>NC_089831.1:21816340-22116756 GCF_035046505.1 Tiliqua scincoides
ACCCTTTTCACAGGTATCGCCCTCTTTCCAATGGAGCACTTTTCAACCGCCTGCTCTTTTGACCCTCTCCCTGCAGAAAGCATACATGTGCATGAGCGAATGAGGAGGGGAAAGCAGCTGGGTCTTTTGGAGTGGCCACCTCTCCAGTTTTGCACTGGCAACTAGCACTTGTAAGTTGAAAGAAAGACTCTGTTCTGCTTCTTGAAGATTTCTGGCTTCTGTCTGCGCTCTGGTTCCTAACCTGTCAAACATGCAAGGGGGGTGGCCTGCACCAGGCTGCAGCAGTGCATAGGCCTGGGCTGCAGCAGGCCTCTGTCAAAGGAAGGGTTATGTGCCCAGGTGCTCTCCCCATGCCTTTCCTGAAACTGGGCTTCATCAGATGAGCAACTGAGCAACGCTGCACAGCTCCTTCCTGCACACCCGGCCTGCTGTCCTTGCTGCCAGCCGGCCGGCCCCACTCGTACCCTAAGACGGCCCGTCTACAGTCTACCTTGCAGTGTGGTTGGATTTATAAAGGGGAGGGAGAGAAAGTGCATAGACCAGGGGTGTCAAACTCATTTTGCACAGAGGGCCAAAGTTAGCATTCAGGGTACCTGCTGAGGGCTGGAAGTGACGTCATTAACCAGAAAGTGACATCATTAAGCAGCTGATGGCCAGAAATCAGCACTTTGTTCTCACAAAAAAACTCATTAGCTGCAAATGACAGAAGAGAAAATACCAAATCTTAATAGTATTTCAAGGTATGGGGGGTCCCCAATTTTCATGTCGGCTGCTTTTCAGCAGTAACACCTCAGCACTACTCAGCAGCTGAGAGCCTGAGGGCCGGGTAAAAAGTTTCCGGGGGGGCTGCATCCAGCCCCCCCCGGGTCTTATGTTTGACACCCCTGGCGTAGACAAAAGTAAGAAAAAGGAGACACCCTCTATTTGCAGCTCCACCCCCATCCACAGCCACAACCATCTTTGGAGGCCAGAGAAAAGGGTGGAAAAGGGCAATACAAACTTCACAAAACATAAAAAGAGAGAACAGAAACGGTTGGGGGGCGGAGAGCCAGATCTGCCCTCCTCCTTTGCACAGCATCATGCATAGAGATGACACAACAATACAATACTGAAAATAAGCAGGTGGGGCTCAACAAGAGATGGGGTAGAAAAGCTTCAAGTCTGGGGAGCAGAGAAGGAAAGGGGTGGACTCTACTTGATGCTTTCAGAAAGGCAGAGACATGGACAAGGCCCAGGGGAGTCTGAGCTGTCAGTGGACAGAGAGAGCTAAGGAACAAAAACCCACCAGCTGGAATGCAGAGGAAGAGAAGAAAAGGAGAGGCAGGGAGAGAAGCGAGGTAGAAAGAGAAGGAGACGGTACCTGAAACAAATCCTAATGGGAGCAGGGAAGAGAAAAGATGGAGGAGGTGAAGGTTAGAAGCACATCAGAGAAGAGAGAGGAGAAACTGCAGGGGAAATTATTCTACAGGACACAGGACACACATACTGGCAGAGCATGCAGAGAGGAAAGGGAGAGAACACTCAGAGCTTGGGATACTGTGCTAGGGCCTTAGGGTGCTGGTGAGGTGTGTAGCCTTTTTTATGCCATGTGCCGCAGAACATAATTAGCCCTGGATGCTGAAAAGCTTGGATTTCAAATGCCACATGTTTCTAGCCCTCATGATCATAAGAACACTGAAAATTTACAGCAGGGGCTTCTCGCCACAAGGGGCAAGGATGCGACATCTTCACTTCGCTAAATTCCCAGCTTCCACCTACAGGCCAGAGAACCCTGCCCCGAACGTACCCACTGTTCTCAGAACAATGACCCACAAGCATTATTTATCTATTCTCTTGCTGAACCCCACCCCAGAACAAAACATCCAGTGTAACAAAACGCGTGCGTGTAAAAATAAGGTCATGCTAGAAAATGAAAAGATACGCAGCTTGCGAAAATAAAGCTAATTTGGGCAATTAATCCCCTTTGCTTGCTCCCACCCCTGGTCCAATCCCTGGATTTGGGAACCCACATTTAGTGGTGTGAGGCCCTGGATTACAGCTCTCCAGCAGGTGGCACTGTTTGCACTGGCAACAACATTTCCCCTGAGGGGGAAGGAATTACAGTAGACCTAAGCAGGAAGCTTCCTGACAAGCAGGCTGACCAAATCAACCTGGTACCTGGTGATGTGGGAAGGGGGGGGAGACTTAACTCATTACCATCCTATTAAGTGTGTGGGACTCAATAGTCCTAAAGGCAAAAGAGCATAGTAGAGCAAATTGTCAAGTTGCTCCACAACACCACTGAAGTCAAATTACCCAGCATTCTTACAAACCAGGAACAGACACAGTCTCATTTTCTACCACAACTGACAAAGATACACACAGCACTTTAAACATGAACACTGAAGAAGGCTTCTTTAAACTCCTAGGCGGGGTAGGGAAGACTGCGCTTCTTTCCTCCACGTTGGTACAAGAGAATCTTAATTATTGCCTTCAGGATGGACTACGACGTGGCGAAAAGGTTCCCAACCTCAACTTGGCAAGAAGTGGCCCTGATAGAGTGAATCACAATCACTACAACCAATTAATGTGTTAATTTAAAAAAGGTTTGTGTGCTGCAAAGTGAGTTTTTGTGCATCTGTGAAGGAAATGCCACTTTTGGAGAACAACCGTTCCCTGTCTAACACGGACCTGCAGCCAGAACTAATCTCCTGGGCACGTAGATAATTGAGCCAAAAAGTGTGGGCACTTGGATGTCACAAAATATAGCGATGGACTCTAAATATAATGTTTGTGGGGAGGATTCTTATTGGGTGACAGTCAACTTCTTATTGACATTGTTACGCTAATCCCTGCAAAATCTTTTCCAATCTGGGGAGAAAAACTAGACTGTAAAATAAAATGGGGGGAGGGGGAAGAGAGAGAGAGAGAGAGAGAGAGAGAGAGAAGAGCATGTACTGCAGTGACAAAGCAGCAAGATCACTTACACACAACTGATAATGAGCAGCAACTTGGAGACACTCTGCAGGTGGAAGCCACTGGAGCTCTCCTCAGGGATGTGCCGTGTTTGAGTGGAACCTGAAAGGCAGCACTTGTTGAGGGCACTTCCTGAGAAGAGGCGAGTTCCCTCCCCCCAAACAGTGTTCTGTCTTAGGCCTTGTTCCGGAGGGGCACCACCCTTGGCTGTTTGCCCTGCGGTAATTCTCCGACGCTGCTACCCTCGCAAAAAGGACTGCATGTGAAAACTGGGGGTTGGCAGCTTGGGGGCTCTTGGCACAGACTGTGTAACACAAATGACTTCAAGATAATTAACCTGCAACAAAAGCCAGGACAGAAACATTCTACAATAAATCCCCAGGTTGGACCACTTTTTGAGAGAACCAACAGATCACCTGGATCTGCCAGGTTGGTGCTACATGCAACCAACCTTGCAGGAAATCCCTTCCCTAGCCAAATCTGCACCCTCCATAAAACAGCAAAGGGGGGACCTGGACGCTGCCCGCTCCGCCCCGTCAGACGCGCCTTCTCTACCTGCCACGCGCTTGATTCGACCGACAGCCTCCTCGTCTGTGGGAGTCGTTACAGGGCTCAGGGCTTCCTCCAGGTGTGGCCCCCTCAAGTGGGCGTGGGGTCGTTTTCTCCTGCGCACCGTGGACTGTTTGCTTGCCTTCTCTTTGGGGGATTGTCTGTGAAGCTCGACAAGGTACATGCTCTCTGTTTTGGTCAGTTCGCTCTCTGCCGGGGACAGGAGGGTGGCACATTTTAACACGCAAGGAAGGCAGCTCTGCCAAAGGCCACCATCATCAGAGACAACAAGTTCTCATCTCTAGCCCGGCCATTGAGACGGTGGCCGGTGTCAATAGCTTTAGGGCATGGATCACAACACAACGGAGTAATGGTCTAATGCCGCACGTGTGTGTATAAGCTAAAGAAATATTTTTTCTTTGCAGGCAAAGCTAAAATACCATCCGTCATAAAGCCAAGCCTTGCACCTTTCCGCTCGTTTCTGAAGCTCTCACCTAAATGACGAAAATAATCATCTAGACCACTCCAGAAGTTCTTCTCAATGAAGGATTTCACCAGCCCCCATGGCTGTTTCCTGTATCGCAGCTCCGTAGAAACCCTGAGAAGAGGAGAAGGAACCCTGATCACTCCCAGGCTGCACAAGCGATTTCCACAACTCTGTAATTTGTACTTGGATTTGCAACCTGAAACCGTGGTAATCGCAGGACACTGTGGGTTGCCACCAACGCAAATCAAAGTTATATAGGGGCAACTAGGCTCATTCAAAGAAGCAATGACCATTTCTCAGTCCCATTCCCTCCAAACCATGTATCTTCCTGTACAACTACACCAGGGGTGCTCACACTTTTTTGGCTCGAGAGCTACTTTGAAACCCAGCAAGGCCCGGAGATCTACCAGAGTTTTTTTTTACAATGTTCGCGCCATCATAACATATAACATTTATGTGTACAATGTATGTTGGTGTACCTTGAGCCCCACTGAGTATAACAGGACTTACTCCTGAGTAGACATGCCTAGGATTAGGCTGTGAGGCTGCAATCCTAGCCACACTTACCTGGGAGTAAGCCCCATTGAGTACAATGGGCCTTACTCCCGGCGTTTCCTCCCAGAGGCACCTGAAGGGGGGGGTCGGCACTCCGCGATCTACTCATTTTGCCTCGCGATCTACCGGTAGATCGCGATCCACCTATTGAGCACCCCTGAACTACACGCATGCCAACTTAATTCTCACACTCCTAGTTCACGTCTTAAACCCACCTGAGTCGGCACTTATTTCGAGCAACACGCGTCAACGTGTAACGATTAATTGTGTAGAAATAATCGTGGTAGGGAACATCGTGAGTTAGCACCTCTGCGTCTATCACGTAGCACTCGCTTTCTTGGCTTGCTTTGTACATTGTCTGGAGGGACAAAGCACACGTGAAAATGGACAGAAGTTCACCAACAGAGAAGATTACCACAAAAGACTTCACACCAGACATGTCCCCGGTTAAGGTGAAAAGATCCCTCAGAAGACTGAACCAGCTGTCCGACCCTCCACCTACCTGAGTCTCGGTGACAGTGGCAGTTTTGGGGGCCAAAGGGTTGGTGAGGGTGATGGTGTAGAGGATCACTCTGCTCTGATTGCCTGTTTCTTCTTTCTTCCAAGGATGAAAGACAATATCTGGGAAGGAGACAGAGAAAATAAAAAGGCCACTGGATGATAATTTGTACTACTCAGTTAACGGAAGCAGAGTACAGTGCAGTGCAGTTCCCAGGGGAAAAATTATTATTCTCATGACCAAAGTCAAGGCCATGAAATGTTATGGCCCCCACCTCTGCCCTAACTGGCAGACAGAACTGGATGAACACAGAAGAGCCATTGTTGTTCGTCTGTGTTCTTCACCATAAAAACGTGACAAACAGCCCGATCCTAACTTGCGCTGGAACAGGCAGGCCAGCAGGCCCGCAGTGTATCCAGCACAAGTTTGTGGCCAAAAGCAGCACAGCGTGAGGCAACTTCCCCTTACCCCATGCCGTGCTGCAGTGGCCCCAATGGGTGTACTTGTATCTGAACCACCTTAGGAGATGCAGATCCAAGCAGAATAGAATAGCCAAAGGTTGAGAGACCTTTTGCCAGTTAGGAGTATTTTAGTAGGAGTGATGAAATTTTACAGGTGATTTGAAAATCTCTAGAACAGCGGTTCTCACACTTTTAGAACCGGGACCCACCTTTTAGCATGAGAATCTGGCAGGACCCACGGGAAGTGACATCATCAAGCAGGAGCATTTTTAACAATCCTAGGCTGTAATCCTACCCACACTTTCCCAGGAGTTAAGTCCCATCAACTATCATTGTTAAAAGCATATATACCGTAGCCTGTTCAAAGTACAGATCTGTAACATTTTCCCAAATGCAGTCACATACCATGGCAGCATCAAGTCTAATATATTAAAAATAAAATATTGAAAGGGGACCCACCCGAAATTGGCTCGCTACCCACCTAGTGGGTCCCGACCCACAGTTTGAGAAACACTGCTCTAGAAAATTAGCATAAATTGTGAGTCCCAGAAGGACACAGGATGCTTGGTGTGGCTCCACTTCTGAAGCTCAGGATGCCTGGGAGACCATCTGACAATCCCCATCAGAGGTCCTAGGAGGAAAGTACAAGTGTTTTGTGGAACGAGGGGAAGAATTGTCAGTTTCTCCTTTCCCACCAGTTAAAAGGTTAACTGAGTGATGCTGTCAACTCCTAAGATGTTCTCAACAAACATATATTGGTCTTATAAGGTTGAAAGATTGACATGGTGATGTGGAAACTGGACAAAGACCCTCACTGCTGCTCTGACAATTTAAAAAAACAAAATGAATTTGCAAGTATGGGGGAGGTGGTGTTGTCCCTTCCCCCCACTTGCAACCTTCCTCCTGGGAAATGCAATATTGCAGTATTGGGGGGGGACATGATTACTTGTGGGAGATCAACCTCTGTGAGTGACAGCAAGCCACCTGTGACATCAGGCTATGCGTGTGGGTGTCAGAGGGTACCAGACTTACCAGAGAACCGGCGCTGCTCCATAAAGTCCCTCAGGAACTGGGAGTCTGTGAAGAGAAGATCGTACAGCTTGTCCACACTGAAGTTGAAGACCTCATTCATGTACTGCCTGCCATTCAGATCTTCGTAAAAGGCCTGGACTTCCCCTGCACAAAGAAGCAGAATAAATTATCATGTCTGTCACCAGATGCATCCTGAGATAATTCTTCTCAGTCTGGGCTGGGGGATCAAATACTAACACCTGCACATGAGAAAATTACACTGATGATATTACACTATTCACAGTTCGTCCACAGAGCAATTCGTAAGCAGGACCCTCAACAACAAATATAAGAACATAAGAACATAAGAACAGCCCCACTGGATCAGGCCATAGGCCCATCTAGTCCAGCTTCCTGTATCTCACAGCGGCCCACCAAATGCCCCAGGGAGCACACCAGATAACAAGAGACCTCATCCTGGTGCCCTCCCCTACATCTGGCATTCTGACTTAACCCATTCCTAAAATCAGGAGGTTGCGCATACACATCATGGCTTGTACCCCATAATGGATTTTTCCTCCAGAAACTTGTCCAATCCCCTTTTAAAGGCGTCTAGGCTAGACGCCAGCACCACATCCTGTGGCAAGGAGTTCCACAGACCAACCACGCGCTGAGTAAAGAAATATTTTCTTTTGTCTGTCCTAACCCGCCCAACACTCAATTTTAGTGGATGTCCCCTGGTTCTGGTATTATGTGAGAGTGTAAAGAGCATCTCCCTATCCACTCTGTCCATCCCCTGCATAATTTTGTATGTCTCAATCATGTCCCCCCTCAAGCGTCTCTTTTCTAGGCTGAAGAGGCCCAAACGCCGTAGCCTTTCCTCATAAGGAAGGTGCCCCAGCCCCGTAATCATCTTAGTCGCTCTCTGGATCCTGCCTAGAGAGAGTCATCCTTGGAGCAGTAACAAACTACATCATCGAATGCCTGCATATTCAGAAGTAAGTCCCATTGTGGTCAATGGACCTTACTCCTAAAAAAGTGTACACGACAATGCAATCCTATGCGTGTCTACCTAGCAATACATTGCCCTTGTTTGCATCTGTTTTCAATTCTGCAATATCCTTTTTCAGGTGTGGTGACCAGAACTGGAGACAGTACTCCAAAAGAGCCCAGATCACAGATTTGTGCAGGGGCATGGCAATATTTGCAGACACACTCTTGATGCGTTTCCTAATGACCCCTCATGTGAAATTTGTCTTCATCACAACTGCTGTTTGCTTCAAGCATCCAAGTTTATATGAAGTTAGGATTTTTTCCCCCGAATGCACATCACATTACATTGATTGACACTGAACCATATTTGCCATTTGGTTGCCCATTTAGCTAGTTTGGAGAGATCCTTCTGGAGCTCTTCATAACCTGCTTTGATTTTTACTGCCTCACATAGTTTGGAGTTATCTGAAAACTTGGCCACTTCACTGCTTACCCCTAAACCTATTATTGCCTTTGCTTCCAAGCTGGAAACCAGCAATACACGAGAGTTAGTATGTTTCAGCTAGAGAAAACTAAGAAGCAGCAAATACTAGGTACCACTGACTTTCAAGTGACAGAGGCCCACTTGGAGGTCCTGACTACCCCATAACATATGAGCCAGGAGGAAGACTGAAGGAGCAGTCAGTTTCACCATGATGCCCATGGACAACTGTGCACCTTCATCGTGGGTTTCTGAGGAGTCGCTGAGTTCAGTTGGAATATCCTCATTGTCATTGAAATCCAAGGAAGGGGAATTCACAGGGGCAATTATCTCTATCTTGTCTCCAATGAGGTTTGCGATCGTCAATTCCTTCTCTGCAGGAGTGTCCACAATCTCCTCTTCCTCAGGAACTATTCCTTCATACTGGAAGAGTGCAAAACATATCAATATGTTACCACTACCTCAGGGTAATAGGGTTGCAGCCACAATTGACAACTGAAGATGAGAATTTAGATGTCCAAAGGTGTCCAAAGTTTTTGGCAGGAGGGCCACATCATCTCTCTGACACTGTGTCGGGGGCCAGGGGAAAAAATAAATAATTTACATTTAAAATCTGAATAAATTTACATACGTTTAAATAAATGACTATATTAAAGACGAATGATTGAAGTTCTTGAAATAGTTGAAGGTCTCTAAAAGGCTTTGCACAAAGCAAGACTGGCCTTTCCTTTGCTGCCGCTACTGCAACACAAAATGAAACAGCAAGCAGTGGAGGAAGCCCTTATCCTACAGCTCTTGCGAAAGGTCAAACAGTCGCCCTCATACTGAGAGTAGATGCATCGGGCTAGTGCAGGCTCCAACAAATCTCCAGAGGGCCAGAGGCTCATTGGAGACTGGGGGCTCCCTGAGGGCTGCATTGAGAGGCCTCGAGGGCCGCAAGTGGCCCCAGGGCCGGGGTTTGGGCACCCCTGATTTAGAGTGACCGGATTTAATGTAGTTGCCTCTGACAAGGGCAAGATCTGTCCATGGTCCATAAAAACTGATATTACAGTGGGCCAATTGTATTCATTGATTTAACCAACTGTGGATCAAAAATGTATTCGGAAATAGAAAATTCCACATAGTCTTCAAAAAATTCCGCTGTTGTAGCCTTCTGCCATTTCACAGATCTCTCTCCAGCCTTTGCATTTTGTTTACACAGTTTTACCCACAGAATTGAGCATCCACTTTTTGGGTATTTACATGGAGTCTCAGAACCAAACCCCCAGAGATTTGATGGGCCCACTGTATTCGCTTGCTACCTGTGACTAAGAAAAACCCATGACATGTGAGACTCAGCTATAGCAGAAGTGTTAAGGTCTAGGAACTTGATTCAAAAGAGTAAGATTTTCTTTGACAATTAGTATTTTGCACATTTATGGAGTCAAAAATCTAAAAGTGTAATGGCTAAAAGCAAAATTGAAAGTCTAGATCCAATTTTGGGCATATTTCCATCACAATGGTGAATAAGTTATCACATTTGTACTATGGTTGGATCATAGAAAAAAACCAGGAGGAAACACCTACTGGGACTGGAGCTTCATTGCTTCCTGTGGGCGTCAATGTGCTGCTGTTGGTAACAGACTTCTTGGGGAGCTGAGGGCTTGCCTCAGGTTTGGCTTCCATGCTGCTTTTGGAGGAGCTATCATTCACCTCATTTTCTTCCACCGCTATCTCTTCACAGTATCTAAAGACCAAACAGAATCCTAGTGACTTTGGTCAACCCAACTCACACAAGAACTAAGCACAGCAGGGTGAAGATCTTGAAATGAGAATATCCCATCCTACAATGGAGAGGAGATAGTGTCAAGGATACTCTCGGGCTGCTTCAGTGATGGGATCTTGTTTTGCATTTCTACCAATCACTCCCACCTGTCCTAAAACAGGCTTAAGACACTGCCAGTCTTAAAATTCCAGAGCAACACAATCCAGATTGAGATGTGGGCGGGCGAGGGGGGGCGCAATGGGCAGAACCTCTTTTTGCTGATTCAGTGAGACACCTGCACAGGGTTATGGCCATTTCCCCACAGGCAGGGGCAGGAAGCTGGGACCCAGCAACAGCTAAGGGCAACAGGAAGATGGTTTAGTCCAGTACTTTGTGGTTAGTAACTGTTCCCTCTAAGCTGTGCAGCGGCTTCCTTCACTCTGGAACTTGCTGATGACAATGACATCATTGCCAAGTGCTCCAAGCTGCTCCTGAGCAGCAAAGCGAGGGCGCCATGCAGTTCCTGTAATTTTTACAGGGAACACTGGCCATAATTATGGTTGATCAGCATTCAGAGGTGGCTTCTACCAGGAGAAGTTGTGAGGTGGCTGCCCATAGGAAGAATCTACTGTATGGACCACCAGCATACAGTACTTTAAAGAGCATGCATATTCATGCCAGGAGACACAATTCTGTACTGCACTGCACAAGCCTGAAATGCTGGTTTGGCCCAACTCAGTGACTTGACCCTGCATTCCTGGCCCACTACCTGAGGCAGAACAGATATACGACCCTTGTTTACTGAAGACTTTGCTCTTTTTTCAGGCAATTAGCTTACCCCATCGTGTTGAAATCATCGTCAGGAGGCACGTAGTCTTCATCATCACTAGTCAGGCCTAGTTCATTACCGTAACATTGATGTACAAAGTGCCATAGCTCCTTCGGACACAGGGGCTGGGGAGAGAAAGAGAACTGGTGTCTCCCACAATAGCAGGACACCGACAACTAACGGCCCAATCCTATCCAATTTTCCAGTGCCAGTGCAGTTGTGCCAATGGGGCATGCACTGCATCTTGTGGTGTGGAGGCAATCATACAGCCTCCTTAAGGAATGGGAACTTTTGTTTCCTTATCTTGGGGCTGCATTGCGGCTGCTCCGGTGCAGGAACATTGGATAGGATTGGGCCCTAAGGCTACAATCTTATCCACACTTTCCTGGGAGTAAACCTCATTGGCTATAATGGGACTTACTTCTGAGTAGACAGGCATAGGATTGGGCTGTAAGGCACTAAACAAAATGATTCTGGCTCCAAACCTTTCTAATGCTTTACTACTGACAAGAAAAGAAGGCTTAAAGGTAAAGTAGAAAAACTGCAATCCTATACACACTTTCCTAGGAGTAAATGCCACTGTACATAACGGAGCTTCCTTCTGAGTAAACATGCATAGCACTGCACTGTAAAGGTACACTTGTACCAGATATGTGCCATACGATTTGCAACTACAAGCGCTCCCAAAATATTGTACACACTGTCATGTAAGCATCTTATTATGCTTATGATAGGAGGAGGGCAGGAGGTCTAGTCTAGAGGGTAGAGCCTCCGTTAGCCCGAAGATAACATTTGAAGGTTGCAGTTTGAGGCCACTGGCAGCTCCGTGAATAGCAAGACCTTGAAGCAGCTGACAAGCTGAGCTGAGTTATTCTACCTGCTCTTTGGTGTGAGCGAAGAAGTGCCTTGGCTGCCCTTCATGTGAGAGATGAAGGAGCTGCTTGTCAGCCTGCGCTGGAGGCACTGGAGGCCAGAAGTGAGATCAGACCGGGAAGATCCACCTGAAATGTTGTGTGGTTCTTGAAAGAGAGAACTGTCTATGATTGTAAAAATCCCCTTGAGGGATTTAGATATGCCTGCCTATGTAAACCGCCTTGAAAAAAGTCAGAGGAGTAATCAGATGACCAGGAAAGCAGTATATAAATACCAGAATTATTATTATGCCATGATTACATGTGTGTGGAAGCTACAGAGCAGCACTTATTCCCATGTTGAGAAATGCAAGAAGCATCCTCAATGACCCCATCATTCACTTTTTTAAAATTTTTTTTTAAAAAAGCAAATGAGACTTTAGAGAAAGATCTGAAGCAGGACACAGTCCCCGGTATCCACACTGAGGCCTTCTACTGGGTACAAGGCTTTCATTCTTGCAAAGGACTGGACTCCCAAAAATAATGCCAAAAGGGTCAAATATGCCATTAGCCCTAGAGGAGGAGGAGGATGGAAAAGAGAAAGACAGTCTTGAAATCCAAGCCAAAGGGGTGGCTGGGATTAGCAGAGCCAGACATGTGAACATTGCAACATCCAGAAGTGGCCCCAGCATTTCTGACTGCCATTAGAATCGGGTGCAAGGAACTTGTGGCTTCTATTCATGAGGACAGTAAAAGCCAGATTGCTTTAAAGAGAACAACCACTCCTCATTTTTTTTTCAAAAATAAAATCCAGTACCTCCTTCTGGGAAAGGATTAATTTCTCCCAAGCCTTGACAGCGTGCACTGTCCACTGTGATGCTGAGAGCCAGCGGAGTGCAGTGGTGACTGCATGGCCTGACCCCAGGATACTGGCACTCAAACCCTCAAACTGGCACTCAGCCATGAAGCTTGCTGGGTGCCATTGAGCTACTTGCGGCCTAAACTTATGTCACAGGTAAGGTTGTTATGGACTAAAAATGGGATAATCCTCGCATAGGCCACCTTGAGGACTCTGGAGAAAGGCCAAGGCACATACGTAATGAAGCTTTTGTTTTACCTGCCCTGAGTTCTCAGGATAGGGATGGCTGCGAGTCTAGATAAATAAATGTACATCTTTATGAGAACACCTCGCATCTACATACCTTGTCAAGGAGGGCGTTCTGCCAGAGCCTGAACATCATCATGTATGTCCTGTCTCGGGCACCGAAGGAAGTGAAAAAGTGCTGTGAAGAGCAGAGATTTAAAGATTGTGTCAGAGAATGCTGACAGGGAGGAAGAGGACTGCAGCTGGCTATTTTATGGGCAGGTTACATGGCAAATTGGGAAGCTTGACCACAAAGTAAGTAGCGCATATGCACAGCTTTCGCATCTTATACTTGGTAAGCTACGTACTTATACAACACCTTATCTGTCTGTCTCATACCCTTGCATGCGTTTTTGCCTCTGAGCCGGTTCAAACACCATTTTCTCCAGCTGTGTCATGCATTTAACTCCTGGTGCACAATACACCAGCCTTAACACAAAAGGTCATCCATTCTCTGTTCTATGAACTACCTCTTCATGATTACTCTTCATATAAACAGCACTGGTCAAGCCTTGGTGCTTTACAGAATTTCATCAGTGAATGAGATGCATCCTTACCCCAAGGACAAGTCCAAAAGATGGAGCAGGGAATACAATTGGAAGAGGGGGGACAGGGCAGGTACAAAAACCTTGATCTTAGTTTCAGAGTCGTACCACTTAGCAAAAGTGTAGCTCCCTATAGGTGAATTAGGGTAACAGAGGGTACGTGTTTGGTGCGGTTCTGTGAACAGCACATCCCCATGTTTGCCAGGTTTCATATTGCTTTAAAAATCAGTCTGATTCAAAAGAGGACAAAATAAAAACTGTGTGCATGTATGAATCATGGAAAGGAAAACTTCTCTCAAACCTCAGCTTACTGTATACAAGGCAGTGGCTCCGGTCTTTGACGTATCTTTGACCCATCAGACAAACTGACCTCCTTTTCATACACACTTTCTGAACGGGGCGTGTGAATGAACAGGTTCCCTCTACCCTAGCAGTCCATTCCTGTGCCCAACTCAGACTGTCGCAAGTGGTCACCTCTCCTGCAGGGGAGACCTCTACACTCAGCACTTGCAGATGGGCCAAGAACAGAAGATTCTGGGACACATACCTTTTCAGTGTCAGTGCAAACTTGGATAGCGTTGGGAATGAGCCGTGCAGTTTTCTCCTTGGTCATGGAGCAGATGTCCTTCAAACGGACTGTCAACTACGGTCAGAGGTGTGCCAGAACATTTAAGGGGATGTTAAAAAGGGCGAAGCATTAGTGAATCAAATGAAACTTTTCCAGAACAGTCCCAAAATGGGGCCGTGATACAAAAGGCTGGTAGAGCAAGGAAATGGCACTCACCAGAGTTTCCCATCGGAAAATGTTGCTGTAGAAGCATATCCAGTTTTCAGAGAGGTAGAGTCGGCCCTGCAGGAGAATGTCTCTTTGAAGTGCACAGGAGTAATCTGGGGGAGAAGAAGATGCCATCAACAATAAAAAAAAAACAAAAACTAAGCTCTGTATGTGGTATAAAATAAAGCACGGCCCTCCCACCAGGCTTACAGTCTAAATATGTTGACAACAGAAAAATAAAGGGGGAAAACAGGAAAGCACTGGGAATAAATGCCTACAAATCAAACACAAACAGACTGGAATACAGACATTCTGTGATGTTCCCTAAAATCATCTAGAAAGTATGCCACAATTTCAAAGACCATTTCTCAATACTAATGGACATTTTGCTACCTGTTAATCAGTGACCCACCTGTGCTACCCCTACCTGTCTTCTCAAAATGGGACGTTCTTTAGGGACTCTCCTGAGGGGCATGAAAAATGAGGAACTGCCTGAAGTTACAACTAAACCAGACTGGTGGGGTGGAGAGGAGGGGGATAGAAAGAGGGGCACACTTTCAACAAAATGTTCACAAAAGAACGGGCAGGAAACTACAAAACAAACGGATCCAACTCTTAAAAAATCTTCTTGCTCTCTCCTTACCTCCCTTTCAGGGGCTGAGCAAGTTGTTCCTTGTCATTTTTGCTTCAAAATTAAAATCAGAAATACTGGCATAATTCTTCCTGACACATATGAACGGATTGCAGGGCAGAATTATGGTTTTATACAGTGCGGGCAGAAGAGTCCTTATTCAGAATATCGATATCCTGCCTTTTCCCCATAAAAACAGGGCTCCAACAACACGGAACATTACAGTGTAGTTATAAAATATAAAAATAAAATACAATATCAAAACTACAAAAATTTAAACACACACACACACACACACACAATGGATCAGCTCCAAAACCAACTCAGTGAAGTCATTTTTTTTAAAATGAATGAAAGTCAATTGGAACAAGAGACACTTCAGGCTCCGTCGAAAACTTGCCAAGACAACAGGCTCAGCTCTGTGGGGAGTGAATTCTACACCTATGATCATGAAGACAACCTCCCAAGTGTAAAACTTTCCCAGTGTCGCTGCTAACTGTGCTTCAGACCTTATCAGTCCCGTGATGGTAGTCCATCTGCTTCTTTTCTGTTTTTCATATATTAAAAAAGATCCTGAAATAGAGTTTCCTGGGTCATTTTAAACCTAATATTAACATCTCTAGAGCTGCCCTGAACTTGGAAAGGATTCGACTCCTCCACACTGCCATCCCATATCGCAAAGGTTTCAGAGACTGCCTCTATGCAATAGTCTCTCTCTACTCCCTGGTTTGGGGGGGGCGGGCGGGGAATTATGCTTATGAATCAGAGGGTCAAAGTAGACATTATCCAGAATACATAATGTTTTCCTGTGGGACTTTCTATAAATAGCAAGGGGGTGCCACTATGGTGGGGGGCAATTGGGGATTAGAACTTTTTCCCCATTAGTTTTTCTCCATCATGGTTCTGATCCTATCTTGTCCCTTTGCTATTTTATTGGAGGGTGAAAAAAACTGGCTTTAAACTGAAGTTCTATGTACACTGCTTTACATAAACTCTGCAAAAAATACTGGCACCCATGCTATGCCTTTATTCAAAAACTGTCATCCAGTATTCATTACACATCCCTCTGCTTTTTCTGCTTTGAGAGTTGCTCTAATTTCAAACTAAATGCATTTTATTGTGTCTTTGCTTAGGGGGCATTAGTTATACTCCACTGCTGCCCTCCCTCTGCTCATAATCTTGTCTTTCCACAATCACTAAAGCCCCACCTTAGCTAGCTCCCTTAAAAATTATTGTTGTTGTTATCATTAAGTCCACCCCAGTATAAAATACCCTTTTAAACCCCTGCTCATGTTGTTCCAACTCTTCAAGATCTGTCAAAATCAATTCCTTAAATAGTTGGATGGTTGGAGAAATAGGTTCTGGCAGAACAAAGCCTGACCTCAATCAAAAAGGTGTGGCTTTAGGAATCAAATACCTCTTTTGGTGTTTTTAAAATATTGTGTTTCCACCCAAGAGTTTTAGAACATTTTTTTTAAAAATCTACTTTTGTTTGCACCGAGTTGTGTTTCAGAGCGGAAACAATCCTCTATTTGAAATGTATTCCCATATCTGGAAGTAGCATACACTTTTTTTCCAAAAGGCCTCTCTCCTCTTCATGAAACCTAATCCTCTTTTGAAAAACAGGGACATCTAGTGTGATTTTTCATTCTAGTCTGCTGCACCCTTCCTGGGTTCTATGGAGACAATGGAAGGACTTCCTAAGCATTGCTCCTTAGAAGAACTGAAAACACCTTCTCTGTCCAGATCAAAAAGAGCAACAACTGAACAAAATACAGTGAAGAGAAGAAAAGAAGGGATCCGTATGTCAATGGCATGGAAAAATCTATTTTGAGTGCAAGGGAAAAACAAAACAGATTCAACTTTAATGTTTCTTTCTTGTTCCTTCATCTCAGAATAAGAGTCTAAGATATTAGCACAATAGTCTTTTCTATACCGACAATCACCACTTCTGAATGGAAATTCTAACAAATAGAAGACACATTCTTCCATTATGACTGCTCTGATCCTCAATAAACAAGAAATAATTCCCCTATACAGACATTTCATATGTACCAGCAGGAATTATCAATATTTAATGTTTTTTTTTTCCTTTCTTTCTTTGCCATCATAAACATCAAAGGTTCTAACAAAATGCAAGAAATTTAAGACATAAAGGTACAACTGAAATCAAGTCAAGAAAATCGTACTGCGAAGTTGGCCCAGCTTTTTGAGACAGCCAATTGGATGAACTAATTTGGCCCTTCCTAGCATTTGAGAAGGCAGGGTTGTGTCTTTAAGGCAGAGTCAATGAGTACAGTCTTGGTGAACAGGGTCACCCCAGTGTGGAGGACAATTCTGAACCATTTCCCTAGTTTTGCAAAAGGTCACACTTTCTGCATCCTGAGCCAGGAAGGCTGGCACTCCCAATGCGGGGAAACCCTTTGCTCTCCCAGGATCGGGGAAGATGTTAAAGGAGGCCTTACCAACTATGAGGCGCTCTGTGTCAGGAAGCTGTTTGAAGAGTTTCCTGAAGTCTTCATTCCGCTGCTTGTAGGTTGGACTCAGCACCTGTGAACAGCACAAAGTTTCTATCAGAGAGAAAAAAGGGCTAACAAGGGACACAGAGAGACCTAGGAAGGGAACACTATAGGAAGACAGTTTAATCGTTTGTAGGGGGGGAAGCATGAGAGATTATCCCACTACAGATGCTATAGAAGGGGAGGCTGGATTAGTAAGCACTGATGGTTAAGAGCAAAAGATTCAAGGGAAATAATTTGGTTTGTCAGCAGAGTATGAGCGACAGGCCATTTCTTTGTCTAGATCACAGCAGAGGTCCCAGGGTGCCATCTGCATCAAGAGCCTCAAGATACCAGTTTCATCATATTTACCTAGACCACCATGTTTTGATCAAGCTTAGAATCTTTCTGAGAAGGACTAAGCTGGTAGAGGGGCAAGGAAGGAGGAGAGTTGTGAATAGAAGAGACAGGGAAACATGAGGCAGAGGTGTCTGGGATGGTGGTTCCACTCTATGCTTGCTCTGCATTGTATAATTTCTCCATTATTAAACTTTCGCCATGTGGATTAGGAATTTACATTTCTTAAAAAAAAAAAAAAAAAGATCTACATATAAAGTTTTCAGGAATCCAAGTTCTTTCACATCAGATTCTAGATTCAATATTGGGCAGCATTTGTATAGACAATAGATTCAGCAGTGTGTGTGTGTGTGTGTGTGTGTGTGTGTGTGTGTGTAAAAATGCCACTGTGTAGGATTCTGGCACATGTTCTATAACATTCCATGGAGTTGAGGGATTCTAAAATAGAAGGATTATCCTTTAGTAAGAATTTGCTGGCAACCCCCAATAATGTGATGGGGCATTATTACAACCCCAGGAGGCACTGTTGGTTTTGATGTTGTCTCTTTCTGTAGGAGACGACCAACTTGAAAACTTCCAAGAAAACAACAAATACTCAAGCCGCAGTAACTTATCTCTTGGCATGTTCTGGAAAAAAATGGACGCATTAAAAATGACAGCCAGGAACACACACTGAAAGAGGTGCTGAGTGCTAGGCTGGGCTGGCAGAACTAGTATTTCAGTCCAGCAGAATGGGTACTGGTGGGACATGAAAGATCACTTTTAGCGCAACAATTTTAATGCCCTAGGGTCACCCAAGCCAGTTCTGATTCAACCAGAAAAACATACAAGTGTGAATCAATTAACTTTTGTCCTCAAAACAGAAAGAGCCATCATGATCCGCTGTCTGAATGATTTCCCCAACAATAACTTATTTCTTCAAAATCTACAGTGGATTTGAAAGAAGCCAGTCATGGGTTTTGCATACTGACTGTCTCCCACCATATTTTAGAGTTGGGAATGATGAACAAAAAAACAGTTCCTGGGCACGACTCCTATACCCAGTAGATCTGCAAAATATTTCAAAAGTATACCACAGCTCTTCTGTTTGGCTGCATTGATAAGCACCAATGAGTTCTGCTCTGAGCTGAAACTATTAAGCATCTTTAAGAAATCTCCAAGGAGTGGAGACCTCAGGTATGCTTCTCATGCATTGTATAGGAACAGGCTTCAAAATAACCAGATCTTCCTCCTTCAGGCCAAGCTGCACATTTGATACTGAACAGTAAAGTTTAGTCAGAGAAGATGGGTCAGAAATACGCTTTTCCTCAATAAGCCTTTATCCCACCTGTATTTAAGAAGGTGATGCTGCCTTCCTTTGTGTCAAACAGCCAGGTGCCTCAGGATGCAATAAGGAACATTGTTCCTCCCAAGTGCCAGGGAAGCTACACAGGCAAGAGTACTCGCTCTCCATTTCACTTCCAAGCAGGGCCATCTTATGGATCTTATCGCATCACCTTCTGCCTTTAAGTCATCGTTAATAACAACCCTACTCTTTATAACTCATTGCAGCTTTGACAGAAATACATGCTATCCATTTACAAGCAAGCAAAGTTTTAAAAGGGGCTTTAAACTCCTAATAAATTTCAACAAAACTTGGCGGCGACTTATTCTAGGCAGACCAGGGAGAGGAAGCCAGCCCCAAATCTTAACACACCCCAGGGGGATGACGGGACTGGTCTGCTGCCCTCAGTTTGATTTTGTGAAGCAGGAGGTACATCCGAGAGTGATGGGCGGTGCTAACCTTCTTGGTGTTTGAAATTCCTTGGGATAAGAGTTTCCCCCAAAATACTAACTTTAAAAAGCTCAAATTTGACAAAAGCTTCTGTATGTCAACGAAATGCAAGCAAGAGCGGGAAGATAGCTTGAGAGACATGCGGCTTGGCTGAAAGGCACTCACAGCTGGAATTTCTTCCCATCCTGGGCTGTCACAATCTTCGGACAAATTGCGCAGCCGCTCCAGGGGCCACAACAGCTTCTTGACTTCTAGATCCAGGAGAAAACTCCAGACCACTCCACATTCCAATAGAGAATCCATTGTGAGAGTCAGAGGATCACATCAGTGTTCCCCCTCTAACTTGAACACTTTCCTTTCTCTGCTCCTGCAGCACATGGACTTTAAAAAAAGCACACAAAAATCCTTCTCCAAAAGCAAGTAGATCTATACAGGGGAGCAGGGATAAAGAGCAACCCCCATCCTGAGGCACTCTAGAAGAAATAAGTTTATTCAGAAAAGGCTATTTGCTAGCGTCGAGTCTCGCCCTCATGTTGTACCGGGCCTCTGCAGAGGTGCCTCCAGCTGAAGGAATCTCAACAATGCTGTTCACGGCAGGTCTAAAAACAGCAGTCTTGCACACAGAGGCGTAATCTCCAGGACGCTCAGACGGGGTTGCGTTTCAATTCCTAGACCCTGCCCCAATATTCCGGGGTTGTCACGAGGCAGCAGTAACCAAGTCTCCGAGAGAACACGAAACTCTCAGCACCTCGGTTTTTTAGAGCCGACAGCCACACACATGAAGAGCTTCAGGTTTGGTAGCCACCTCCAGAGTCTGGAGAATTTAACTGTCCGGTTACAGCTTCCCTCACCCACCCACCCCCCCAGTATGCAAGGCACAGCAACTTCAAAAACACACTCTGATGTCTGCTCCGGACCCTCTTCTTTCTCCTCCTTCTCAGAGAGGCAGCTTTGCTCGTTAATTTTTATCGTGGAAGGAGGGAGTGGGGAAAAGATACCAAAATGATTTGCACGTGCTTAAGATTCAGATTCTGGGCTGCTCTGCTGGCCAATGCCCTGAAGTAACCTAGCCTCGGCCCTCCCTCCCAGCAGATGTTTCCTGTAATCTGAAGTTGCTGGACAGAGTTTGTGTTGAGGGGTGGGGAAAAGAAGATAGAGAGAGGCCAATTTGCAGAGCATAGAGATGATTAGTCACCAAAAAAAAAAAAAAAAAAAAAAACCCAGATCACATTATTTGGCTGTGATCAGACAAACAAGGGCTTCTTCTAGGAAACATTCCAGATACCAGAAGGGTCATGTGTACAAGAAAAGTGGAGTCCCATTGTCCGGGATGCCCCATCTCATCATGGGGCTTTGGAACTTTGCTGAGTCTTTGTATGTACACCTCTCAATTATCTGCTGTTCTGTTACCACATTATCTGCCTCTTCTTAAGCAGTTGGTAAATGGGACAAAATGCACCCAATAATACAGACTAGGATAAGGGCTATGCAAAATGAAGAGCATGCAAAACGGAGAGGGGAATAAGGAGAGAGAAAGCACACGTAAATAGCCGGTTACTGGCCCAAGCCAGGCAGGTGATATGGAACCGGGGTGGGGGGGCTCCTAAGTGCAAGATGTAACATTATTTTCCTCCCATGGCATGTGAAACTAGGGGAACCACATTCAGAAAAAAAATATTCCCATAGGGCTGAAGAGGAAGGGCAACATTTGTCTGTTGCAAAGGAAACCAAGATACCCCAGTCAGATAATTTCTGTAAAACTGAATTGCTAAAGGGAGGTTGGGCATGAACACCTCTTGATGGCAGCCACCAACAATACTCAGAATATAGCAAAGGAAATCCTCTACTGTTTTTCAAGTTAACAAATCAATCAGGAATTTCAAGAAATTCATGGAACATAACTAGCAAGGTTTTGTTGCTACTCCTGAAATTTAATAGAAATCATACGTTCTTCATCATTCAATGTTGTTCATTCACAGCACTGCAGGGATGGCAAGATGCCAATTTATAAATCATACTTTTCTTCTTAGAGTTTATTCAGAAGTTTAAATCCCACTTTTGTGCGCTTGTTTGGTCTAGCCACACATCTACTCAGTTGAACCCTGCCAGGACTGGGATGTTCATTTCAACTTTATTCAACAACCTAATGATAAAATAAATCCACCAATGAGCAGTACCAATGGTGGAAAGTTAGATGAAAATCTGGGTTTCTTATCTCCAGTCATTTCAATGACAAGAGAAGATCCTCCATCCCAATGTGCCCATGCAAAGATCACACATGCAGTCTCTTCTGTACCCGTGGCTCTCATGCACACCCCACGTTATACTCACAGAGACCAAGAAACAGAATCTCACTGCCATTTTCAAAAAAGGAAAATAGCTTTGGGAGATGGGAATTTAGAGGGGAGAAAGAGAGGGGAAGGGAAATTAACCCTTTCTTTACTCTGAATCACCCCCAAGTGCTTTTGCCCCTGCCTGGTGGGACTCTAAAAGAATGCTTGCTACAAAAACAGCACATTTAAAATGTGATTAGGCCCCCATGTGTCAATCCACACACATGCAGCAGTTTTGCCCTCTTGGAATGATTACTGGTGTGCAAAAATTTGCATGTGTGAGTTCTTTTCCAAGGCAATGGGGGCCACATGGAACATATAAAGCATGGGCAGGCAAGCATGTTTAAGTGCCTTTTCTGTGCGAGCTTTCTGGAGTGCCCCTCCTCTCTACTGAAGGATGATGAGAAACCTCTTGGATAAAGATCAGGAAGATGTTTCCTTCTATCTCTGTACACCCACCCACATTCTCTGAAGGAAAAGGAGCAACACACAGAGAAGCGGAGGCGGAAAGGTAAACATTAACTCTTCCACAAACATAGGGAGCCAGGACAGAATGGCACAGGAAGAGAGGGGGGCATGAGGTGGTTTTCACAAGAAAAAGGCCAATTGCTGCTCTGTGTGTGTTTATAAAATCTTTGGACAGGAAATTCAAGCTGACTTTAGGGGGGGGGGGAGAAACACCAAACCTGAGAGGCCTTCTAATACAGGCAAGGGCTGACGGGGTCCACACAGTACAAACAAACAAACAACAGACACAAGTACTCCATTTGGATTCAAGGACTTTATGAGCAGATTTTTTTTTTTAAGTTCGTACAGCCAGTTTCGGACAGCTTCATTCCAGTCTCAAAAGGACTCGAGACGCAGAGTGATGAACAGCATTACTGTGGGTGATCAAAATCGCCTTAAGTTGAACATCACTTTAGTAATCTTACAAAACCTCTCGAAGGCCAGTCACTACTTGTTGTCCCTACACGGAGGGAAAGAGGAGCTGGGGTTGGAACTGAGATAAGGAGAATGAGGGCATGCCTAAGGCCACCTAGTGAGTTTGTGGCAGACAACATTTTTGAGCTAGTGGAATTCCCGGTTCAGGGAACTGTGCGCGGGAAACCAGGTTTTGTTCTGTTTTTAGTTGGAGGACAACAAACAGAAGACCAGACAGGTTGCTTTGCTCAGATTACACCACGGCATTAAACTCTTCCAGTGTTAACTTAAAACGCAATCTATCTGCACTCTCAAATCAAGGAAGTGGCTGTTAGGCCACCTAGCTCAGAAACATTTTCCCCACCCGCATGGCTGGTGGCAGCTCCCCAGTGCTTCAGGCAGGGGACCTCCAGGCCTATGCAGGGATACTGAAAGCCAAACCTGCATGCAAAACAAGTACTCTGTTACTAAGCAGAGGGTCTCTCCCCTTGCCGCTCAGTAAGCAGTAACTAGTCTACATCGACACACGGGTGCCTGCGGCTCAGGCAATGCAGATCCGAGCTCAATTTTTCTGCTGCTCGTTTCGGGCAGGTGCTTCCAGAGCCGTCTAAGACTGGGGCTCTTTGTAACACAAAAACATACGGAGCACAGTGTACAAGGGGGGGGAAGTTCCCCATGCAAATCCTGATCCAGATAAAATGCTGCTTTAGGCCAATCGCCCTTCCCTGAACGCAGAGGAAATTACCCTGACCTACCTCGCAAGACTGGTTGTAAGGATTTCTGAGACTACGTACCTGAACCGCTTTGAGCGCTCAAGCGCCAAATGCCTACAGGGACAGGTACTTAGGATGCTTCAGCACACTCTCCAGACCTCGCTAAAGCAAAGTCAAGGCCTGCTTCTTCCAAGAGAGATGGCACCAGAAGCTGAGAGCACACGGCTCTTCCTGGCTCAGCAGAGCAAAGCAGCCTCTCTCTCGCCTGTGCCTTTTGAGCCATTATTGGGAACATTCCGTCCACTTGTAGTATCTGCTGGGGAGGAGCAGGTTCTCTGTCAGCATTTGATCTCACTGATTGGAACTTCACAGCCAAAGGCTCATGGGTGGGGGGGTAGACATAGCCTTCTGGTTTTATTTTGGTCATTTTGGTACTGGGTGTTCTGTTGGTTTATGATGGCTATATTTTACTATCACTCTGAATTTTATACCCTTGTTCTTGTATTCTTATATCGAAGGAGGAGAGGTGCTGCTGCTGGTTGTTTTTGTGCTGGTGGTTTTAATTTTTTAAATCATGTATTTTATGTGTATTTACTTTTTTAAAAATTTACTATTTTGTATTATGTTTTGAATACATCCAATACTTTCTTTTGAACCCTTCCAAGGTCTCTCCCCAAATGTACTTAAAGAGACCCCCCCCCACACACACACACACAACAGTAACTTCTTTTACCTGTTCAGCTTTTGTACTGGTCAAGAACAGAAGATTTAGGAGGACCGGAAAGCATCACATGGCTCAAACACTGCTTGTTGCGCATGAATCCACATTTCCCATCACGAAGAGCAAGCACCACTGGGTGTGAAGCACAGTTTCCGTCTGGTCTTCCTGACCCATAGTCTGCTTGACACCCTTTGGAGTTATAATCCTACTAGCAGTGCTCTCTATTCCATTGTGGCAGGCAAAGACGGCATCCGTCACAATGCCGCATGAACCATGGCAAGTGCGACATGGGAGGTGGGAGTCCCCTTGCTGTGCATTAGCCCTTACCTGTACCAAAAGCACTGAGAAGCTAAGCAACTAATTCTTGGACAGATATTTGGTGTTCTACAGATCAGTGCACGCAGGTGAGGCTTGCTATCACCATGGAAAAAGAAGAAAAACAAGGGGGATGAAAAATAAAAGGTGGGGGAAGCGCAACCTCTGTGCATTAGACAAGCAAAAGCAACACAGAATTAAGGGGGAGGGGTTAAAGGAAGGCTGCTATGAGCACAGGAGCCTGGGCAGAAACAAGAAGATCAATGAAAACCTGCAGAAATAGGACTGAAGTACACCTGTTGTCTGGCCAGCTGCCACCAACAAAAAGCTGGAAGGTTGAGCATTATTAGAGATTAATTGCACCCACTTGGAGGCACAGGGGTTGCACACAACTATTCACACACCCTTCCTTGAAGAGGCGGAGGTACACAACTCCAAAGGCTTTTGGGAGAGTGACAAACTTTTCTCCACTCCTGCACAGTTTTACAAGTATTGCGGCGCTCAACATCAGGAAACCCAGTAGAGGAACATATCGCAGGGCAAACCAGCAAGAGCCAGTGAAGTTGTAAATAGCTGAATTTGAAAACCTCCTTCTTAGCGGAGACCCAGTCCTATTTCAGCACTGCTGTTTTCACTTGGTGCAAAGGGCTAGAACCAAAGAACCCCAGAAGTTCATAAACCAGGCTTACTCTCCGGATGTGTTGTCTTTCATGCTGAAAATACACGGAGGATAAACGAGAGATCAGAATAAAATAAAGAGGACATGCCAAAGTAACACACATGCATGCACACATGAGCCATGAACAAGAATTGCCATGCAGCAAGGCAGCCAACAAAAGCAGCCCAGGAACAAGAAATGCCACCCTGGGTTTTAGCCAGAAAACACCCCACACATTTGTCTTATTTCCTCAGTAACTCTGTTCTCGCTCTTTCCCCAGATCATTTTCTCAAACAAGATATTAGATTGGTTCCTGGTCATGAGTTCTTCCTGCATAACATCATGTGGATTACCAAATCTGATGCAGAGTTTTTCAGCTGCTTGCCCCTGCCCTGCCAAGAAGTCACCCTAAGGCATGCTGGACAAGGCCCCAGAGTCTGTTGACTATGCCTTCAGCCTGGCTGCTCCTCAGTTTCCCATGTGGCTTGTGGCTGTCACCTTCTATCCAGGTTTGCCATCACCTTCCAAAAATGGCTTCCCCTTCCCCCTAGGCAAAGATGGTCTTGGTCTCTGACCAACCTGGAGCGGATCCCAATTGCAGTAGAGTCTGCAAGAGGTTCTGTCATTAGATAGGAGAACCCAAAAGCTTCCATTTGTGTTTTCATGTAATCTTAATGTACAGCCTAGACTTTGGTGCTTAAAAAGTTAAGATTTGAAAGCTGAAAGTCAATAATTAGAATAAGTGATGCAAACGAGACCAATGCACCACCCTCTTTATTTTTGTGGATTAGGGGTTACCCTGCACTCCACCAGTGGACCGGGGATGGATAGCTTACAGAAGCATTACAACAGGTTTCCCCTGAGTTGTATATGTGCTTCCCACGCCAGACATGTGATGAGTGATCCTGGCAGCCCTTACATGCCCAAGAGTGATCCTGGCAGCCCTTACTCCACACACACACACACATGCGTGCGCGCGCACGCCCAAAGTCTGCTTATTCATTTGCCCATGAGAGATGTGGGGCTGTGTGGAGCAATGCTTGGTGCCTGATCAAGGAAGAAACAGTAACCAAGATCAGCCGCAGCATTTGAGGCCCACTGCCTGCCCTGAGAGAGCCCATGTTAATGGTTCTTGCTGTGTTCTGTGATTTCTCTTCTGTTGCCATCCTGTGGCAGAATGCAAGCAACCAGAGAGGCTAACCCTTACAGCGGCCAAATTGCTCAAGGTGGGAAAAAGGGTGATCCTACCTCTTTTCTGTGAAAGAGGCAACACTGGTATGCTAGAGACATTTGCTTTGTAACACTAGCGTGGGCTGCTGTGCTTAAACAGGTTCCGCTGCCTTGACTGTCAGGTAAAGCAAAACTCCATACTAAAGCAGTTCTCCTGCAGCGGCTTCTGTTGGGGAAGCTACAACCTGCACATTTCCCCTCCAAGAGCAGACAAGTGAGTAGAGTCTGAGAGTACCACTGAGTGACACTGTCCCCCTGGCTCAGCCACTGGAACCATGATCCTGAACTTCTCTAGGTCAAGAAGTTTTGTAGAAAACTGCTTTGTTCCTTTTGCTTATAATTAAGAAAAGCAATTCATTCATACATCTGAGGGCAATTTCCAGGACTCCAAACACAATCACAGTCAGACAGATATTTTGCAAATATGACATCTGAGTCCAGTAGTCTGCTTCAACTTCAGGCAGTCTCTGTTCCAGAGAGTTCAGAGCACTGTTCTGGCAGTGGAAACAGCACTGACCAATATGCGCCACTACCCTGGCTGTGGATCTCAGTCATTCTTGCATGGCTTTCCTTCCTGTGCCAATACTGCCTGGCCTCTGCAGAGGTGGGGGTGGAGGAGTAGAACAAACAGGGTTTTTAAAAAAACAGTACTGAAACACTAAATAAGACCCAAGCAGTTGCCTGGTCTCACAGAGACTCCTGACTTATTTTTCTTTATTAGCACCTGGTTATACTGAGTAGGAAGGAACCAAAGTAAAGTGAACCAAGGACATAAAAGAGAAGGTGAAATGGCATGCTTCTCTGATGCAAGGTATGAAAGGAGCAAGTTTTTACTCCTGGTCCCCCACTATGGCAAAAGGAGATGACTGTGGAAAGTGTAAGTAGCTGAGCATACATGCATACAGAAAATAATTCCCCCTTCTCAGCTCCCAGGAGCATGGACCAGCTCCCTGTGAAGGCAGGCAAAGCTCTGAATAGGCAAAGCCTTCCTATGGAGCGTTTAGCTAATCTGTCCCACGTCTGCCATCTAGCAAGACCACTGAGGAGTGCACAGAACACAAGGAAACCCAAAAGGGAGCCTTGGCCAATTATAGGTGCAAACTCTCCAGATACACTAAGAGGGAGGCTGGAGGGTCCTTTTTCCAGGAAGGACACAGGGGATAGGGTTACCAAGGGGCAAATATATTTAGCACTGCTGATTTAAATGAAGCACTCTGGGGCACCGTCATACACTGTTCAAAAGAAGGGTGGGAGACAGAACACCTTCTCACTCTGAGGAAGGCCACAAAACGGGTGTGAAGGTCAAGTGTGTTGTGCAAAGCAAATGCTGCCACTCGCACACGTGAGACAGAAAATTCCAGTAGGAATGGAGTGGGGCGTGTTACAAGTGCTACAGAAAGGAGAGTTGCTTTCCAGCCAAAACTATACTAGCCTGCATTCTGCCCTCCTATTGACTCTGGCTACAGAAAATCGACCTCTTTGTAGGATCCAAAAGAAGCCACAATGCAGGATTTGCAGGCAGTTCAGTTTATGGGCAGACAGAAAGCCATGTCTTAACTGAGCCAATCTCACAGCTTGTTTATTTGCTATGAAACCGTTCTTTAACAAGCCAAGACTCTCGCTGGTTCCAAAACCTGCCCATTTCATTTCCAAATTTAGACACCCAATGCAAGATCTCATTTCACTCAGCCCACCTCTTCCTCCCTCCCCTCCTCCATGCATGCATTGAGGGATAAAGGAAACTGAAATACTTACATTGTACCAACTCTGGCTTTTCTGTAAGGACAAATTAAAAAAAAAAAGAGAGAGAGATAAAGAAAGAATAATTAGTTAGTATAGAGGCTCTAGCACTACAGAAAGAAAGGGTAATGAAGGAGAGAGATTTTGGAAGTGTTATGACATAGTTTGGTAACTGCCACTAAAATCAGAGGATAAGGGGAGAGACAAAAATGGAGTTCAAAGAGATCTAGGATGGAATTTTAAGTACTTAAACCAAGAAGGCCAAATTGTACCAGAAATGGGTCACAAAATAGCCATTTAGTTGTGGTACATTCCAACCACCATGCAGAGGAACAGAGCAAAGCCATCCCTACTTGTGTGTGGCATAAAGAAAAAACCCAGTCTAGTGGCATCAGCAGACCTAGGAAAACTGCTCCAGCCTGAATGTGCTCCAACAGACTCTTTGTGCAAGGCTGCGCATTTTAACCCTGTTCAGTGCTTAGGGGCCAAATAAGGAGATGAGTTTCTTCCATAAAAGAGCACAAACAGTATACACATATATGAACCTCAGAATGCACCAGGAGACTCTAATCACTAGATCAGCTGTCCCTGAACAAAGAGAGACAGTCACGACCATGCTTCTTCATGGCTGCACTTTCACTAGCTTCACAAGCACGTTTTAAGCTCTTAATTCTTTTACTGAGTTATGTCTAGGTAATGTTCCTAAGCTGTTCTGTTCTGCACAGAAATACCTACTAGACTGATTTGCAGGTTATTTGGGCAATGTAGTTGCTGGCAAGAAATACAACTACACAGGTCCCAATTGGCATAATCAGTTGCTAAGTGTGAAGCTGCACCTAGATGGGGTTGGGTGATGATCAGGCCCCACAACTGCCAAATTAGACAAGGACACAAGATGATGAAAGATGGTGTCTTCAGACTCCAGAGTGCACATCTATATAACTCAAGCCATAGTTAACATCATTCGGCCCCAAGCAACAGCAAGAGGGACACATTGAAAACTGGAAGAATTCAGCAGCATTGACAAGGACAATGTTCGATGTTATGAATTACAAGGAAAGGTACTGGAAATAAAATGCTATCGTGGTGGGTATGATCAGCTGGTGCAGAGTTGTGGCCAAGTGACTGAGATGCAAATCAGATACAGAAATGGCCAACTGAAATGGGATAAGCGGCTTCCCAAAAGGAAAGCCAACAGCTGCCTCTGGGTCCGGGGAATGGCAGCAACATCAGTGGAACAAGTGTGGAGGAAGACAGCAAAACTAAGAGGATTTAGGAACTGGGTGCTCCCTGTGAATGCACTTGGACACACCTGACAAACATTCCTCTGGCACTGAGGCCAGGAGAACCTACCCACCCACCCGGTACGAGATTTCCAACCGATTCCAGTCCCTTGCTTTACATTAGAAGTGCATCATTCTTCCCCCTTTAAGGAGGAGTGAAAAGGTAACAGGCTAAAGGAGGAGCTGGGAAGCAGCAGTTTGGTATCAAAGAAAACAAGTGAGAGTCACATTCTTACTTTGATCAGGTTTAATCGGTCATACTAGAAAAAGAAAACCATGAAACATTAGAATTAAAACAAAAGAGAAAGTAAAAGATACATAGGGAATAGAGACGGGGGCTAGACGAGGGTTAGATACAAGACGGACAGACAGAGGGACTACAGCCAAGCAGGCCACAAAGATACACTGGCACTGGGGACTTGCTACCACTGGCATTGCGCACAATTCTATACCTCTCAATGGCGGTTTTCCCTGCCCAGGTGCCTTTGTCCACATTAATGAACATACTGTGAGCAAAGGGTCAGCTGCTCCTTGGCCAGGACTGTGGCAAATGGCCTGTTAGTTTGCTGTATGATTAGCTGTCCAGGGAAGATTCCTCCGTGATCTTGCTTTAGCCTTCCAAGGAGCATAAAAGAGTCTTTAGCAAGCAGGTGACCTTGGCAAGATCAAGAGCTCCTGTGCCACCTCTCATCTCATAATGACGATGATGTGATAGTTTGTTAACAATGTTTATACACCGCTCATCAACAAGAGATTCACAAAGACAGGAGAGACACCAACAAAGAAGCCCCTGGAAGGGATGGCATGCCGGGATAAAGAGGGACAGCTACTCTAACCCTGATACCTGTAACAGAACCACCACTTACGCTTGCCAAACTTACTGGACCGGTTACGCCCTGCTCCTGTAGCTGCTGGTTGCCGAACTCAGAAGCAAGTGCTGGTGAAGTCAGCATTTCGCTGTTGACAGTGACATGCTGACTGCATCAGCACTTACTTCCAAGTTTGCGCCTGGAAAAACACCCTAAACATTGCCGTAAACCACCACCCCCACTCCATGATCTGCTGCAGTCGCACTGCCAAGTAGCTCAGCCAGCCCGTGGCTTGAGACACTCTTAGAGACTCATCGCTACTCCCCAGGGCGCCCGGTTTGGGGACCTCTGACACAACTTAAACACAAAATAACAAGCACCTCTTTACCCAGTTAGCATGGGTCATGGTATCAATCCTTGAAAATGAGGCTCGACGTACTTTGCAAATAAATCCCCCCTAAGAAGAACCCTGTGCTGGCATGATATGGAGTTCATCATCTCTAGATGGGGGTGCGCGGAGTTCTCTAATGATCTCAACAAACAAGGGTCATATTTGCTTCCCATAACATCACAGCTTTCACATCCATACTGTCCACATTGCCAACTCAAATTAATCCCCACCAAGTTGACAAACCAGACAGGCCAAGTGAAGCACTTTAGAAGTGAAGAGAGAACATGCTTCACATGCTGGCATCCCTTTTCCATGTGGACAAAACTTGCCAATTCAGGACAACCACATTGACTCTACCCCTAAAACATAAACATCCTCAAGCATCAGAACTGTGTAACTAGGCCCCAGATAGATCATGCTGGTTATCTTGCTGACTGTGGACACTCTTAAGAGCTCTGCTGGGTCTTGACCTATGTGGACAGAAGTCCACATGTGCTAAAGTCAGCATGGCTCCCATCAAACTCACTTTGCCCCTGGACAATGTGCTCCAAATGTTCACTTCCTGCTGTACCAGATACAGTACAGCTGGATCCACAGCAAGCCCCTCACATTTGCTATTGATATCGTGGTTCCAAATACAGCTGTGATCGCTACTTTGGTTGCTTTCAGTTTCGTCTAATCAGAGCAGGAGCAATTTTCTGACATGGAAAGAGTCGGGTAAGCAGGAGGAAGAATTAATACATGGTTCAGTAACTGTGCTCTAAAGGTCCCAAGCAACCAGCTCTCTGAGCTGGCAAGGTAGCTGTCAGCCAATGCAACAACAGAAAGAGGAAACAGAGGAAGAACGAGACAAGGCAGTGCAGAGTTGGTTTGGCTACAGTAAATACTGTTCGCCGTAGATGAACAGGGCCTGGGCAGCCTGTGTTCTTAGCAGGTGAACAAAGCTGGTTCTCATGCCCAACTTCAAAATATGAAACTAATGGCTCTTGATGGCAACTGTTAAGATTAATAGCCAACTGCTGAGTGTGTTGACAGTACACGACCAACAAGGTGCACATACTTGGGGCTTTACTGTGGAGCAATTAGACTGTACTAAATTAACTGAGACTAATGAACCCAATTACAAGTCTTGCACAGATGCACAAGATCTTGAATGGCCGCTGCTCTACAGCAACCCATCCTGTAAAGGCCAGGGAAGGATGAACATATTTGTAGAGAAGAGTAAGGCCCCCACTTTTGCAGCCTTCCTTAAGAATGTTAAGTTAGGCTTTGATGCTGCCCCTTTGATTTGGGGAGTGAGAGCTGGTTGTTTTCAGTTTTAAATTTGGTTCATTTTGTGATGCTTTTGATGCCCTGAACCCTTGTGGGTCCCTGGAAGAGAAAAGTGCCCAGAAATATCTTTATAAAAATAACTGCATTTTCTTTGGGGGACCCTGTTTCTTGACAAGCGGCTTGAAGACCACACTAAATCCTCTCCTACTGCTCTTAGCCTTTGCTGACATCCCAGTGAACATCATGGTGCCTCAAATGAGCTATATAATTTAAAAAGCACAGAGGTGACAGGATGGGCATCCACGGCAATGTGGAAGTGGGGTGGGCTGAGCTGGCCCAGAATTTAGATGGGATGACATTGGCTTCGGATGCAACACAAGGGTGCTACATTCTGTTCCGGAGCATTCCGCTTAGAACCACTCTCCACACAATATTTTGCATGCTCCCTTCCCCTACTCTGCCAACAAACAACCACCACTCTCTACTATCCTGCAACATCAATTAGATTCTCTACCGGAGAGGAAGAAAGATCTTTAAGTCACACGAACACCACTTTCTTAAGGGCAAACATTTCCCTATGCTCTGACAGTAAAGCACCTGGGACCGGTGCTTTTCAACCTCTTCATAAATGACCTGGAGACAGGGTTGAGCAGTGAAGTGGCTAAGTTTGCAGACGACACCAAACTTTTCCGAGTGGTAAAGACCAGAAGTGATTGTGAGGAGCTCCAGAAGGATCTCTCCAGACTGGCAGAATGGGCAGCAAAATGGCAGATGCGCTTCAATGTCAGTAAGTGTAAAGTCATGCACATTGGGGCAAAAAATCAAAACTTTAGATATAGGCTGATGGGTTCTGAGCTGTCTGTGACAGATCAGGAGAGAGATCTTGGGGTGGTGGTGGACAGGTCGATGAAAGTGTCGACCCAATGTGCGGCGGCAGTGAAGAAGGCCAATTCTATGCTTGGGATCATTAGGAAGGGTATTGAGAACAAAACGGTTAGTATTATAATGCCATTGTACAAATCGATGGTAAGGCCACACCTGGAGTATTGTGTCCAGTTCTGGTCGCCGCATCTCAAGAAAGACATAGTGGAAATGGAAAAGGTGCAAAAGAGAGCGACTAAGATGATTACGGGGCTGGGGCACCTTCCTTATGAGGAAAGGCTACGGCGTTTGGGCCTCTTCAGCCTAGAAAAGAGACGCTTGAGGGGGGACATGATTGAGACATACAAAATTATGCAGGGAATGGACAGAGTGGATAGGGAGATGCTCTTTACACTCTCACATAATACCAGAACCAGGGGACATCCACTAAAATTGAGTGTTGGGCGGGTTAGGACAGACAAAAGAAAATATTTCTTTACTCAGCGCGTGGTCGGTCTGTGGAACTCCTTGCCACAGGATGTGGTGCTGGCGTCTAGCCTAGATGCCTTTAAAAGGGGATTGGACGAGTTTCTGGAGGAAAAATCCATTATGGGGTACAAGCCATGATGTGTATGCGCAACCTCCTGATTTTAGAAATGGGTTAAGTCAGAATGCCAGATGTAGGGGAGGGCACCAGGATGAGGTCTCTTGTTATCTGGTGTGCTCCCTGGGGCATTTGGTGGGCTGCTGTGAGATACAGGAAGCTGGACTAGATGGGCCTATGGCCTGATCCAGTGGGGCTGTTCTTATGTTCTTATGTTTATGTAAAGCAACAGCTGGTGTCCTGGGCGAAGCACGTGTATCTCTGCATGCCAGAGATTTGCAGGGCCAGAGGATGATGCTATCTGCTGTCCAGGGTGCATGATTGGATACCAGAAGCCATCTACTGCACGACAGCCCAACTTTTACGCTAAGGGAGTTGCAACACCCTGGTGCCACCACCACCCCAGAACAAATGCAGAAGTAATTGGTGGTGAAGTGATTATGTCACCGCCAATTACTTTAGGGTTCTGAGCCACTGAAATCACTTCAAGGAAGTGGCAGCAGGAGAAGCAGGTGGAGGAAAAGGCAGGCGCAGTGATGACTGCATCGGGGCTTTTCAATCTCCCTGCCATGCCATTCTGGCTTCTTTTCCAAGATTAGGAGATGTGGCAGGAAGATTAAAAAGCTGCTGAAGCAGGAGGAGGTGGTGGGTGCAGCAGGGTTCTGAAAGGCTGCCAAAACAGGCTTTACTACCCACAAGCAGGGTCTGGAACCACCCTGATCTACTGGGATGGAACTCCTCCCTCCCTCAAGAGAGACCTTTCTTGTAGTCATTTCTCAAAGCACCATAAGTACCATAAAGAAAACCAAGTACCCTGCCTTGTGAGAAAAGCAAAGGATGTCTCTTTTAACTGGATGACTTGTCTTTGCAAACCATAGCCAGGGAGGGGGCTCCACCTAGTGGCAAAACCGAACCATGACAACATACAAAAAGAGGGAAAAATATAAAGTGGGCAAGCCAGCACCGGAAGTGTCAAAACTCATGGGCTTCAAGTTGTTTCATCTCACTGAGCGTAAGCTTTTATATGGGAGAAAGCGAAATATTACTGGGCTGCACAGGCAGAAAGAAAAGTGGCAGAAGAATTGCAAAGTGTCTTGGGGGGGGGGAGCGGAAGAAAGAGGCATCAGACACTTCTCCACAGTTTGAATCCATTTCAGATTTCTGGCCCAAAGCAGGACTAAAAAAAACTCGCAGAGGCAGGGAGGGCTCTGCCTCGCAAATCAGTAGGGATCATGGAAAGTTAGCAGGAAAGTGACTAACCCATGCCTGCTTTCTCCATTGCATGACCAACAGAGGTACAGGAGCCTCCTTCAGAACAAGAGACACCTACTCTTCCCCAGCATGAAACCAAATCTGAACAGGGCTGCCTGGTTCCAAAAGGAAAAGGGATGTGTGGTCACCCCAGCAGGTTCAGTCATGTCCTTAGCTTGCCTGAGCTGTTCTTTGCTGCCAAACCTCAACCTAAAGGGTCTGCAGAGGATCAAGGGGGGGAGGGATTTCTCTTTGTTCCCTACTTCTAGCATTGCAGATGATAGGTGAAACCAAACACCAGCCAGGCGCTAGACATTCCCTCTTCCATGTGTCTGTTCATAAGAAGAGCCCTGCTGGATAAGGTCAAAAAGGCCATCAGTCCAGCCAAATGTTTTGGAAACTCCACAAACAGGGACAGGAAGGGCAAAACCCTTCTCTTGTTGTTGCCTTCCCTAGGCAATTGGTAGTCCAAGATACACTGCTTGTGACCACGAAGACTCCACGTAGCTACCACAACCAAGAGTCAGCAACAGACCTCTTCATGACATCTAAGTAACACCACAGCATTCTGTGGCAGCAAACGCCACAAATCAATTTTGCGCTGTATGAAGTGGTACTTTCTTCTGTCTACCCAGAATCCCCTGCTGATCACTTTCATTGCATGAGCCAGAATTCTGATTTTAAAGAGTTTTTTTTTTTTAAACACTGCAGGTTGCTCTCTTTTTTGCAACTCTTGAAACAGCAATGTCTCAAGTCATGACCTCCTGTGTGCTTTCTAAACAATATTCTGATGAGATGCTCTGCATCCACAGATCTTTTTGTAAGTATAGTGGGATCCTCCCTCCCCCTACAATGTTCATGAGGATGCTATTCTGACTGAACCAAAACCCTCCCACCGTTTGCAAATGCACACCACCACCCCCAACCCTTATAGGACCACTAGCTGTTCCTACCACTAGTTTCCATCTGTTCTTTTCCAATCCTCCTTTAGGGAGCAGCCTGCAACTTCAAAGTTACGCCCACAAATCATGATGGCAGCCAACCACCAAGGTTTTTATGGCAGACCATGAAAGTCTGGAAAATTAAGAAGAAATTGGGACATGGGGATGAGTTCAGGAAACTGGAGAATGGCTTATTAACTTTCCAAAGCAATTTGGGGAATTCAGCAGGGAATTTGTCAGAGCAAACGTAATATTAACATACATCAATATCTTCACAATTTAGTATGACTCCCTTCAAGGAATTTTACTTCTTATTCTTCTTATTCTTATCTTTACAATTTAGTATGACTCCCTTCAAGGAATTTTACTTATTTTGGCTCTTCTAATGTTGTAAGTTTTGTTGGCCTAACCATAACACTTATTTGTAAGCCCTCCAACTCTGCTTCCAATCTGCCACCCTCTTGCTCTGTGCATGCTATGAAGAAGAGAGTGTCTCAATAGCACTGAATCATCTGGGGATTATTTCTGACTCCTAAGTAGTCCCACAGGTAGAGCATTGTATAGCCTTACAGTTGTATCTTCCCTTTTGCTGAAACAGCACCCCTCATTTCTTTCAAAGGAAACTGTTGTTCATGTATATGAATGTGCAATGTCAATGCAACAACATGGCTGCAGAATGTGCAGCTTCTGAAGACACTTCTGAGTTTTGTACAACTTACAGCTCTACTCAGAGACAGGTACCATGTCATTAGAGTTTTCCATCCTTGCATATATCTTTAGACAAGCCTCATGAGGGGGTTTCCAGGGTCATTTAAATGTGCTGAAAGTAACACGAGAAGAAATACATGCAATTTAACTTGCTTGTGGTGGAAAACTGAGCATGCCCAACCTCTGTTACGTGCGTACGATAATGCAATGCATTGCCTTTGGACACACAACACAGGCCCCTTTCACACAGTTCTTTCTACTCAGAAAAGGTGGAAGGGAAGAGAACATGAAACAAACCTGTGTGTGAACTGCAAAGTCACATTGCATGTTACTTTATGTGCATGATGAAGGAAAGCACTCACACCTGTTTTTCCATACCATGTAAAAAAAAAAAAGAATCAATGTTGTTTGGGTGAGCATACGAACAACTGAAAAATAGCTGGAAGACTAGAATGGGTTCCTCAGTTTCAACATCTCAAAGTCAAATCCTATCCAACTTTCCAGCACTGGTGCAGCCATGCCAATGTGCTGCATCCGTTGGCAGGGGGGCAGCCATGGAGACCTCCACCAGTTAAGGGAATGTTTGTTCCCTTTCCTAGAGCTGCACTGCGGCTGCACCGGCACTAGAAAGTTAGACAGGATTGGGCCCTCAATCTGATAACATAGGCCTACAAAACTGAGGGTCAGAAAAGTTTTTCCCAAACTTTATGGTGGTTTGATAGGAATTTGGGGTGCCGATTCAAAAAATGGCATCCGTTTTGCCCTATCATGTCTAGTTTTGGAGATATAGTACAGCCTCATTAGTGAATGGTTCAAGCAGCTTCCTCACGAGGAAGCCATGGTGTAGGCTTCCTCATGAGGAAGCTGCTTGAACCATTCACTAAAGAGGCTATGCCGTGTCTCCAAAACTAGACGTGATAGGGCAAAACGGATGACATTTTTGGAATCGGCACCCCAAATAAACCCAGAAATTGGTGTAATGTTTAAGGAAGCAAAATGTGTGTTGGCCTGTGTTAGCCAACACAACTTGATAGATGTCAAGTTGGTTACAGAATGGAGCCTGTACTCTACTGTTCGCAACCAGTGGGCATCATAAGGGTACAGAGCAGAGTCAACAACTGGAAGGGTTACATAGACCTATGCAAAAGAGTGTTAATCCATCACCAGGGAAAAACCAGCTACACAACTCAAAAGCAACTGGGCAGGTGGGTGCGGTCACCAACATTCCCACAGAAACTCTGCAAGAATGTCTTCTTGGAGGGGGAAGAAAGACACAAGAGCACAGGAAAGGTTTCCAAGAACCAAAGATCAAGTCTAGGGTGAGATGGTTTGAAGAGTAAAAAGAAGGCTTACTTTGGAGAGGTGCTTGCGTGACTAAGAGAAGGAAAGAAAAGAAAATACAGAAAAAAGCATGCAGCAAAGGAAGAAGACAAAATTAAACTCACAGTTCAGGAGAAGAAAACTGAAACAGAACAGGAAATATTTATCTCCCTCCCTTTTGTTGTTCAGAATGGTCTTGAGCACATGGAATGCTGCACCATCTACTGGATTTGACCCCAAATTCCCACCTAGGGATCAAGCACAGCAAAGCAGTGGTGGACCCAAATTCCACAGCCAAAATGCCTTTCTGCTTCACCCTAAAGAACTGTGAATTGTTGTGACTCAGGGAATCCACTGAACTCTAGGAGCGTGCCAAGACACAGAGCAAGGTGTGCTTTGGTGTGCTTTGGGGGAAAGGACAATAATTTGGCTGCCAACAACCTGCTGGCAGCCTGACACTGGAACAAGCAGCAGCTGTCTCGTTCTCTGCTGAACACTTCATCACTGCAAATTAAATTCCGTCAGGCATTGTTCCAGCAGGAAGCTACAACCACCTGATGTAATATCCTGCTCTGCTCATTCATGGCACACACAGATCTAGATTTTATAAGGCCCCCGCTCACTAAATCAAGAAAGAGGCAGAAATAATTAAAATGTAAGCAACACCACTACCACCAAAACCCTCCGCTGCTGGAACCATGTGATACATCCCAATTCTCCTCACACATGCTGCTCACAATGAATTCCCTCTTCGGAACAATAATCATCCTCCAATATAGCCTAATAAATTCCTCCACCCTTCTCAACCGAAGATCTGTCTTCAGCATTGCACACGCAATCTACAGCAGCAGGCTGGGTGTGCTGCATGGGCCCAAGAGAACCAGCTGCCAGCCATGCTACCACAGTGCCAAAAAGGGACTACAGAACAACAGTATAGCCTTAACTCTGCATGGCCTCTGGGTGGAAACATGCTGTTGAAAATCACAACTCCACAGACACTAACACTACCTTTAAGGGACCCTTTTCCAAAACGACTTCTTGGTCAAATCTGCAGGGGATTCTAGGCTCAGCCTTCTTTCACACAGGGCATTGCACATGCCTGATCTCATCTGATCTCGGAAGCTAAGCAGGGTCAGGCCTGGTTAGTACTTGGATGGGAGACCGCCTGGGAATACCGGATGCTGTAGGCTTATACCATAGTCTTTCCATGCCTGATCTCACCTGATCTCGGAAGCTAAGCAGGGTCAGGCCTGTTTAGTACTTGGATGGGAGACCACCTGGGAATACCGGGTGCTATAGGCTTATACCATAGTCTTTTGAGACTGAAGGTTGCCAACCACTGGCCAACCTTGCCTTGAGTAAAATCCACATCTTCCTCCATCTAATTAGTTGTTCAGCACACCTGTATGCAACCTAGTTAAGAAGCAAAAGGATTCCTAGAGTTGCTGGGGAAAGGAGATTTGGGTAGCTAAAAAAGGAAACAATTGCTGGTTGGCCAAGGTCACCAACATCTAGCATGCATGTGTGTGTGTGGCAGGACTGGTGTATTCCTTGACTGATAAGTAATCATGGGTAGGCAAGCAGATTGTTAGACCTCCCCAGGTCAAGCACCAACCAACAGTTAGAAGCAGAGAACAAAGTGAGGTTATAGTGGCTTTCAGAGTGTGTCAGGAAGAGTAGAGGACAAGGAAGGACAGAACTGGCGAGGTAGTCTATCTTTCCATGAGAGAGAGAGAGAGAGAGCGCTATGAAACCAGGAGCAACTGGACTCACCTTGGAATTCTTGGCCCCACTACGACCTGACTGAGAGGAACAGCTACGCTGCACACCTTGCTCTGGCGTGGAAGGGGATTTGTCTGAAGAATGGTCTGAGCCTTTCTCCACCATGGTGTCTCCTTGAGGATCCTGTGGCGTTGGAGACCGGGAGCGTTTGCGCAGGATAGGGGAGCAAGCGGGAGTGCTGCGGTTCGAGTTACTGGCAGTGCTGAAGGGAGAGAAAGAGAGTGCGGAGTCAAGAGCCGTCAAAGGAACGTGGCAGAAGACAGCTACAGCATGGCGCCTAAGAGCCGCCACCTGGGGAACTACAAAAATGGGGCAAAGAGACCAGCAAGGACCAAAGTGCTTGACATGACTCCCAAAGTGCTTAATGACCTAAAACAGGAAGTCCAAGGAAGAAAAGGAACAGGGGGTGAGAAGTAGCAGGTTGTAGCTGTTGAGTTTGGCAAAAAAGCATCCCTGCAGACTGACTGAGGCCCAAATCCTAACCAACTTTCCAGCACTGGCATATTCGTGGCAATGGTACATGTGCTGCATCCTGTAGTTAGGCCTTTACTCCTGTACATCCTGTAGGCCTTGACATCCTGTAGTTAGTGCTCCTCAAAGTAAAGAAATGCTTGTTCCCTTACCTCGGAGCTTCATTGCTCTTATGTTGGTACTGGAAAGTGAGTTAGGATTGCGCCCTGAATTGATCTTCCTTGACTAGGGGCACAATCCTAACCAGGTCTGCTCAGAAGTCCTATTTTGTTCAGTGGGGCTTAGGTTAGTGTGATTAGGATTGCAGCTTAGATCTATCAGGATTCACTGCAATTTAACACTGCTTAAAAAGAATAGGTCAAAGTGCTTCCCACAAACGTGTATTTAATTGTTTTTATCTAATCCTATTTATGGGCTGAAAACCCAACTTGACTCAGTGGCAGTCTACAGACAGACAAGTTCTGCTTGCACTGCTCTGCAATCAGTCAGAGCCAGTCTTGTGCAAGAATGCTTCTGGTTTATGCATCCAAACGACAGTGAAGGATAATAACTTGCAGTGTTGCAGTCAGGGTTACACTTGATAGATGCCTTTTCATTTTTGTGATATCTTGCAGTCATTTACCTCTTTTGAAGCCAGTTGTATGTTGGGGATCAATTTTTGTGTGAGCACATCACTGCTGCAGATCAGTGCATTATCCCACCGGCATGTGTCTGAGCATTGTCCAGACAAACGCAATCAAATGCCATCTTTTATGACAGGTTGAATTCACATGCTTACTTGCCAGCACACAAGTGACATGCATGCATGCATGTGTGAACCCACCCTTTGTGACAGACAAAAGGAGCATTTTTTGCACATGCATTTATTTCAACTTCTCCAGCCCTAAGCAGCTTCTTCAGGTTCTACTGGCTTGGATTTCCAACTTTCAAGAAAGACTCAGATTACGAGGACTATCTAACAAGACTCAGATGACAGTGTTCCCTTGAGCTATTTTATCCTCTAACATGGGGGGGGGGGGGAGTGGTTGAAAGAGCAGCATACACAGCATGGCCTTCATGGCTGAGCATGAATTAAACCCCAGAACTCCCAGGTCCTACAAACTATACTGGCTTTCAGGACTCTTCTCAAGCAGTCTGTTGCAGGGCCGCCGGAACTTTTGCCGCTGTGCTAACAGAACTATTCCCACTTCCAGTAAAATGTGCCTGTGTGTGGCATAGCATGTTAAAATCAACACATTATTTATTATGTCTTGCAAAGTGGGAGGAGTGACAACAGGGAAAAGTGACCATCCAGTAGCAGCCGTCAGGTGTTTCAGGTGCTAGTGAAGTCATGGTGGAATAGTGGGGGAGTTCTTATACTGCTCATGATTCAGTTGCAAAAAATAAAGCAATATGCATTAAAATGCTTACTTAAATAAATTATAATCAACCTCAGAACTACCAGGAATGCTCTGGATAATCACAGGTGGTTTGAAACATGGAGAAGAAGGAACAATCCTTATTTCTTCTCCTCACTCATCTTCTCTCAGTGCCCTCTGGATTTTTGCATGCCTGATTTCAACAAGGCCACAACCATGACTATCCCAGGTGAGGAACTTGGGGATGAAGCAAATAAGTGGGGCTCCTTCGATATTCCCCTTCAGCACCTGTGTACTTGTTTGCATTCCAGTTACTATGTTAATGTAACATAGTAACCGGAAGAGATGCTGGAAGAGGCAGTATCTTTAGCTATTGTGGCATGATAGCCAGAAGCAGTCCAGAAGTTTGCGATCCCCATCAAATGATCCACTGTCTCTTCCTCTTCACAGGGAGAGCTTCAGCTGCAAGCTTATGACATGCAAACCTCAAGTCAATCCAGCTTCTCTGCTCCAGAACAGAAGGGGCAAGAGCCACACACACATTTGGGGATGTGCGACCATGCCCCATTTTTTCTGCCACCCTTCTCAACAGCTCCCCCCACCCCACCATCTCTCAAAACCTTTGCTGTTCCTGTTCAATCCCAGAGTTTTGAATCTGGCCCAAGAACAGCCATGACAAATGCCTTCTGTAGTTCCCATAGTAACCAGGGCTTGCAAAAGAACCAGGAATCCACGCTTGAAATGGCAAAAACAGCTTGACCCACTTTGAAAAAAGAAAAAAGAAAATAATAATAATGCTTTATGAGACTTCCCGGCCAGCGTCTGCTCAGAACCCCGGGTGACCCCTCCCACTCCAAGCAGTCTTGAGAAGCTGCTGCAGACACAACAACTCCAGGGGTACCAAAGAGAACAACTTCAAACTCCAGGATGATGGAAGGTTTTGTAAAAAGCCCAGCAAATGTCTAGGCACGGTGATTACAGGGCAAAGCTTCTTACATGCCTTACTTCAGTATGCTTATTGCCCCTATTCTTTAATGAGCACATTTAAATACCACCCTTTTGATTATCTGCAGGCTGGTAGTCCCAATACTATAAGGACAGAGAGAATATATATTAGCAAAGATCTGATATCAAATTGTGGCATTTTGCCAGACGGCATTTGGTGAATATGCTCTAGTATTCAGTAGTCAGCATTTACTCTGGAATAGTATTGGCAACCGTCAGTCTCGAAAGACTCTGGTATCGCGCTCTGAAAGGTGGTTCTGGCACAGCGTCTAGTGTGGCTGAAAAGGCCAATCCGGGAGTGACAATCCCTTCCACACCGGGAGCAAGTGCAGTGTGTCCCCGGTCTGTCTCCCTGGCTATGGGCCTTCCTTCTTTGCCTCTTAGCCTCAGACTGTTGGCCAAGTGTCTCTTCAAACTGGGAAAGGCCATGCTGCACAGCCTGCCTCCAAGCGGGCCGCTCAGAGGCCAGGGTTTCCCACTTGTTGAGGTCCATCCCCAAGGCCTTCAGATCCCTCTTGCAGATGTCCTTGTATCGCAGCTGTGGTCTACCTGTAGGGCGCTTTCCTTGCACGAGTTCTCCATAGAGGAGATCCTGGAATACGGAGTGAGAAAAAAGGAGGAATGCCAACATAATCCATCAGGTCCCATTCCCAACATGGATATTGCAGTTGTGACAATGGAGACAAGCATCCCAAACCTTGACATCAGATTTAATTTCTCTCTCTCTCCAATGTGGGCTATGGGCACCTGGATGTAGAACTTTATACACCGAGGGCACAATCCTAACCAGGTCTACTCAGAAATAAGTCCTATTTTGTTCAATGAGGCTTATTCTCAGGTAGGTGTGCTTAGGATTGCATCCCAACTCAGAGACTTGTGTAAAAATGTTGCAAAAAGAAGCAGCAAAACTGAGAAGCTTTTCCCCCTTATTTCCAGAACCAGTTCAAAGAATCCTCTACAGAAGATAAATTGACTGTGGATTCAAAGCACCTTATCAATTTTACTTCTTCAGTGAAGGAACTTCTCCAGACTCTGAAGAGCTATTCCACCATCTCTAGTTTTAATGAGGCTCCATGCACAATTAAGCGCTCAACTAGCCAGGACAGATAAGTGGGATGCACAAATTGGTGTACGAAAAGGAGGAGAAAAAACAAGCAACTTTGGGGAGGGAGGGGAAGCAAGCACATGCAAGTCTATCAAGGGCTACCAATCTGGATGTCTGTTGGAACCTGCAAGTTCAAGGGCAGTATTGCACTGAATACTACATGCTGGGAAGCAACAGCTGGGAAGAGCTTGAGGACTTCCAAGAGGCACCTTAGTGGCCCTTTGAGGAAAACAGGGTAGTGTGATCCAGCAGGGTTCATCCAATGTTATTAGGAACATGAGCATACAAATAGTTTGGAAACTTTGCAGCTGACACAGACATGCTACAGAGTGGCTGTGGGTATCTCATACCAGAAAGCAGAACCGCAGAAAACACCACTGATGGAAACGGACATGTTCTGCATGTCTCAAGAAAATAGTACTACCACAGCCACAAAATAATTGCATGCAATTAATCAGGCACAGTTGGGAAGGTTATGATTAGGGTTCTGAGAGAAGTCTTTGTGGCAGAGCTCCTGTTGCTCGTACGAATTCCCACGTTCAGTCCCTGGGAGGACCTCCAGTTTGGTTTCAGAAAGACACCTGAGCTTGAAACCCTGAAGAGCTGATGACACTCAGCGCAAGCAACATCAAGGACCAGACTCAATATCTGTCTCCTCTCCTAAGAAGCTACCTATGCTCTGAAATTCTCCGAGGAGGCTCTCCTGCACATCCCGTCATCCTGAGATGTCGCATGTGCGGATGCACAAGGGGGCCTTCTTCACAATAGCCTGACGTGAAACTCCCACAGGAAGTTCACCAGGCCCCTTCTCTCCTGCAGTTTCTTACATGTCTCTTTAAATGTGCTATCCCGGATGTACAGTGATGCTGGCTTTCTTTGGTATTTTTGGTTTTACTTGGCTTAAGAAACATAAGAACAGCCCCACTGGATCAGGCCATAGGCCCATCTAGTCCAGCTTCCTGTATCTCACAGCGGCCCACCAAATGCCCCAGGGAGCACACCAGATAACAAGAGACCTGCAAGGCTTCCCGGGAATTGTAGTTAAGAACATAAGAACAGCCCCACTGGATCAGGCCATAGGCCCATCTAGTCCAGCTTCCTGTATCTCACAGCGGCCCACCAAATGCCCCAGGGAGCACACCAGATAACAAGAGACCTGCAAGGCTTCCCGGGAATTGTAGTTAAGAACATAAGAACAGCCCCACTGGATCAGGCCATAGGCCCATCTAGTCCAGCTTCCTGTATCTCACAGCGGCCCACCAAATGCCCCAGGGAGCACATCAGATAACAAGAGACCTCATCCTGGTGTCCTCCCTTGCATCTGGCATTCTGACATAGCCCATTTCTAAAATCAGGAGGTTGCACATACACAACATGGCTTGTAACCCGTAATGGAATTCTCCTCCAGACATTTATCCAATCCCCTTTTAAAGGCACCCAGGCCAGATGCCGTCACCACATCCTGTGGCAAGGAGTTCCACAGACCAACCACACGCTGAGTAAAGAAATAATTTCTTTTGTCTGTTCTAACTCTCCCAACACTCAATTTTAGTGGATGTCCCCTGGTTCTGGTGTTATGTGAGAGTGTAAAGAGCATCTCTCTATCCACTTTATCCTTCCCATGCATAATTTTGTATGTCTCAATCATGTCCCCCCTTAGGCATCTCTTTTCTAGGCTGAAGAGGCCCTAACGCTGTAGCCTTTCCTCATAAGGAAGGTGCCCCAGCCCAGTAATCATCTTAGTCGCTCTCTTCTGCACCTTTCCCATTTCCACTATATCCTTTTTGAGATGTGGCAACCAGAACTGGACACAATACTCCAGGTGTGGCCTTACCATAGATTTGTACAACAGCATTATAATATTAGCCATTTTGTTCTCAGTACCTTTTCTAATGATCCCAAGCATAGGATTGGCCTTCTTCACTGCCGCCGCACATTGGGTCAACACTTTCATCAACCTGTCCACCACCACCCCAAGATCTCTCTCCTGATCTGTCACAGACAGCTCAGAACCCATTAGCCTATATGTGAAGTTTTGATTTTTTTGCCCCAATGTGCATGACTCTACACTTATTTACATTGAAACGCATCTGCCATTTTGTTGCCCATTCTGCCAGTTTGGAGAGATCCTTCTGGAGCTCCTCACAATCACTTCTGGTCTTCACCACTCGGAAAACTTTGGTGTCGTCTGCAAACTTAGCCACTTCACTGCTCAACCCTGTCTCCAGGCCATTTATGAAGAGGTTGAAAAGCACTGGTCCCAGGACAGATCCTTGGGGCACACCGCTTTTCACCTCTCTCCATTGTGAAAATTGCCCATTGACACCCACTCTCTGCTTCCTGGCCTCCAACCAGTTCTCAATCCACGAGAGGACCTGTCCTCTAATTCCCTGACTGTGGAGTTTTTTCAGTAGCCTTTGGTGAGGGACCGTGTCAAACGCCTTCTGAAAGTCCAGATATATAATGTCCACGGGTTCTCCCGCATCCACATGCCTGTTGACCTTTTCAAAGAATTCTGAAAGGTTTGTGAGGCAAGACTAACCCTTACAGAAGCCATGCTAATTCTCCCTTAACAAGGCCTGTTCATCTATGTGTTTTGAGAATCTATCTTTGATGAGGCATTCCACCATCTTACCTGGTATAGATGTTAGGCTGACCGGCCTATAGTTTCCCAGGTCCCCCCTCTTTCCCTTTTCAAAGATTGGTATGACATTTGCTGTCCTCCAATCCTCTGGCACTGTGGCCGTTTTGAGGGACAAGTTGCATATTTTAGTCAAGAGATCAGCAACTTCGTTCTTCAATTCCTTAATAACTCTTGGGTGGATGCCATCAGGGCCCGGTGACTTATTGATCTTTAATTTATCAATGAGGTCTGAAACATCTTCTCTTTTAACCTCTATCTGACTTAATTCCTTGGTCAGGAGGGGCCATTCGGGCAGCGGTATCTGCCCGAGGTCTTCTGCCGTAAAGACAGATGCAAAGAACTCATTTAATTTCTCTGCCATCTCTAAGTCTCCTTTTATCTCCCCTTTCCCTCCCTCACCATCCAGACTGCTGTAATCAATTTTACTGCTAACATGTATTCAGGCTTGTAAACTGCTTTGAATTTCTCAAGAAAGGCAAGATAAAAATAAATTTGAAAGGTGTTGTAATCGTGTGTGTGTGTGTGTGTGTGTGTGTGTGTGTGTGTGTGTGTGTGTAATAGATAGTGTGTGGAAGTGTGTGGGGGAAAGGTCTAGTTAGATCTCAGAATCCGGGACAGGTGCTTAGGTAAGCTTCTTTTTTTAGCCAGAGAGTGGAGCTTGAGGGCCCTCCAAAAGAGAAGCTAAATGAAATCAATGTGAGGTATTTCACATTCATATATGTGCACACATGAGGAAAGAGCTGCCCCTTTCACACATGAACCACAGCCCATATGCCTTCCTGAAGAGGGCTCAACCCATAAATCAGCTATTCTTCCAAAACTGTTTTAAATATTTTTTAAGTTACCCATCTGGCACATTTTGGTCCTAGCTCTGAAGGATGGGATAACCCCACATAGCCCATCACAGGGCAGGACAGCAGCCATATGGAACCAGAGGAACAAACCTCTCCCGCTCTCTGATACTGCAGTGAATGAAGCGGTGTTATATGCTACAGCAGCAATTTCAAACTTTTATTTTTAATCTCACGGCACACTCACAAGGCACACTGCCTGCTTGCGACGGCTCATATCCCCTAATGGCCCTGCTAATGAATTATTCTCCCCCAAACTCCTGTGGCACACTTGTGGATACATTGGTTGAAAACTGCTGAGCTACATCCAATCCATACCAAGAAATGAACATCTAATTGCTGAACTCAGACTGAAAGAAACAGCGCCAGAGAGGCACTTAGCAAAAAAGAGTTCCAGATGGGTCCTCAGAAGCCCAGATAGACAGATGCACAGAGACAAAGGCAGGCGGAAGCTCCCCCCCCAAAAAAAAACACAAACAAACCAGGAATACACGTCTTAGAACTCCACTTTGCATCCCCAGAGATGCTCCACTCAAACAGTCACCACAGAGCAGCACATACACATTCCATGGAGACTGCGCAAAGTCTAACTTTGGAAAGTCAAGAGACTTTGCACGCAATCCCTGTATTTCCTACCTCTCAATTAAGGCTAACAAGAAACATTCTCACACCTCTTGGTCTGCGATTTCTAACACTGAGCAACAAGAACCTGCAAAATGGGACCCTTGATGTTGACAGTGTTTGCCTCCTGCTACCCAAGTGCTATGTTCTCCCAGCCACCCCCACTCCCGACAGCTGTCAATTCATGCCAGAACAGAAGCATCATCATAGCAGATGCTGACCCACACCTGGGAGACCAAAAGAAGATCCAACTAGGGGGTGAGCAACTTGTCTGGGAGGGCACTTGCCCCTGGCCTCAATCTGCAACACCTACGTGCTCTTGTGCACTATTTTTATTTACAAAATGTTGCTGCAGCATGTTGAGAAGTCTGAGTCCAGTCCTGGAAAAACTGGACAATACTAATTTCTTCCACTTTGAAATTTGCTATCCCCTCACTCTGTAGTCATGAGGACTTACTCATGTAAGTCCTGTAGCCCTGTAGCCATGAGGACAAACTTACTTTCAAAAGTAAAGTTGAAAATTGCACATTTTTTTTTTTCAAAAGCATCAGTCTATACAGCTTCAACACCACCTAACCCTATCTTTGGATGGCTATCATCACCTCACTCCAACAAGAGATTATGTAATCAACAGGATGGCAATACCTCAACTGCTCAGAACACAGTGGCAGGAACACAACAGGATCAGACTGACTAAGCAGGCTGCCTCTTGCATCCAGCAGGAGAAAATTTCCTCTCAAATACTAAAGATATAGAGGTGGAAGCTTTCCCAGTGGGGTAGGAAACATGTCCAAAGGGTGAGTTATGAAAACAGGCAGCAAATTTTAGCTACGCTCTGTACACACTGGAGCTATTTGGAGTTGGATTCTTATTTTGCAACACCCATTTTAAAATGACCAGCCACCTCAAGCATTGCAAGTGCATCTTCCTGGGCTTTCAATTCCTAGCTGAAGGAATGGGAAACTGTTTGATTTTGTTTTCTAACCCACAATAGATAGTTGGAGGTAGTCTGACAGAGGATGAATTCCAACTGACAAGGCCCCCATGTCCTCTGTGCTTGTGTACAGTGGGCTTTGAAGCAGGAGAGACCCCCTTTTAAGTTTACTAACCTCCTCTGACTTCTTAGAAGAAATAGATCATACCTATTTGAAAAAAACAAAAACCCATGTGTATATCTGCAGTGCCCAAGCCCAAGACCTCAGACTTTCCACCCTTCCTCTGAGATCAGGTCTCAAAGAGGGATCGGGTCTAAAAGTTCTGTTACATACAGAAATGAGATATATCTGTATGTTGCATGTGCGTAACAGGCAATAAATAAAAATTTATTGCCATATCAGTCCCCAAGAATGACACAAAACATGTACAGCAATATATGTTAGTGTAATCTCTGCTAGTGTCATATTACTTCCTGCCAAAGAATTCTGTGCTACCCAACAGTATGCATTTTTCTGTCAACCAGACATCACTACTATCTATTATGCAATTCAGAAACTAGCTTATGCAAAATCAGAAACTAGCTTGCATTTTCCAAAAAAAAATGGGCTTGCAAAGAGAAGCCTTGCCTGGTAAAATTAGTCAGCACTTTTGATTAAATTCCTTTCCTGTGCTCCTATCAACACAGGATTGCAAACCTATAGAAAGTGCATACACTTAACAGGTTTCATCGGGAGATCTGAGGACATGACCAAGGCAAAAGAATTTAAAAGCATCTGCTAGGAAGGGAATTCCACAGTACTTTGAGACTATGGCTGAGAGCTCTTTGGCCACATCCTAAGCACGCTTTCCTAGGAGTGGATCCAACAAATACTGTACAATAGAACTTGCTTCTGAATGGGCATGCATAGGATTGCACTTTGAGGAACCTGGAACTGATTTTGAGAGGGTCTGTCTTATGAAGATCACATACAACATCAGCCTGATTTTATTGCCTCCAACTAGCAGTTCAATACTTCACAGACCTGCTCATAAGTCAGCTTGCTGACACTTTCCATGGTTGCAGAATGGGAACAGCTTGCTCAGGCAGCCACAGAATAAAAGCTCTACCTGCTCTTTGCAGTATGCAATACTGATGGTGTTTCTGAGGACATTTCCAACTCTGAAAGTCCCCCTTTGACTGAAGGGGGGGGCAAATGCAACTGGAGGGTGCACTGCTTCCTGACAGTGACGGAGCGGGGGCCAGGAGAGAGATTGTCTTTCCCAAGACAGGAAGATGCAGCAAATGTCTGACAACCTCCCACTCACTATCTGCCACTCGATGGGATCAACTTTCATGGACTAACGAAGACATTGCGATCTGCAGCGGCTGAGCAGCTGGGATCACCTCCGCTCCATTTGCGGGGGTCACCTAACACTTCTTTCATTTAACGGTCCTGTTTCTACTCTTCCCCTTCAGTCTCTGAGTCTCTTCTTTTGCTTTGCGTCGTTTAGATCTTACCCACGCAGAAAAATAACATTTAACCTCAAAAGACTGATAACTAACCAGCCCCTTAAGGTGTCCAAAGGTCAGAGGTGGGCCTGGGAGGGCTCAACCAATACCTGCCCCCCACTTTAGGACAGGCAGCACATGGTCCCATGTTTCATTTTTAAGGATTTGATAGGGAAGGGGACAGACAAGGCAGGAGGCTTCCTTAGACTGCACTGACATCCTGAGAATCTCTCACTAATAGAAAACAAAAACAAAAAAAATCAACATCCCAAGGTTGAGCATGAAATACCGAAGGTCTAATTTCATCCCATAGGGCTGAGTGGAGCTGTATTCCCTGGAGGAGCTCCACTGCCCTGGAGAAGAGATTTATTATTATAAATAAATCCGCAACCCAGTGCTGTTACAACTGCAGAAAGGGGTGTGTACAGCAGCGTCTTTCCAACATGTGCTCACTGCTACAAAGAGGACAACAGACAGCAAATGGGTAAGGACGGAAGGGCTGCGCTGGGGGGGGAGGAGGAGCATCACACAGGCGCACCTTCGCAGCCTGTATTTCTCATGGTCCTTAATCATCTTTGACAGCTCCTTCATTATCTTCACCACTTTGCAGCAGCACAGATCATGGAGAGACCAAAGCGATGATGTGCCAAGGTCCCACAGTCACTTATCATCGTCGTCGTCGTCGTCACCACCACCACCACCACACACACACCAAAGACCCATGGAAAAGAGGAAAAAAAAAACAAGCATGGGGGAGGGGAAGCTGGTAGCCAGGAAGCACATGGGGGTACACAAACACACACAGCAGCTTCAGCTGTGACCGCATGACGCACTGATAATTCTACCAAGTGTCCACCTTCCATCCTGGGCTCTCCCTTTTTCCTATTCTATTCAAAGGCTGAAAGCAACAGGGGCATTCTGTTGCTTTTCTTCCCCAACAAGTGGGAAAGAAAGCGTGGCAGGGGGATAAAGAGAGTCCCTTTCATAAACCTCTTCTGTTCACACAAGCACTCAAAATCACTGCTTCATCATTCTGCTGCAAGAGAAGGTTGTGGATGCAGCTGGGGGGGGGGAGAAGAGAAAACGGAACACCATCACCCCAAGCAAAGGAAAAGAAAATGAGGCATCCCTGCAACATGATGTCACACTGGCAGCTTCCATGCTCAACCTTCCATCTCTCCCCCCCCCACCCCCCTGCAATGGAGAAGAGAAGCAGCTGCCGCCACCACCAATATGGACTCCGGATTTGTCAAGCAGGAAACGTATGTCTCGGGCAGCTCCTGCTCTGCACAAAAAGTCACTGACATCCATGCCCAAAAGCCTCCCCCCTGCATGGCAAGCGGGCCACCTCTTGAATGAGCACACAGAGAGAGAGACACACACACAGAGAGACCGACAGAGAGGCTGACACAGAGAGAGGCAGGCAGCACCACTAACCTGGAAGCCATTAGAGACCAGTGGCATAGAGTGGAGCAGCTGGGAGTTCATTCATTCATTCATGCAGTTGGGTGGGGGTGTGGGGGGAGAGGGGATGGACCAGTGAGGAGGGGGAAGGGCCGAGCCCCTCCCGGACCATCATGAAGCCCTTCTTCCCAAGAAAGGAAGGGGGGGCTTAAACCAGAAGAGAGCCCCCTCTCCCTCCAGCACAGCAGAACTGCCGGTTCCCAGCCATAGCCGCTTCTCTCCTACAGCCACCCTCCTCCTCCCTCTAAGGACTTTTGTGTGCCTGTACTGAGGTCTCCCTGACTGCCCCTTCTCTCCCTCCCTCACACACATAGATGCTGCTCTCTTGCACACATACAGGCGCGCGCACAGGCAACAGCCCAGGCACGCACACACACAGCCTGCTCGCTGCCCGTTTACATAATGCCACTCTTTGGTGCAGTCCACAGCGCCCTCAATTATTCACGCCTGCCCTGAATGGAGCGTGGCAGGGGCTCCAGTTTGATCCATCCCTATGGGACTCGAGGAGTTAAAACAGGGGGATCGACAGGGCGACACTCTTCCCATTCATTCAGGCACTGGAGGACTCTCAGAAGAGCTGCAGGATCTCTCTTTTGTAAGCTGCCACTTGGCACCCTGGGTCACATGCCAGAAGGTCTCATTGACAGTTTCGCCAGGTGGAGGTTGGTGGTTCTTACTCTGACCAGCTTCTCTCCAAAGAAAGCTTGTATCAAGGGTCAAAGTTGGTTTTAAATGCTGGAGGGGCTACCACCCACTGCCTCACTGCCTCCAGTCTGTGCTTGTAGATCTTTGTGATGGGTATGTAAGAGCAGCGCTATACTTTACATGACAAACCTGCAAGGGACACATGTGCTGGGATAACTTCCAGAACCTAAGGACACCTCTGCATCCTTCACACATTAAATGTTTGCTGGGGGGGAGGGGGGGGAAACACACACTTTAAGACCTACACAGTTACAACAGACACAGTCACTGTGTAAGTTGCTCCAACTCTTATATTTGCAACAAAGTGCGTTAAGGGTTCGTAGACAAGGCTGATTCAGAGTACATGCAGAAAACCATACCTTGATTTCCAAGGTAATTTCCGGATTTCATGATACTGTTTTTATTTATTTATTTATTTATTAAAGATTTGGGGCCAGCAAACTTAGTTGTACCCTATACATAAACAGCAGTGGTGCGCCGGGGGGGGGGTAAAGGGGGGCAAATACCCCAGCCACCATGCTTGCAAGAAAGGCGCCACCAGCCTCACCCCCAAGCCGCCTGTTTCGCAGCACAGAGCAGCATCATGCCAGGAGCTGCAGCCACTGGGGGCATGATTCGCCCCCTCCTTCCTCTCCTTTTTTAAAGGAGAAGAAAGACATGGCCCAGAGCAACGGGGAATTGCCCCAGGAATGGCTGCAACTCCCAGCACAGTTCTAGAAGTAATTACAGTGATGCAATGATGTCACCACAATTACTTCTGGGTCAGGGGGTGGGGGTGGAAAGTGGGAGGTGGCCCCGGGTGGAAAAAGCCCCAGGATCGCCTCTGGACAATGGTCAGCATTCCACTACTACACTGTAGGCACACTTTAACAACAGTAATCTGTCTAGGTTCAAAGTAACAGTTGTCAAATACAAGCAGACAACCATGGGGTATTCAGGAGCAGGGAGAGGCAGCGCCCAGAGTCAGATGAACAGATCCTGATAAGTTAGGATTGCTAAGGGAAGGAGTAAGCAAAACCTCCAGGTAGTTGGGCAAGAGATCAGCCCTGAAGACCAACATGCACCAACCACACAGGCCTTGGGCTAAAGAGTGGAGAAGAAGTTGATGTCTTGGGACGAGAACAAGGGGTAGAAACCTTCTGACATCACCTGTCAATGGGTATAGAATGGCAGGCTCTCAAAGGAAAATTCCTGGAGTTTTAAGATGCTGGTGGCACTTATGTGACAAGTAGAACTTGGAGCTTCTATACTATCTAGTGCAATATGGAGTTGGATCTCTTTAAAAGAAGGGGGGAGGAAACAGAACATTATAATCCTCTGGTTTTTGAACGTTCAGTGTGATTTAAGTGAGCTTAAAGGTCAGAAATCATTGACAACCTGGGACAGGGACTCTAGTTGTCAGAAAGGCCAATGACAGAGTCCACACAGCAACATCCTATTCCAAAAGACCAACAGGTCCAACCGAGATCAAGGGTGACAGAACGCGCAATCCCACATCCTGCTACAAGCCAGCTAGCATCACAACTACAGACTGGTGCAAACAGAAAAGCAAACCAGTCCATTGAGCTGGGAAAGTCACAGGAAGCCAGAGCTACCACTTGCTTGGATGTGCTAGTAGCAAGATCTGACAACTGCACAAGTCGCAAGACCAAGTTATTATGTACACCACTTTGCATATCAGTTAAAGCAGATAATGCAGCCTGCTAATGCTGGAAACAACAATGGAAATAATATGAATTATAGAGGAGGACAGCACTTAAGAACTGCGGAGAACAAATGCAAAAGGATGCACTACTGCTGCTGCAGCCATTGGATTTTGCCATAGCCTAACGGTTGTTTTGTTCGTTATTATTTTCAACCTTGAAACATTTCATTGTCCTCTATTTTGCTAAGGCGTTCAGGACAAATATTAAAAAAAAATATTAAATTTAAATGTGCCTCGTTATCCCTTCTGAAACCCCCAGTGGTTAACAAAAATCAGTGGATACCAAATCAGTGGGAAAATAGCTTTAAAGACCCACTTCCAGTTTTCTTGATCCTCCACTGTCACCCCAGAATGCATTGTATAGACGCTATACCACATTCAGTCACTATATGGGTGAATAATGGAATCTAATGGAATGAAATTACTCCATTAGATTCCATTACTCACCCCATCTAGTGGCTGAATGATGTATAGTGGCCATTTTCAACCACTGTGCCGTGGCACACTGGTGTGCCGCAAGTGGTTCACAGGTGTGCCACAGGAATTTGGGGGAAGGTCATTTATTAATAGGGCCAAATGGGAGATGTGAGCCTCCACTGGCAGCACGGTGTGCCTTGTCAAAAACCTGGTGGTGTGCTTTGACAATTTTAGTGCCTTGTCAATGTGCCATGAGATGAAAAAGGTTAAAAATCACGGATGTATAGTATCTATACAATGCATTCAAGGGAAACAATGGAGGAGCAAGAAACCCGGAAGTGGGTCTCTAAAGCTATCTTTAACCCCGAGATGCTTGCAACCAGTGTAGTTTAACAGCGCAAATGTAGGATATGGGTTTTTGGCACTTTTTTCTCTTACAAGACATCGAAAGGTGGACCCCAGTATCAGTGATGAATCAAACCAGTCGATATCAAGGTCCCACCTGTATTGGTGATTGACCTCTCTTTATTTTTCAGAGAATTATTCTGTAAGTTTTAATAAGTTGTGCAATCTACATTCTGTGAAACACTTTTTTTTTTCCAAAAAGAATTATATATAAATGGTACTTAGCTGTACAGAAGACATACAAACTGAATCATCAAAGATGCTGGCGATAAAATACACAGCTGGGGGGTTCAGTCACATGGGGTGGTCCCAGCCCTGGACAAAACATTCCAGGAACATAATCATGCCAGTTAAAGATATTGAAGAATGCCAACTGCCTGAATTATCATGGTTTCTAAACAACAGAAAAGCAAAATGGAAACTTATGACATGGAGTTTATAGTAATTTCCTATGCAAGCAAGAATTGGTACCACAAAGAACTGAAAAAAAATATTTCAGCCCTACTGTTGATGATCCTGAGGAAAAAGTAGCCAAGATCAAATTATATCGGTTCTATCAGAACCTATCAAATTATGTCAGAATTCGGGAAAGTTGATGACAAGGACATTCAAAGCTCATTGCAAGCTGGAATGAGGAGCAATGAAAATATTCAGTCACTGGTTCTTTGTTATAAAAAATACCCTTCTTTTCTATGTTATTCCTCATTTGTACTTCAGTAATAATTTTAAATTAATTTTGCATATTTGTGTTATTTAGAAAGTCTTTTTCGCAACAAAAGAGTCTTCATCCAAAAATGCATTGGAAATATTTTTCATGCATCTTCTGGGAATTTACTGCTTGAGAACTGCAGAGAACAATTAATCCTCCCACCATAAACACACACACACACAGAAAGGGGAGGGAGGCATTATTGTCATGTGGAGGAGGACTCCAGAACGTATGTTCCCTGGGAAGTCTCTGACTGGCACTTTTTTGCTTGTCAGCAGAAGCCGAGGCCATGGATACCACTGCTGCGACAGTCCATTTTCTCACTGTTTGCCAAGGCTTCTGCTTGGCTGCCTTACAGATGCAGCTGTAACTTAAGCTCCTCCATTAATATTACATCTCTCAGGTGATGGGAAATGACTCACCTGTCCAGGTAATTAAAGCCCGAGCCTGACAAGGGAAGTGTGCAAGGCAGTCCAAAAGCTCAGCAATCAAACCTACAAGGATCCTGCAGACACAGCAGCAGCAAGTTTAATAGATCAATTGAGGGGCATTTTTTGACTGCCTCATAAACCACATCATGGACTTTCTTGGTGCTATAAAGTCTGCCCCATAAAACCTCCATCGGAGAGGAGTTACAGGGGACCAGTAAGCCGGAACTCAGCCAGCTTTAAATTCTCAGGTCTCAACGTATTTCAGTTTAGCCCTTTTGCCTTTCTTCAAGTTGATGGACTTCTACAGTTCTTTACAGTATTACAAGACCTGATTCACAAAGGCATTGCCAGTACCCAAACAACAGAGACCCATTGTGTCCCTCTGTAGCTTAAAAACCCATAGATTTTCCACAGCGGGAGCTTTAACAAGAGTTGATGCTTCCCTCACTGAATGCGTCCTTCAACCTGCCTCAAAGTACATCCTTATGCGGTCAGAGAAGGAAACCATTTGTGCAAAATGACACCCACCCTGAATCCCTGGAGTACGGTGGGGGCACATAGGAAAGGAAGCCAACTGCACTTGAAAACTGCTTGAGAAAATATCTTCCCCATCCGCCATCCCAAAAAAACCACAAAACTCACCTGGTCAGACATTGCAAGCCAACCAACTCCCAAGGAAATCAAATCCCAAACAGAGCAAATGACAAGAAAAAAAGTTAAGAATCCTTGCATTGACAGTATTTATTTCCTTGTCTCCACTGTATGAACCTGGTAAGCTTTGGTCTGCTGCAGAGCATGGTTTCTTTCCTGGTCAAGAACAGCGGTGCAAGACTCAAAACACTATTTCATCATTTTTATTCATTGAAGAGAAAAGTCTTGCTATGCTACCGTTACAAAAGCAGTTTCAACACCTTGACAGGGACACACAAAGAGAAAATTAAGAACATAAAAATAAAACACTTTATATATAAAGTCCCAGGTTAAATCCCAAAGATCCTAAATTAAAAGGATATCTGGTGACAGGGTCTCAAAGTCAAGGTCTTTTCCAGACTACCAGAGTAGCCACTGCTGAGTCAGATGGACCCCAGTGGACTGACTCAGCACAAGGTAGCCCCATAATCACTTCCTTCAATAAGCTTTTGGATGGATACCCAATGAAGAAAGTTTTAGGAGGGCTTCTGACAGATTTGAACCATGCTATGGTTGGCAAAGAAGCCCACGGCTTCACTTGGTAGCAGAGACCGAGCAACTGTGTTCTCCAATGTTGGAAGGAAAGTAAGGAGAGACGGTGAGAGATCCTTCAAGAGCAGAGTGTCAACATCTTAACTGGGACACTCAAAGAGCTCGTTCTCAGTTAAGAACTTAATCTAGGATTAACAAGAGGTCAGCTACCCCTGCAAGGAGACTGTACTAAAAGCAATGAATTAGCCCTCCTCAAGAGCACAAAACAGACGCTTCAGGCAACACACAATTCCCCCACCAAAAAGCAACATAGAAGCCCACCTGTGGTCCCAGACAGGAAGCCGTAGAAACCTTGATCACACTTCCCTGGGTTAGGGAACCTTACACAAGGCAGCCACAGCTGATCTACATCTCAGTCACCCATCATTATCACCGCTTGTTCATTAATTTCACACCTACCAAACAGAGACTGCAATGTTCTCATTCTAAAATAGTTAACCTCAAGTGTGAAAACTCAGCCCTAGTCCTTGCAAATCTTTTAATTATTATTTTGAAAATAGATCCCTTTAGTATAGATAGAGGAATAAAAGGCATGACTATCAATGATACCTAGAGAAAACATACTACTACGAGTCTCTACTCATACTCGAAACTCGTACTCGTACTCGAAAACATACCACTACTCGTAGAGTCTTTGGTTTAGAAAGTCATTGGGTATGGTTTGATTCCACTGTTGCAGAAATGTGGATGAATTCGTTTAAAAGCCTCTGTTACCTTGCTCTTCCTTTCCAGGAGATTTTTGTAGCTGGTAGGTGTATTTTCATCAATCTAGGGTGCTTTCCAGCACTGACATAAGGGCAATGCAGCTCTGAGGGAAGGGAACAAACATTCCCTTACTTTGAGGAGGCCTCCGTGAGTGACACCCAACTGCAGGATGCAGCACTCGGCCCACTGGCACCGCTATGGCAGTGCTGGAAAGCACTGACATAAGGGGTTAGGATTGTGCCCCTAGTGTTTCAAAATATTTTGCTACCAAAGTCTCTGTGGCTGGTTTGCAAAGTTCTCCATGCTTTAGCCTGGTAAGTTTTTAAAAAATGGATTTCGAAATTATAGGATTGAAAACAATAGATAGGAACTTGTCATCGACATCCTTTCGCATTTTTGCTGCCATATTTTTAATATTAACTGCAGAAACATAAGTACTAGAAACTTAGTTTTTCCACTTTATTAAAAAAAAAAAAATTTTCAACCTAGTACCAAGACTGCAAAAGCAACACAAAGGAGACTCTGTTGCTCCACAGAGCTTTGAGGGTTTATCAGAATGAGGCTGCTCCTTGGAAGCAATTTGGAGACTTTTTTTTTCTTCCATCATGGATCAATAGCCAGAGAGCAAGATCTGTTTCTACAGAGAGCCAGCAAGCCTTCAGCTATGAATATTCCAAGAGCCCTGAATAATAAGAAACACGGCTTCCACACATAAGTCAGCACAATTTTCTTTCCCCAGTCATTTTGCTCCCATGACAAGGATGAGAAAAATAGAGATGCTCACACTGCAAGGCACATCTGTTCGGAAGGATGCACAAAACAGGCTTTGTGATTACTAGGCTGAGCAGAATTTTCAAGCTAGCCAGAAAGACCTGGGGGAGTATTTCAAATTCCTAAGCACTTCCGATTCCCCTCCCCAGCCTTGAACACAGAGCTGATTACTGCCCCTCGTAAATCTCTCTGTTAAAAGATGAGTCCTGACCAACCACTTTTCTTTGCAATGCTGCACAGGCATGCAGATATATGATACTGTAACACAACACAGTGGCTGGGCCCATTACAGAAGTTAACTGGGTAACATATTGTGAGCCTAATAAAGCTGGGGGGCAGAGACATTAGCTGACTAGTGTATATTGTTAAATTATTATAGCCTATCCTGGCATAAGAACATAAGAAGTGAAAAGAGGTGTGCCCCAAGGATCTGTCCTGGGACCGGTGCTTTTCAACCTCTTCGTAAATGACCTGGAGACAGGGTTGAGCAGTGAGGTTGCAAAGTTTGCAGACGACACCAAATTTTTCCGAGTGGTGAAGACCAGAAGTGATTGTGAGGAGCTCCAGAAGGATCTCTCCACACTGGCAGAATGGGCAACAAAATGGCAGATGCGCTTCAATGTCAGTAAGTGCAAAGTCATGCACATTGGGGCAAAAAAAAAAAATCAAAACTTCACATATAGGCTGATGGGTTCTGAACTGTCTGTGACAGATCAGGAGGGAGATCTTGGGGTGGTGGTGGACAGGTCATAAGAACATAAGAACATAAGAACAGCCCCACTGGATCAGGCCATAGGCCCATCTAGTCCAGCTTCCTGTATCTCACAGCGGCCCACCAAATGCCCCAGGGAGCACACCAGATAACAAGAGACCTCATCCTGGTGCCCTCCCCTACATCTGGCATTCTGACATAGCCCATTTCTAAAATCAGGAGGTTGCGCATACACATCATGGCTTGTACCCCATAATGGATTTTTCCTCCAGAAACTCATCCAATCCCCTTTTAAAGGCGTCTAGGCTAGACGCCAGCACCACATCCTGTGGCAAGGAGTTCCACAGACCGACCACACGCTGAGTAAAGAAATATTTTCTTTTGTCTGTCCTAACCCGCCCAACACTCAATTTTAGTGGATGTCCCCTGGTTCTGGTATTATGTGAGAGAGTAAAGAGCATCTCCCTATCCACTCTGTCCATTCCCTGCCTAATTTTGTATGTCTCAAAGGTCGATGAAAGTGTCGACCCAATGTGTGGCGGCTGTAAAGAAGGCCAATTCTATGCTTGGGATCATTAGGAAAGGTATTGAGAACAAGACAACTAATATTATAATGCCGTTGTACAAATCTATGGTAAGGCCACACCTGGAGTATTGTGTCCAGTTCTGGTCGCCGCATCTCAAAAAAGACATAGTGGAAATGGAAAAGGTGCAAAAGAGAGCGACTAAGATGATTACGGGGCTGGGGCACCTTCCTTATGAGGAAAGGCTATGGCGTTTGGGCCTCTTCAGCCTAGAAAAGAGATGCCTGAGGGGGGACATGATTGAGACATACAAAAATATGAAGGGGATGGACAGAGTGGATAGGGAGATGCTCTTTACACTCTCACATAACACCAGAACCAGGGGACATTCACTAAAACTGAGCATTGGGAGAGTTAGAACAGACAAAAGAAAATATTTCTTTACTCAGCGTGTGGTTGGTCTGTGGAACTCCTTGCCACAGGATGTGGTGATGGCGACTGGCCTGGACACGTTTAAAAGGGGATTGGACAAGTTTCTGGAGGAAAAATCCATTACGGGGTACAAGCCATGATGTGTATGCGCAACCTCCTGATTTTAGAAATGGGCTATGTCAGAATGCCAGATGCAAGGGAGGGCACCAGGATGAGGTCTCTTGTTATCTGGTGTGCTCCCTGGGGCATTTGGTGGGCCGCTGTGAGATACAGGAAGCTGGACTAGATGGGCCTATGGCCTGATCCAGTAAGGCTGTTCTTATGTTCTTATGTACACTGTCAGAGATTGAACCCTGGACCTTCTGCACTGCAAAGGGGGTGCTCTACCACCACACTACAATCAATCAGGAACAGCTTTCGAACACCTTTTTATACCAGGGTATTCCACAGTGCTATTACATAACACTGTTCAAGAGGACTCCAAATATCTAGCCTGGATGTCAACCGGCACAGCTTCAAGACTCTGCAATTGCCTCTAAAATTGCAGAATATCAGTCGAACACTGACATGGCAGGGGAAGAAAAAACAGAGGCTGGATGAACAAATGGCAAACAGCGAGAACAACAGTAATTGTGTATGGAGACGGAAGAGAAAGGGGGAGAACTCTTCCAAATTATAGGTTCCTACGGAACCATCTTTGTAAGTTCAATACCACCCCAACTCCTTCTCTTGAATCCCCTGAATTTTGAATCCCTTGAAATCAAGGGGGTTCAAAGAAAACTTAGTTTTAAACAAATAAGCACAGTGAACCTTCAGCGTAACAGGCTTGGATCTATGTTGTTGTCTTTAAAGCTAGTCATATGTTTTGCACATGTGCATGGGTTACCTGAGATTTGCATTTATGCCTCAATCCACAGGCCACTGACAAACCAGAGTTAGGGCCACTGCTCCAACTCAAACGGACTGTTGCACCATGGAGACAAGTGTGAACTATGAAGCCGAGACCTGAGCAGACATGTCTAGAAGCTCAAACTATGGTGTGGATTTTAAACCATGGTTTTGTGTTAAAGCTGAATCCAGACACAGATTTCTCAGAGAAAGAGACCCAAAAATACAGACAGTTGGACTGCATGCCAATGTCTTTTTTCATTCAGTTCCTTGAGGTAAGAAACTTGTACCAAATGAGAACACTCGGAACCAACCCACATGTTTTTGTTTTGTTTTAAGACTGCAAAGAGAACCAGCCCTGGGTTTGTGTGAACTGAATATACACCCCTGGGCTTTTTGCGACAACTGCGTTCTTACAAGCATAACAGCACTTGCAGCCAGTGCTGAAAACTGTGACAAACCTATTGCCACTGCTCTCTGTGGGGTCTTCTGTACATGATTTTGGGCACTTCTCTGAAAGAACCGGAAGAGCAATAGTTATATTTCCCTACATTTAGTCCTTTTAATCCCATCAATGCAATAAAAAAATATAACTGGGCAGATCATTAACCTAGCCAACAATGCACTTGTTGCATTTTGTATTCTCGCAAGAAACTGAAAGGGGGGAGAGAAGAGGGTAGATTTCTCAGTCAGATAATGGCCTTGGGTGGCTATGGCAATTGTCTTTTGTAACCACGCTCCCTCTCCTGGCATCCAAACTGGCAGCTGTCCAGTGGAGAGGAGGAAAAAAAAATGAATGACTGCCCCTTTAAACAAGTGCACTTCATTCCACACAGCCTGGACTTTTTTTTAACCCCAATTTCCCCTTCTTGCCATTGCCCAACGACGATAACAAAATGAGCCTGGCTAATTCCTGACTACTGTCCCTACATCCAGCAGAGACAGGGAACTAGCAGCACAATCCTACCTAAAACCCTGCACAATGATGCAGCAGCACCAGCATGGCTTCCACTGCATTCCACAGGATAATTCTGACTGCTGAGAGATCTCCCTTGGAATAAGGTGACATTTGACCCCTTGCCCTGGTGTAAGCCCCAGAAGCCACAATGGATGTCACCGACACAAGTCTGCATTGATCCAGGCTGGCGGATCAGGTCTGGGATTTGGTGTGTGCTGCCACTGCTGAACCCCACCCCCAGGCCCAATCCAGCCTTTTCCCTGTTCCGCCCACCCCTACCCCGTTCAACCCCCTCCCCAACTCCTTCCAACCCCCTGCTCGGGCTTACCTGCTTTGAAAGGCCCCACAGGTGGGGGGGGGGAAGCTATGACCTTCCCACCAGAGGGATGGCAGCTTGAGCTGCCACAAAATGATTTATGGCATTCCACCATACTTCCTGTGAATAGGATTGGGTCACTCCACTCACAGCTAACTTTGTCCTTTGCAGATGGCCAAAATAAATCAACAAACCTCTACAAAATGAGATGGAGTAAGTCCAAAACTTATTCCGAGGGAGAGGGTACTCCCCATGACTTTCAATCTGCCTGATATGTTCTCCTAAAGGAGAAAGCGTGACTCATTCTTGGAAGATGAGAGTATCTATATAGTACTGACAATGCCTCAGCTTTTGTTATATGCTGCTTTCTGCGTGGGGTTTGATGGCTGCATCTCCACTGCTGTCACTCACATAGGAGATGGGTGAAAGCTTGCAAGTAGCATTTATGCACTACACCTCCCGACTTTCTGCCCCACATCTGTTTGCTCCATGTTTTCACACATCTATCAAGCAATTCGGTAACACATCTGTTTTGTTTGGCAGAACATGGTCAATGTTAAGACCCACTACATGGTGGTATAATCAGGAGATCATAATGCGATGTGAAAAAGAACAAAGAAATCACCTTGTGGCGATTTTTCCATGGAAAATCATCCTTGAGTAGACGAGGCTAGAGAAGTGTCAATGGTTCCATCAGAGTTATATGTATGCTGGGAAAATGGAAATTCCAAAATTTCCACTATGGAAATTCAATTGTTGTATATATAAATGATGCAAATAGCAAGATTTTATTTATTTTGCAGGACTGCATTTGCAAGACAATTTTCACAGAACTGGGGGTTTTCAAACTAAAGACTGCCAGCATCAAGAGATTCATTCATGCCTCTGCTTGAGCCCAGGTTTTGGGTGCTTGTTACAAAGCAAAGGGAAGCAATGTTTTTAGTAGGCCCACTGAATTTGTGCAGCCACATGCAGCTTTGATCCCAGAGGAGAGAGAAAAAAATAGTCTTGTCGAGGAAATGTTGCTGAACCAGATAATGCTGAGTCAATAACTCCTGCACACCCCTAGAATGATCCAAATGAAAGTCAGAAGCTCAAAACAAGCAGAGAGAACATTCAAGCTCCCTGCTCTGTTCATGCTCAGCCTAGTAAGCGCATAATGTTCACAGGAAGAAACAAGAGGGGCTTATTTATTTATTGACACAGAGGGGCTCTCACCTTCTCCTAGACCAGGGGTGTCCAAAGTTTTTGGCAGGAGGGCCACATCATCTCTCTGACACGGCATTGGGGGCCGGGGGAAAAAAGAATTAATTTACATTTAAAATTTGAATGAATTTACATAAATGAATATGTTAAAGATGAATTTATATGAATGAATTAAGGTCTTGCAATAGATCAAGGCGTATAAAAGGCCTTGTGCAAAGCAAAGCTGGCCTTTCCTTCACTGCCACTGCTGCATCACAGGTGTAAAACAGCAAGCAGTGGAGGGAGCCCTCATCCCACAGCTCATTCAAGAGGTCAAACAGTTGCCCTCACACTAAGAGCAGTTGCATCGGGCCAGTGCGGGCTCCAACAAATCTCCGGAGGGCCAGAGGCTCATTGGAGACTGGGGGCTCCCTGAGGGCTGCATTGAGAGGCCTCGAGGGCCGCAAGTGGCCCCAGAGCCGGGGTTTGGGCACCCCTGTCCTAGACAATCCACAAACAGCCATACATTGGATTCAAAGCAGTACTCCATTTCTGTATTTTTATAACAATTTACAGCTTCTTCATTACAAAGAGGGTCTTGTGGCATCTTGAAGCTGCACAGGTTTATTGTGTTAATTTTTGTGGACCATGGCTCACTTTATCAGATGCATTAAATGCCATCCTTAGTTGGCAGGTATAAATATTCACATCGCTACAGAGAGGAAAAAATATCAACAATGAAATCAAAAGACTATGAACAGTAAGAGGTAGAGCCTGTAACATTTTCATGCAAAGCTCAAAAGTATATGAAATAAACATAGTGACTATACCACATTCACAATTACTCACTGAGAATACCAAAATCTGTCTTATCTGTCTAGCTAATTTAAAGCTGCCGGGTGGAAGGAACCATTGGCTCTACTGAGGCCTAAACTAAAGCTGCTACATCAATTATCATTACTTGTTCCAAGTTCCTGATTGACTCAAACCTACGAAACCAGCTATAAGCCACTAGGGAAGCTGATAAAGATTTGCTCTGGAGTGAAGTGGAGATCACATTATAACCTCACAACCAGCTCCTCAACAAGCAATTATGAGGGCCACATGGCTTGTGCTTGCACTAAAGTTCAGTGTTCAGCCAATCCATGCCTCATTCAAATGTTTTGTTTCCGTTGATCTTTTGGGACCTTATGAAGCACAGTGATTTCTGTAGGGTCCCAATTCTTCCCTTTGCTCATTCAGTAGGTTCTTCCTCATAGATTTTTCAGCACACCATGGACCTAAGAGAGCCTGGCCTTCCAGCTTTGAGGGGTTCTTCAGAGAGCCCCCTTCCTATGAATTCTAAAGGTATGAAACCGGCACATCTTCTCCTGAGTATCTTGTGCTTTAGCAGAGCACCAAGTTGGACACATGAACCAAGCCAGACCTGTGCTCACCAACAATCCACATTACAGGTGGTTGATGACCCAAAACATCGTGGAGAGGATGACAGGAATGGGGGGAGATGAATTGTGCACTCCATTTTGGAGGTTAATAGGACTTGGCGTTTATGACAGAATACCTCACATACATTATCTCAGTAATCCTGACCTGTCATGTAGTCTAGTGCTAGATGGCAGGGGAGATGACAGAAACTGATCTGATGAGAGTCTGAATAATATCTCATTATCTGTTTTAAGATGGTCTAAGATGTTCCTTCTTTGCATTCTCGAAGGCAGGCTCCACTGTTGACAGGAACAGCTGGATCCATCTACCTCTTCAATTTGGAACTGGTCTCCAAAATGCAGCATGACTTTTTCCAGTCATGCTGAGCCCCAAACCCAAATGTGGAAATGAGGGTCCACAGAGGACTGGAGTATTACTCCACTAATCCCCCAAACAGCTGTAACTACATTTGCGTACCCCAGATCCTAGCCAAAACAGAACTGTTTTCCAAGAAGTTGGAGGTGAAACCCTTCAGGATGCCTTCGGTCTGAGGCTTCTTGGAAAGGTGCTACTGTTTGGATTCAGCTGCTTCCTTAAATACAGCAAAGTTTAACCACAAATATACAGATAAAGCAAGTTAGAAGTTGTCTCACAGCAAGACATTATCTTGCCTCTTATCAACACTCCCATTGAACCTGGTTTTCCCTACACTGTCCATGTTACATTTTCTGTTGTTTGAGTTTTACATTAGTGAATGTGTTCATTTACTGCTTGCATCACACAACATCCTCGTGTCTGAAATACGTGTACTGTAATTGTAAGAGTTTTCCATTTCCTACAAGGCTTACAAAACTGTATTTTTGGCTTGCAGGTTGGGTCTCGGCTCCCCTTTTCCTGTGGCTCCTCTCAGGGCCCCTTTCCTTTATGCTGGAAAGGATGTGAACAAGGGACTTTCCACCTCACCACCGCAATGCTCCGACTGCTCCCAACAACACTTTCCAACTGTCACTAGGAAATGTTCTAAACCTGCCTGCTCAAAATCCTCCATTGTCTTTTCTGCAAGAATTCAAGTCTTCTCCTTTTGGAGTCGCATTTTAAGACAGATGCAACTGAGCAAGACAAAACAGCAAGGGAACTGGCCACGCGCAACCATTGCCAAGCATAGCAGCGCTTCAGCGCAAGACTTCTGCATGTTCACTTCTCCTCGTCTCCTGTTACTGATGGAGGAGAAAGAGCTCTCTGGTGAAAAGATCCAGCTAGAGATCCAGTGACACCTTTACTTAAGGCCCAGTGGAATGGAAGCTTCTAGAATTCCTAGGAGCTGCCCTTCACTTGACTGGACAGCGATGCGGTGCAATTCAATCAAAGACCATGGTGCAATTTTAAACAGCTACAAGAGATCAGTATTCACTTGGCTGAAATTGTCATCACAGAACTGAAAGTGGGGGAAGAAAAGGAAGCACAGAGTGAACATGCAACGCTACCTTATACTCAGGGGTGGCCCACTGCCTGAAATGGTGGCAAATGCCACCCCCTGCTAAACCCCCTGCCAGTGAGTGAGTGAGTTAGTGAGTGAGTGAGTCAGCATCCCCTTTCCACACATCAGCACCCCACAACATCCTCATCTACCACTACCTTCTCCTCCTCAACTGTTGCAGCTTCTCATAAAGTGCTGGGAGAATCCTGGAAATGGATCCCCTTCGCTACCTGCATCCCCCACATCCAGCCACCTTACAAGAAGTGGCAGCAGAGGAGCAGCAATGACCCCTTTCCTGAGCGCTCAGGAAAGCATGTGGAAAATAGATGGGACAGAGCTGGCAAGAAGGGCTTGCAGCAGCAGCAGCCGCCAGATCAAGTAGACTGGGGGTGTGTGGCAAGTGGCACCCCCACCAGTTTTACCATTATCACCATTTCATAAGCCTGTGGCGAACACCATCGCTACATCTGCCCTTAGTTTGGTCTTCAGGCCAAAACCAGGAACATTCATCTCCTCTTCAAAGACCAGCTAGCCCCACATTACAAATACGGGGCACTTATAAAGCTATCAGTGAACCCTTCCTTCTCGCCAAGTGTTCTCCCAGACTATTTATTTATGCAAAACATTTATATCCCACCTTTCAATGTTTTGATTCCAGGTTGGCTCACCACAAACAATAAACTCAAATTATCCCTAAATATAACCATCACATGACACCTGCTAGCAGCAGTAGCAACTTGGGAAAGAAAACAGCAGCAGGATTTTAAAGAGACCAACCTTTAAATGTCTGGGTGAACAGCACTGTGTTACCCTGATGCGTGAAAGTTAATAGCGTTGTCAGGTGAAAGTATCCAGGGAGTGATGACATATATGAGGTGCCACCACAGAAAGGCCTCTCCCCTAAAGGTGGGAGCCTGCTGAGAAGGGTCTCAAAAGAAGATCTCAAGGTATGTTCCTCTATTCCACGCAATATATAATGTGCCAGTGTAGTGACTAGATAGAAAAAACAAAACACTTCTAACAGAAAAAACAAAACACCCTACCTACCTATTCTACACCAGTTTCATTCCAGCAGAGATAACTAGTGTCCCATTAGAGGTGAAAGGGAGTTTTGGGGTCAATCCACTATCCTGGTCACTCTTTGTGATCAGCTCATGGGAACCAAATAAGAGCCTTATCTGAGCTCCAACTGCCACATTCCAACTGAAAAATCCACTCCCCTCAAATACCGATGTGGCCCTAGCAGCCACTTGGAGACAGTATTTCCTCCAGGCATTTCCTCCCGAGCTTTGAACACATGTGCCAACTCACTATGTAACTACTAGGAATTTGCTGTCCCCCAAAGAGGCCGTCTGAGCTAAGCATGAACTCGCAAATCATCCTTGACTTTTTTCATGCTCAGTGGTGTCACAAGGAGGGTGTCACTGGGAGGCTGCACTGGGTGACGCACACGGGGGGTGACACCACTACTCACCAAAATCTTTAAAATCTTGGTATTTTCAAATAACACCATGATACATTATTGGTGTATTATATATCAATTGTATTAAATATCAATCGATGAGCAACTTCATGCATAATGCAATGAATCAAACTGCATTGAAATCTCTATTCTGTCAAAAGTTATAGCCAAAAAACCAGCAGGTGTTGGGCGATAGTACATCACCATGCCAGAGTGTTGCCCTGTCTACTGCATGGGATGTGGTCCATCATAGGAGTAATGCTCTGGCCTCCCACACCGGGTGACACAAGCCCCAGTGACGCCACTTGTCATGCTTATTCAAAAAGGTTTCATGGTAAGTACATTCCGCATACTAGGCTTACAGTAAAACATCACAAATCACACACATTAATTCTGCTAGCTGAGATTAGGACAAGGAATCCTGAAATGCTGCTCTTATTTTTCCTCTTGCCTGACTAAGATTTTCACTCCAGCAGATAAGTAGAACTCCTCAACACCCAAGGAATGAGTCCCATGAGATACAAGCTTCCAGAGATAGTATTTAAATTCTAAAATTATCACATGATCTTGAACAGAAAAGAGGCAGATTATAGATATTTTAAATGAGAGAGTTGCATGTTGCAAATACCTTTGGGGCGGTGGAATGCTAGGCTGTTGTCTGTGGATGCTAAGGCTGAACAGAGTGACTCCTGGAAGGCAGAGGAAGATCCACCCCCCTCCATCAACTTCCCTAAAATCCACTGCCATTGTATATATTAAAAGCGAACTCAGATGACTGCCTGCCTGTCAGGGCCTCCCACATATAAGGGATTACTTTTTACATTTTCCTGGGATTGCCTAGGTACACAAAAGCCACAAAATATTTGTAAATTAAGAGAAACAGTAAAGGCAGCCTCCCCTCCCCCCCCAAAAAAAAGCCTAATGGAGACTTGCTCGGGAAAGGGGACTGCTCAGGTGACAGTCAGAAAAAGCAAACTAAATTGGGGAAGGGGGGTGGGAAGAAAGAAAATTGACCTGGTTGTGCACTCATCAGTTGAAAGTGTTAAAGAAGTGGGTATTAGAACTGGGGATATGCAACATTTTGGCTGCAATGTCCATTTGTCTATAATTATTTGTATACCAACAGCAAACTCAGGTGTCCAGTTTGCATGCAAACCAGGATCACTCACAGGTAAGGCAACGGTGCTTACGTACTTGGGTGGCTGCGTGGGAAGAAAAGATTGTAAATTTAAATGAGAAAAAATCCACAAGGGTCTAATGCAAACTGAGCATGCTCACTGGCATCGAGGAACAAGAAAAAAAAAGAACAGCAGCAGAACATGAATGTGGGGCAGAGAGGGGGACTTTGCTTGAGCCCCACCTGGGCATTAAGGTTGGACAGATGAAACGTTTTGTTAAAGGGAACAAGAAAGATCTTCTCAAAGAAGTTTCCCATTAAACACATCTCGTTCAGCCAAATGAACAGGCAATGTTAAAATGGATATTGCATCACACAAATCAGGTATACTAGACTTCAACCTTTTTTGTGCCGTGGCCCCAATAATTAAAGCAAAGTATGAGGCTGGGAGCCCACCATCAATTCTGCCCCCTCCCGGGGCTCTATATGCCCAGCCTGCCTATTCCCCACCCCTACTCAGCCTCCCAGCACTATTCACAATAGCCAAATACTCTTATTAGTGAGAGCAGAAAAGGTTAGCGTGAAGACTGGCACTAGTGAAAGTTATTTTAGCACAGTTGCTAAGAATCTGAGCAGGACTGGGAATCAATCTCTTGGTACCTGAAGAAGTACACCAGATGCCTCCCTCTTTACCTGGTGGTGCTTAGTTCAGTGGTCTTCAACTTTTTTCGTTCCCATAAGTTGCCAAAGCCCCACAACCGAGTCTCCATGACCTCATTGGGGTCCTGTTCCCCAAGGCTGAAGAACACTCCTCTATACTTTCCTAGGGGTCTGTGGATGCTGATATCAAGAGGAGCAACTTCAGCAATGTTCTGCCTTCAGAGCAACTTCAGAAATATTTGGTGCTCTCAAGACTAGAAATTTGTTTCAAACATCCCATGAAGCAAGACCCTTGAAATGAATGAGCAGTAACTGAAGTGTAACCACCAAGTAACCAATAACTGAAAAGGAACCACCAAGAATACTCAGGTTAAGCTACACAAACGAATGTGCTTCCTCTCCAAGAAGTGGGAGAATTTCTTGCACTTCAGCGACGAAATTCACAGAGCTTGGTCACCTGAGAAGCCTCTCTAAAAGCTTTGACAAAACCATTTCTGCTTCCTGGGGCTAAACTGTACGTACAAATGCACCCAGGAGAGCAAGCACAGCAAATACAAGCACAACAGCATGCCCTGAACAGAGCAGACTGCAGAAACGTACTGGAGCAACTTGCCTTTCTCACATTTGTGATCCAAACTTTCTTCCAGAACTCAAGGCAGCATAACCTCACTGTCAAATGATTTCTTAAGAAAATACCTATACTGATGGACACTGCTTGGAGCATTTTAGAAAATAGACTGGACTGTGCAGACTAGAAAAGCATTTAATACATAAATAATAAACTCAATTCTGCAAGATAGGCTAAACTGTGAAATAGCACCTTGCCTAGAGCATTTGACTTCATTGCTGATCAGAAAATCACTTTTGCTCCTGTATATTCACCAAATCAAGAAGAAAAACAATAATTATTTTTTACATCTGCTCCCAATTCATACACCTAACAGAGAGCAATGCACAGCTGGAAAACAATTTTAAACAGCCTGGAAACAGTCCATCCAAACTAAAAGAGACTCAAGGTCATTGGAATCGCCTTTGGCACAGCCCCATTAATAGAAGGTGCACAGAGACAAGTGCCCATCCATTTCAGTTAGTCTTGTGCAGGGAAGACCCTGGTGAATTCTACTTAGTTATCATCTATTCCAGCTTTCTCTGCAACCAATGTGCGAGCAGCAGGCCTTATTTAAGAAGAGCACAGATTCTTCTATTGAAAAGGTAGAAAGCAAGGCAGCAAGAGACACCGAAAGTTAACCAGGCCATTCTGGAACATCTCTGTAAAAAGAGATCGTGAAAATAATGGATGTTTGGATGGGAAAAAAACCCAAGCACCAAAGTTTACTGCAGTATAGGTACTATACAAGTACAGGTGGTACCTATAGGGTTTCAGTGCTTCCTAGCATCCTCTGAGCACCTTCATTCTCAGAGGAAAGAGTGACCCCTACTGTACGGTCAGCAGTCCTTTTTCTGAATGCAGAGTATGACTCTACGAAGTCTGCCAGGCCTGTATTGTCCCTGCCCAATCCTTCTTCATCTCTGATCAGGTGGGGGTGTGCTTTAAAAAAAAAAAGAAAAAATCACAGTCCCTAGTCAATCTGCACCACCAGTCATTTTAAATATATGCTTCACTGTGAACAAATAGCACAATTACATAATTAATGGAAAATGCTTTTTATGAGTGGGCGCACAAGCCCAGTACGAATACAACGGTAGTACTACTCACAGACTGTAATGCAGGCCTTGCCTGCCAGGAAGTATTGCTAAGCTATTATGCAACTCCCCAGCCCATCCAACACTTCATTCATTCAAGAGCATACCAGCAGAGTGCTCACAAGCAATTTCAAAAACAACCTCCTGAACAGAGGAAGTCTGCAAGTTTATTCAGACTTTAGGTCATGTAGCGACTGCCTGTATTATGCACTGGCAAGTGCAGCTCTACCTATATACTTCCACCCTGTCTGTATCTCTATCTGCACACACGCACACACACACTCACACACACACACACACAACATTAAGCTGTTAAAGATCTAAAAGGCGTCGTAAGTCAAACCCATTCACACTCCAAGGCCCAGCTCAAGATGGTTTCCTGTGGCACAATGTCAAACAACAATGCAGAGAGACGATTATATTAAAGCAGTGGTTCTCACACATTTAGCACTGGGACCCACTTTTTAGAATAAGAACCTGTCAGGACCCACCAGAAGTTATGTCATGACTAGAAGTGACATCATCAAGCAGGAAAATTTTCAACAATTCTAGGCTGCAATCCTACCCACACTTACCCAGGAGTAAGTCCCATTTACTATCATTGTTAAAAGAATACACATTCTTGTATACACATTCTTGCCTGTTGAAACATTTAACAGGTAGCCTGTAACATTTCCCCAAATGCAGTCACATTTCATGGTAGCATCAAATCTAATATATTAAAAATAAAACACTGAAATGAATGAGGATCCACCTGAAATTGGCTCGCGATCCACAGTTTGAGAAACACTGTATTAAAGCAGTGTTGGAGGAATAGTTTTCTACTTTCCCTCACCATAGCTCCTACTTTCCCTCACCCAGCTACTCAGGGGGTAGCTGACCACCCCCTGAGAGAAGCACCTAAGAGCTTCATGCACTTAAATGCAACAGCATCTTACTAACTCACTAATGCAAGTGGATACTGCCATCAGCATTAGGTGTGGAAAAACTAGATTAAGTGAAAATATCAGCTCACCACCTTAGCAAGTCAAACAGATGTCTGCTTATTTGAAAAACCGGGTCAAGTTTTACTTCCTTTTGGAAGAAGGACCATAATAATGCCACAAGTCTAAGACACATGTGATAAAGTGGATTTGGCCCAGACACAAACAAACATGAGCCAGTTTTGTTAACAATGTTTAAACCAGAAGGACACTCTTTATTATTTTATTGCAGTCCTGTAACTCATCCAGCAAGAGTGCAGGAATAGTCCAAGGGCACCTGATGCAGCCGCCTTGCTGAAACTAAGCAGGTTTAGGTCTGGTCAGTACCTGGGTAAGTCATCATCTGGATCTGCCCCATATGCTGCCTCAAGTTCCATGGTGAACAACAAGTGGGACAGAAATGGGATTATTAATAACTAAACACGAGTAGAACAACCAAACGCAAGCAGCTGCTCATGGTGGCCGTATTTTTAGGAGGTGACAACGCAGCAGGGCCACAATTTGAACAACACTCTCCAGCATCCTCTGTAGCTCTGCTGCCGGCACCCAGGAATCCCTTGTGACAAGAACCTGACTGGTAGGAGAGCTGAGGGAATGTTAAGCAGGCCATGCTCCGGAAGCTGACTTCCTGGGCCCCAGAGTCTGAAGCAGCCAAGGAAATTATTCTGCCATTTGTGTGATCAGATGATTTCATTACATTCACAGCCTGCCCTCCTTTCTTCCATGATGGAGCTCAAGGTGGAGAGGAGTACATCATCGCCCATCCAGGCACTGCTCAGGCCCAGACCTGTTTAGCTTCAGGATGGTTGCTGGTTACACCACGTGCCTTCGGACCAAGCCCTGGGACCAGAAGGGAAGATGACATCGGTAAGCAGATCCCCGTTCTTGAGCAAGGAGTTCCAGCTTTCCAGGACCCACCAGAGAGAGCCCCCTCTCAGTCCTGACGCAGAGATCCAGGATAGTCACAAATGCTGCATTCCTGACTGGCATCTCTCCCCTCCCTTGTGCAGAGGATGGTGCTGTCTCTCCCCTCTCCCGGACAAAGAGTTTTATGTAACTCAGCCCCCGCCTGCCCAGACCTCGCATCTCAGGGATCAACAGGGAGAGTGCAGTGCATGTCCCAAATGACGACTAGGAAGCAGAGAGGGGAGCCAGGCTGCGCCTCCTTGGCACTAAAGCAGCACCAGCAGCAGCAGCAGCACCTGCTGGGGTGGCTGGGAGAGGTGTGGCAGGGGAAGGGGAGAGGCACTGCTGCTGCTGCCATACAGAGGCTGCAGCGGGCACCAAAATGAGCCTCTTTGCCTGATCCCACCTCCCTTCCTCGCCCCCTCCCAGCCCATCCGGGCTCCATTAACACACTGCAGCAAAGCTCCACTGGAGCCTCATCCCAGCGGCTGTCCCCTGGCTGAAGCTGCAGGGGAGCCCTGGAGGCTGCCCCTTCTGTCCCCAGGCTGGGCTCTGAATGATGGCGATGGGGGTGGGCCGCCCAGACAGCCAGTAGCTATCCGGGGAGGCCTCCTCTTCTCTCCCTGGGCTGGGCTCTGAACGATGGGGCTGGGGCGTGGCCCTGGGAGGCCTCTTCTCGGGCTGGGCTCTGAATGATGGGAACAGGAATGGGGCTGGGGATGCCCCTCGCCCCGGGAGGCCTCCCCTCCTCTGCCCGGGCTGGGCTCTGAGTGATGGGCACGGGGGTGGAGATGGGGTCTTGGGTCGCGCCCCCCCCCCGCCAGCCAGCAGCCCAGACCCCTTACCAGGCGAGCTTGAAGCCTTTCATGAGGACAGTCACGACCAGCCGGTGCTGCCCCTGCCCCTGGCTGCCCACTGGCGACTCCGGCGCGGCGCCCAGGACATACTGCAGGAGGCCGGGCAGGCGGCGGAGGCGCACCGTCCCCCCATGGAAGGCGGCGGGCGGCGCAGCCCCGCTCCAAGCCGCGCAGCCCCGGCCGCCGCCGCTCCTCCTGCCGCCGCCGCTGCGGGGGGCCGGCTCTGCGGAGCGCGGGCAGCCCGGGCACGCCAGCGAGGCGGAGATCATGCCATGGCCTCCGTGCGCGTCCCGGCCCCCGCTGCCGCTGCGCCCGGGAGGACGGCCGGGTAGCTGAGCCCCCGCACGGCGCCTGCCCGGCGAAGCGCACGCCCTTTAAAGGCGCCCGGCCGGGGCTGGCAGGGAGGATGCCCAGGGCTCTGCGGGCTGCTGCAAGGCCAGCCACGCTGACCTGCCAGGAGACCCCACGGAGCTCCCTCAGTGGGCGCGGCGCCTGCGGAACGCAGCGCGACTGTCCCGGTGCTGCCCTGCCGGCTAGGCATGCTTGCTGGGGCTCAGCGCCAAAGAAGCCCACTGGGGACCGGGCAAGGGCAAGCTGCCCACTCAAACAGCAGGGACAGGCGGTGGGTGCAGCAGCACTTTTCTAAGGACTTCAGTGGGGAGGCTCTGCCTCACCTGCCTCCCCCCCCCCCACCGCACCTCCCGGTAAGACAGGGATTATCAACCTCTTTCATTTCATGGCACACTGACAAGGAGCCAAAATGGGCAAGGCACACCATCCACTTTGTGACCATTGATGAGGTGCACCACACTGCTGGGGGGGGTTCACTCCCCCCCACTTCCCAACTAAAAATTACCCTCCCTCAAACTCCTGTGGCACACCTGTGAGTCATTCATGGCACACCAATCTGCTGCAGCAAACTGGTTGAAAATAGCTGTCCTAAGATGACTCTAGGCTTGTTCCAGACGGATGGCAGGAATCCCAAACAAAGCCCCTACCTAGACTGATTCCTGGAGTTCACAACAGGGTGCAGGGGCTTTGGAAACTGCTCAGTTTAGCTCCTTTTCTTTGACATGGGCATGTCGGGCTCCCATCACTCACCCCCTTTTCTGAGCCCAATCTTGGGAAAGCACCATATTGCAAATAGATGGAGCAGCTGCTCTGCAAATCGGGGAATGACTATCTAGTCCAGCCGGCCACGTTTTATGCAGAACTGAGCCATGTCCAGATATCATGAAAGCAGCTCAGAATGGCATCCCATGTCCCCAGACCCTGCCCTGGGTAGAGGACAGAGAGGGTTTCCTCCAGGTACAGCACCTCAAACTGCAAATCAATTGCAGACTCTCCACCTGAATGTTGTTCTAAATTGAGACCTACACACCTTGGCCCCAGGCCAAGGCCCTGGGGCACCTCACTGGTTGCTGAGCCCCTCTGGTGAGTCGGGGCAAACTGCAATGCTGTAAATGGGTCAAAAGACTTGCAAGCCTGGTGAAATCTGGGACAAAGCAGCACAGCAAAAATCACATGTTCAGAAATTTAAAAGGGAGGGAAAAAGCTAGGCAGATATCCGATGCTGAGCAGGCAGCCACGATCACTTTGGAGATTAAGCAGGCTGCCAGGAGAGGGGGTGAGGAAAAGGAGGTGAAGAGAGACAGCAGCCTGGGTAAGCAACAAACTCTGCTCCTGAGATGGCACATGCCAGGAGAGATGCCACCAAATATTCATTAAGGGAGCAGAGGAGGAAAGAACTGCAAAGGACCAGTCACAAGATCTTGGCTCTCCTGATGGTGCACCTACATAGGGCTCTCTCACCAGTCCTGGTCTAGCATTTTTTGAACATCTTCCAGGGGTTTATGGCATACACGAGAATGCTGGTAAGGAATAGTGTCCAAAGAGAGTGATAACTTGGAAATTCAAAGTCACCTTAGAAAGCCATGGTGACCTTCGCATCCTCTCAGCGCTACACCCTCTCTGCATCCACAGTACGGTAATTATCCCAGCCTGCCTTACAGGGTTGGGTGAAACATGTTTTAAACACTCAAAAGCCTTATATACATGTTGATAATTATTATAAAGTTGGGTTTCAGTCTTGATCTGGCACACAATACATGGCCTTCCAAGCTTGGAACAGGCAGTGCTGAAGCCCCACCTTCCTGCTTGGTAAGCAAAGCTGTCAGCCACACAGCAACACAACATACCTGTCTGTGACTCTGCAATGAGAAATGATCCAGAGATCATAGCAAAAAGACTGTATGTGCCCCAAACAATTGCAAGATAGTAACCCATAATATACATGCTTACAATCACACTTAATTCTAAGGAGCCACAGGCAGAGAACCGAAAAAGCAAACAGAAGACCCCCAATACCTTGTGATATGGAAAGAACAGTTTAGGATTTCGTGGAGAAATGAAACCAGCCAGGGGATCAGCATGCTCTATGTCATAAAAAAGCATCCATGAACATGTCCATCAGCATGTGGCTCAACAGTGTTTCAAAAATGAAAATGAGCTGCTCTTTTGGAATAAAGAGCAAAAGGGGATACATAAGTTTATTAGACAAACTTCTGTTGTGGAGAATCTGAAAGCTCCACAGCATCACAAGAAAAAAGCTGAGCTAGGCTCACAAGCTGTCAAACACATGCCAGCAGATAGGGGGCAACTAAGCTCTCTAGGAGGAGAGGACCATTAATCCCAATTTTTGCAATGCCCCATGTAAATAAGGATGTCGGCTACAGAACTGGTCCTTCTTTGCCCCTAACATGCAGCAGTTAGGCAAGCAAAAGCTTCTTGAGATGGCTGGTGGGAGAAGCTTCACCGGCTGAATTTGGGTGTGTCAGAGGAGCAGGGGCAGTTTACTAAAAAAAAGAAGACTGGCAAGCATGGCAGAATTGGGAAGCTATGCAGCCTGTTGCTGCTCTTGTGTGGTTGGGGATTTTCAATATGGAATGAGCCGTTTCTGCCAGGCTGATGCTGCCTTGGAGGATACAAGACTCACCACAAAAATGGACAAGATTTGGTCAAATGCCTATAAAACCTTAAGCCATGCCACACCCAAACTGACTTTTCTTTCTTGCATCATACTCACACTAGTTCCCTTAGATGCTCCTTCACAATCTGAAGATACTTTTGCTGGTAAGAGGCAGCCCTCACTCTCTCCCTGCACCTGTCAGTCTCAGGAAGACAGGGGACACCCTTCGCAATTCCCCCCAAAGTCATTTCCAATTTGCAAATCCATCTCAGCAGCAGGAGGATTCTGCCTTAAACATGCCCTCTGGTGCTCTGCAACTACGTTGCAGCCAAGCTTGCCATCCATCCAAGAAGTCCCAATGAAAGCCCTGCGTCTACAGCATGCAGAGGAGCATTTGCAACAGCACTAGGAAGGTCAAGTAAGGGGAGGGTGGCAGAGGGGTGTTCCTCCTCCCAGCTCCTCCCCTCCATGAGGTTCTATCATATTTTGCAAGGTTGGACAGGGAGGGAAAGCATCCAAGATAACTAATAATATGCAAGGTGGCGGGGGAGGTAAAACAGCAGAAACATCACCCCTCCAGGATAAGTACAAAGCTGCCCTCTCAGACCTGGAGCCTGTCATGCCACACCTGTCCTGGCCCCAACACAGGAAAGGGTCTAGAGAAAGTAAAGATAACACATGAAAAGGAAGAATTTGCCAAGCGAAGCCACTTACGCACAGTGAGGCCGGCAGCATTTCCATCCTACCTTTGCTGTCGCCATATCAGACGCCTCCATATTTTCTGCTTGGCCTATCAGTCAACAAGATCATTGAGAAGGAAGGTGGGGAGGGGAGGAAGGGGGAAAGAAGGGAAAATAAAACATGAGGCGGTGACAGAGGAGGAGACCAACAATTCTACAGGTGGGTGAAGAGCTGGAGGATGAAGGCAAGAGAGTGTGGCTTTCCACCCCCTACTCCTGATCTTCAAGGAATTCACAGAGAGGGCACCAGGAACCTATGCCATAAAACCGGGGACAGGTAAGCTCTTGTGATAAGGTCCAGGTTGAGATGCTCACCAGGGGTCAAAGAAGCTGTTGACAAAGAGAGCCACCCTCCTTCCCCTCCTCAGCCCCAGGCCCATCCAGGAATGAGTGCCTGACCTGCCAATGTCATTCTAAGGGGAAGAAAGACCAAAAGGTCAGGCATTCCTCAGCTCTGGACATCAGAAAACAGAGGGTGAAATGGGGGGAAGAAATGTGAATAGGATGGCCAGGCAGGATACACAGGAGGGGACATTTCTGAAAGAAGCAAACAAGAGGAAGGGCAGCTTCTGAAGGAAAAAAGGAAAGAGTGCAAGGTAAAAGCCAGAAAGGTGCAGGGAGGTGTGGGTTTTGGCACAGGGATCGCTCAGAGATGCTCTTAACAAGAGATCTAGGTGCAGGGAAGCAGGAGGTACGGTTCGAATCAGGCACAGCTTCAAGAAAAAAAAATACTCACCTTGTCAAAAACACAACATATACAAAAGCCACTTGGAAAAAGATGGGCCTTCCCTGAGAGTTCTCCTTTCCCCCAGTCTGCCCTGGCATTGAAAACATCAAGTCATCATCTAAGGTGAATGTGTACCAACTCCAGTACTGAGAGGCATCTGTATCTGCAGAGGCCCCAGCCTTTCTGAGTCCATCAGGCCCTGTGATTGGAGGAGCAGAGATGACTTCATACAGCCCCATTCATCATTCGAGGTTTCCTGCCCAGCAGAGAGGGCATCTCCCCTCCGTTCACAGCGACTGCAGATCTCCTTCCTGGCCTACTTCAGAACAGTAAATCAACCTGGGATTCTCTGAACTGTCAGCGTCAGGAACAGCAGAGTCCAACGGACCGGAAAGGAAGCTGTGGCAGCAGACCCAGAAGGATGAACAGCGCCTAGAGTGGGTGATGGCCAAGGAGAGCCTGACCATCCTGCTAGACCGTTGCTAGACGGTGCTTGTGCAGCCTCTGTGTCTCAGGCACTGCTTCCAGTCACTCTCCTCCCCCTTCAAAAGCCACCGCTTTGGGATTAACCCCTTAGTCCCACTTACCAACTAAAACAAAGCCTAAATGCATGACCTCGCTGGATTTGCTTTACACTCTCTCACCCCCTTATGCCCCCCCACTATTTAAATATCATTAACAGTATTTACATACCGCTTTTCAACAAAGAGTTCACAAAGCGGTTTATAGAGAAAAATCAAATAACTAGAGAGATTGTAAATTCTTTCAGGCAGAGGTTTTCTTATGTTGCTTTGTAAAGCATCATGTACACTGATACAATCACCATCCACTTAGTACCCTCACCAAGGATGCCTTGAACTAAACAAAGTGCCACAATACTGTACATCGTCTCTCACAGCGTTAGTGCTACCCAGTAAGTGAGAACATAAGAACACAAGTGTTCACAGGTCAACATGATAACGGAAAGCCACACGCACAATACCTAATCCACAAGGCATACTACAACCTTCAATAAAGACAATGTACAGAAAATGCTGCCCTCCCAGTCAGAACCTGAGAAACATGAAACTGTGGGTACCAAGTACTCTCATAAACAACGTTCTCTCTGTGGATTTTAATTTGGCAGAGTATGCTCAGTGCACACACATTCATGAACGAGCAACATTGATGTTGATGATGCAGCCTGGCAGCTGAATGCAATTTGCTAAGAAAATACCTAACAATGCTGTCTTAACTATTTTGTAATTACTATTCTGAGTTTTTAAAAAAAAAGTCAGTCAAGGGCTTGTGGCATTCAGCCCCTTTGCTTTATTACCAAGAGGAAGCAATAGCAAGCTCTCTTTGAGCTAGTTTAGTAAGGAGGCTAAGAGCATGAACAATTCAATACTCCATCACAAAAATCAAAGCTTGCTTAAGCCATGAACTTAAGGGTAGCCCTTGGAAAGCCACCATCTCTTAGTCTGAAAGTTCCTCTGTCGTTGCCATCCCTGCAACTTCCTTATATTGCAGGTTATCAGTCTGTTTTACAGGTCTGTTGTAAGGATCACCAGAATAAACAATGTAAGTATAACACATTCCAAAAGTGCTGTACTTTTGAAGTGCAGTATTGTTGTTGGCAACCTTCAGTCTCGAAAGACTCTGGTATCGCGCTCTGGATGGTGGTTCTGGAACAGCGTCTAGTGTGGCTGAAAAGGCCGATTCGGGAGTGACAATCCCTTCCACACCGGGAGCAAGTGCAGTCTGTCCCTGGTCTGTCTCCCTGGCTTTGGGCCTTCCTTCTTTGCCTCTTTGCCTCAGACTGTTGGCAAAGTGTCTCATCAAACTGAGAAAGGCCATGCTGCACAGCCTGCCTCCAAGCGGGCCGCTCAGAGGCCAGGGTTTCCCACCTGTTGAGGCCAACTCCTAAGGCCTTCAGATCCCTCTTGCAGATGTCCTTGTATTGCAGCTGTGGTCTACCTGTAGGGCGCTTTCCTTGCACAAGTTCACCATAGAGGAGATCCTTTGGGATCCGCCCATCATCCATTCTCACGACATGACCGAGCCAATGCAGGCGTCTCTGTTTCAGCAGTGTATACATGCTAGGGATTCCAGCACGTTCCAGGACTGTGTTGTTTGGAACTTTGTCCTGCCAGGTGATGCCGAGGATGCGTCGGAGGCAGCGCATGTGGAAAGCGTTCAGTTTCCTCTCCTGAGTGCAGTATTACCATTACTCTAAAGTAGTGTTAATAATTCTCTGGAGGCAGGGCTGGCCCATACATGAGACCAATTGAAATGGTCTCATCCGCTCAGGCAGCAAACTGGCAAGAGGCGCCCACAATCCACCTGCTTACCTCCACTGGTGGTCTTTCCCCTCCCGATTTGAAAAGGAAAGGGGGTACGGAGCAGAAGCAGGGAAGAGAGGAGACAGATTATCTTCAGAACAAAAACTGCCACATCACCAGATAGGGGAAGGCAGCATTTGGCATGCCACCTCAAGCAAGGAAGTCTTGGGCCGGTCCTGACTGGTGGGAATATGTGCAGATTGGCCAGGGATAGTTAAAGACTGTGGAAAGCATAGGACAGACTGTAAGAGTTTGGCTGGATTCGATCCATCCAGCCCAGCATCCTGTCCCCAGGGGGTCCACCAAGATGCTTCTGGGAAACCTGACAGGGAGACATGTAGGCAAATACCCCACTCTTGTACTTCAGAGGTATATTCAGAGATATGTCAGCTAAGGCTGCAATCCCATATGCACTTACATAGAAGCAAGACCAAGTGGACAGTAGGACTTACCGTATTTATCGGCGTATAACACGCACTTTTTCCCCCTGAAAATAGGGGGCAAATGATGTATGCGTGTTATACACCGATGTCCAGGGAACGGAATCCTCTTTAAGGGATCCCGTTCCCAATAGTGCCTAGCGGCGGCGCAGCGTCGTGACGTGATGTCAGCGCTGCGCCCGCCGCATATTATCACAGCCGCTGGCAGCTGATGAATATGGTAAGTGGAGACCCTTTCTTTGGGGAGGGGAGGGGGAGGGATTGAGGTGAGGTGGCATAAGTAATGCTTTGGATGGTGAAGAAGATGAGCTGATTTATGAAGATAGTAGCAGTGAAAGCAGCAGTGTTCATTGCGATTTTGAAGATAGCAGTGAAGATGAAGAGTTTCTTGGTTTCCCAGATAGTGATTTCTGAGTAAACTTTTGTAAAAACAAAATATCCAAGTTTCTTTTGTTAAAACAGTTGCTTTTACTGTCCTTTTACATTATTTACCTTATATGTGGTAATAATATTAATAAAAAAAAGTTCTGAGCTACCCTTATTTTTTTCCTGAAATTTCCCTCTTAAAATGAAGATGCGTGTTATACGCCTGTGCGTGTTATATGCCGATAAATACGGTACTTCAGGTTAACATGTGCCAGTAAACATGCCGGTTAGCACTGTAGGATGCCTCACCAGCTCCGCGACAACGGAGAGTGCAAGGACGTGAGGGCTGATAAACGGCAAAAGCACATTTTTTGGATCTGGATTAAGCAACCACTAATACAATTTAAAATCCCTCATTCCACCCACAGGAATGTACTGAAAGACTGAAAAAAACCCAGCCTTCCTCTGCCCCTTAGTAAAGCTATGGTTGTGGCAGCACTAGTTAAAACGCATGACAGGGTAAACTGCATGAAAACTCATGCATACGCACGTAGAATGAGAAAGCAAGTGCCAAAAAAGAGGAGAGGGTCCACCCAACTCCACTAATCCACCTGGGGTAACAAAAGGGACCAGATGTGGCATGGCAACATCATTCTCTTTGGATTACATTGTTCCAGCTGAGGAACTTTGAAACCACAAACTGAGCTTCTGAACCAAATGACTGCACTGATTTTAAAATATACAAAGTTAGAACTAGACCTCATACACAAGACCAGGGGTGCCCAAACCCCGACCCGGGGGCGAATTGCAGCCCTCGGGAACTCCTAATCTGGCCCGCAGGACGCCCCCAGTATTCAATAAGCCTCTGGTCCTCCAGAGACTTGCTGGAGCTTGTGCTGGCCCAACGCAACTGCTCTCAGCGTGAGGGCGACTGTTTGGCCTCTCGCATGAGCTGTGGGATGAGGGCTCCCTTCACTGCTTGCTGTTTCACGTCTGTGATGCAGCAACAGCAGCGAAAGGAAGGCCAGCCTTGCTTTGTGCAAGGCCTTTTATAGGCCTTGAGCTACTGCAAGACCTTCATTCATTCATGTAAGTTCCATCTCTCATATATTCCTTTTTGTAAATTTATTCAAATATGAAATGTAAATTAATTCTTTTTTTTCCTGGCCCCTGACACAGTGTCAGAGAGATGATGCGGCCCTCCTGCCGAAAAGTTTGGACACCCCTGCACTAGACCCTTAAGGACATTTCACACACCACATTCACACCCTTGCTGGGAAATCCACAAATGCGTCTTTTGAGCTATTTTTAGCTCCAAGATGCTGGGGAACCTCGTGAGTTGGATAAAATCCTCAGGAGAGCCAGAAGTGGCCTGCGGGCCAGGGTTTGGAGACCCCTGCTGTACACTATCAGCATGTATAAATGGAGTGCAGGTGGGTGGGAGAGCCATGCTTGCCAGAGCATACAACTAGACCCTAGTGCTGACAAAATAAAAAAATTCTGTTTTAGCAAAGGGGAGCTGCCCTTACCTCTGTGAAGATTCTGAGGACATTAAGGACCCCCTGTCAGATCATCCCCATCAATACAGTAAGAACTCTCCAGAGCTTCAAGTTGTAACTGTACACCTTTACCGTGATGGATACAGTGCTGCGTACCCAGTCACAGGACAGTTGAAGGAAAGTCTGCAAAAGACTATCATAAGGAATTATCTGTGACTCACAGAGGACGTGTCTTTCACCTATCACAGCACTGCAAAGCAAAACCATTTAATAGTGGAAGAGAAACAAAATCAGAATGAACTTGAAGGAATTTGAAAGGAAAGGAGATAATGAGAAAAAGTGCCCAAGGACTGAGCAATATGGGTTGGAGAAAGAGGGGTTACTAGCCAGGCATGTATCATGAAGGGTAGGAACCGGAGAGGGGTCCTGGAGCCTGGTAAAAATGCCTGGCAGACAAATGGATGCATCTGAAGTCAGCCTGCTGCAGCCCTGGAGTCTGTGTTGGCAGGAGAGTGAATTCACAACCACAGCATCTTTGAGTTGGAAACTGCCTCTTACCCCTTCAGGGACAGCTGACTTTCTGCACTCCTGCAGCCACTGAGAAAACACATGAGATTTTCTTCAGCAGTGCATGATGGGGGCTGTAGTTCCAAGCCCCAAAGGATCAGAAATTCAAACTAACATTCGTATTGGATTTCATGACAATCCCTTGGAATGTTAACATCAGGTTTTTTATCATTTGGAAGATGTATTTGGTATTTATATTTTTCCACATCCTTTTCATGGGGAATAGGTGTCACATTCTGGACACAGCCCAGGTCTGTGTCACTGTCCTCTGTTCACAGTTCCTGCACAGTCTCCTGATTCCAAAGCTTTCCTTGTGTACTGGTCACAGGTACTAACCTGAAGAGGGTTCATAGAAAACTATAATAGCCCCCCCCAATTGCTCACTCAGTCATCCACCCACTTCCAATTCAACCCCACCCTGACTGACCATTTTGCTGAGCCAGGCAGAGAGAGAGAGAGAGAAGTTAGCACAAGGCACATGGTCCCCTACCTCAACACAGCAATATACAGAAGATACATAATCAATACAGGAAATCCAGGACACTGATCCCCTCTTTCTACAGATGAAGCCAGATCTGGATCCCAAGTCTTTGGACAATTCCTTTCTTAGGGACATTTCAGCCGATGTATATTTAAAAGCAGAGGGATCTCTGATGAAACTCCACCCTGGCAAACCCCAAACAGAGACAGAGAGAGGGATAGGAGCAGAGATGCAGGAGCAGCAGCAGCAGCAAGCATGACAATTTAGGCAATTCTGGACAATTTAGTAGCAGAATTGTCCAGATTCTGGACAATTTAGGCCAGAGGGGAGAAAGGGAGAAGGATGTCGGAACAGAACAAAGTTCAGGGAGATTTACAGATCAAAGTGTGCAGCAGGCAGGGGGAGGACAGCCAAGGTTGGGGAGGCAAGTGAGAGGGGGTCTGATCAGCAAGGGGTTAAATGCTAACCTTGTTATGGTGCATGGTGTTTTGGGGTTACACATGCTGCCATCTTATCACCATAACTCACAGAAAAAGATTTCCAGCAGGCCAGGAAGCAAGCGCAGTGAGAAAAGAAGGAAGCAGAAGAATCACGTAGCTTGTGCTGAGAACTCAAACAATGTGTGTTGCAAGGTTTGCAAGGATCCTGTCCCAGCTTCAAAAAATAAACAACAACCCCTGCAGAAACCTGACCCGCCTTGCAGATGGCTATATCAGCTGAAACCCCTGAAAAGGTGGGGGGCAAGAAAGAAAAAGGAGGAAAATGAAACTGAGGATCAGTTACACACACCCCTACGCAGCACATACGAGACGGGCAGATGCAAAGTCACTGCTGCAATGGATCTAAATTGCTGATAGATCTTCTTTCCTTTTTAAGAATGTAAAAAGTTTGCTTTCGGAATAAGGCACTGAAGTGTCAGCCCCAAAGGGCAAGACAAGGGAACGCACTCCAGAAGGAGACTGCTGCACACAGAAGAGTTTGCCTTCTTTCTCCTCTCACTAATTTCCTTTCCCATGGGAGATGCAATTTTAAAAACACAGCTGTCTTCGGGTTTCTCCAGTGAAACTGCTGTTGTTGTTGCCACCACAGGATAAGTTGCAAGGGGGGAGAGGTGAAGGAGAAACACACAGCCCAGCAAGATTAAAAAATTCTGGACCAGAACCAAAAGGATTTGGGAGTTAATAATAATCAGAATCAAATTCTCGTGACTGGGATTAGCCGACATTAAGAGTTCTTTTCAAACTAACTCCTCCTCGATCCGGCACAAAGCCCCTCTCATCTAAAGTGCTTTATCTCCAAGCACACACTGGCATCCAAGGACCAACAGAAGGGGCAGTCTTGGCCATCGGGGTGGCTAATCCAGGTGGGCTTCCTTCAAGGCAACAAAAGAGAATGCTGGGAAAATGAGAAGCAAGCTTTGGTTAGCCTTCTGCAAGGAGGAAGAGCAGTTGAGATTCTGCTACTGATCCACCGTGGGGATTTCTTTCTGCCTCCCAGCTTTGTCTGTGAATTCCTGCTCCATCCCTGGGATTGTTCTTCCCTTGGCAAACAGGGAAGATGAGCCTTGATCTGTGCGTGCAGCCTCACATATCAGTCAGGTGCCTCTTTTGCACTCTCGCTCTTTCACAGCCTCCCTTGCTGACTCATTCAGAAGACGGGCTTCTTCTCCATCCCAATCAACCAATCACGGCAAGTTGGCTGCTTTCCCTTCTAGGACCAGGGGCTAGTGCCCAGGATATGTCCCTCCCTGCCCTGCCTGCACACAAAATGTCAGCAGAAGGTTAAAGCGACTGATCGCAGAAGGAAAGCTAGGCAAGCAAATGTTTCTTCAGGGGGAAAAAATAGAATGTTTTTTGCTCTACTTTGAAGCTGTTCTCTCCAAAGTGTCGGATTGTGTATAAATATAACTACCTGGAAATATAACTGTGACAACTCAGAAACTCACCTTGTATCTTGTTGGCCACAGGCATGTCTTATTTTTAGGAAAGCATGCATTAATAAGGTGTCTTTGAACCATGCACATATGAAAGCCTATGCCAGATTCAGGTGGTCGTTGAATGATACAGCACTAGACCCTCCATCAAACATGCTGAGTGCTGCAGTCCACAGCTGCCTCCCTTCTGACAATTCCGACTGTCTGCATGGAGCTGCACGGAACTGATATTTAGGATGCAAAAAGGCTTCCATGGTACAGCCACACGGAGAGTGGGTAACATCCAACTTAGAAGGCATTCAGTTCTAATGCCACAGATTGTCACTTTGTCATATTCACTTCTGAACCAGGAAACCAACTGTCTGAACTTGCAAGCGCATATACATTGGAAACCTGCTCTCAATTATGCCTTCTCACCATGTGCACTCATAGCTGGGAGACTTCACCTCCCAAAACACCACCATGACTAGCAGAAGATCAGACTGGCTACAGTCTTCTACCAAATGACATGCAGTTGTAAGGATCTTGTATCTCCTCTCTCTGCTCCAACTGCTAGTTACTCTGCGACTGTGATGGTGAGGGCACTCTGGCCTCTACCACCACCCACAGAGATAAGGGCCACAAGGTGATAGAACCAGCGCTATCCAAACAAGGACACCAGGAAGATTAGTCTGGACCCAATGTAAGTAAAAGTCACCACTTGGTTCCACCAGGGTCAATCTGATCTCCTCCCCTACCTTCTGCTTCATTTCCCTTGTGTGTCATGTCTTTTTAGTGTGTATGTGCAAGGGCTGTATCTGCTTTTCATCTAGGCACGGAACCTGCTATCAGCACTGCATTGGATTTTGCACTGATATGAGCAATGTTGGGAGCCATTCTTTGCAGGGGTGTAGAGGAGGGGAGTCAGGGTGGAGTTCAGTGCCAGGACATAGTCTACAGTGGGAGTGGAGATACCATCAGCAGAAGCACTCAAGTGCTGTCTTTGACACATTTTCCAAAAGGACCCGAGCTGAAAGGCAGCATCAGGTTTAGAAGGAAGCAGACTGAGAAATCTGCCTAGTGACAGAAGCATCTGCTTGTCCTGCCCCCCAGATACTAATCAATGATGAACAGGAAAGGAGTTGCATGTGAACTGGTAAATGGACAAGGGAAGGGGTGAATAGATGGATGACAAGATAAGCCTGAATCCTGCCACCCAGGGAGGACATGGGGATTTGTTTACTTCATTGCATTGCATGAGGTAGACCAGGAGAGATGGACAGTGAAGGGGAAGTTACTTTCTGACTTGTGCAGGACTGCAACCTAACATACTTTTTGTATCTATTTGGGATGTTCTTATACATTAGTTTTAAACTATTGCAACTCGATCCAAGATTTTGAGATGCAATAAATGGCATTTTCAAATGGAGTTCAATAACTTTCAAGTTAGAAATTTGTGGCAGGAGAAGTAAACATCCATGAAAAAAATTTTTGTTGTTGAATAATCTTAGGATGGGATGGACTGTGGGGGTCTAGCAAAAGAGCAGTGACATGAGGAGCTCCTGTACCTCAGACCACTGATTATTTGTCTGAAAAGTAGGATCAAAATATAATGCTAATAATTATAGCAGATGAAATCCACATGTATTTTGTCACATACTGCGCAGGTGGGAAACCCACCCTATTGCTGAAAGCAGCGGGAAGAGGACAGCCTGCTTTCAGTTCTGTTTCCCAGTATCTGTCTTGGCATGATTCATTCATGGATATCTTTGCTTTGATTGCTTCCTCCTCCTAAACAACTCTAGATTAGAGGGAAGTTGGGTAACTTGACAGGGAGATTGGCAGCTCCTTGTCTAAGCTCTTGGCATTTCTGGAACATAATAAGTCAGGTCTCAGAAAAAATGAGATAGAGGGAAGGTGGGGAAAAATAATGCAGATTCATCCCATACTCCAGAAGGGAATTTCACAGGTGCAGCCACACAGCTTGCTCCATTACTTCACACAGGATATGTCTGTGCTATTGGAAGCCACAATGTAATTTTTGGGCTCTCACCTGAGACCACAGCTAAAGACCACTGAGAATCATAGCTGTAGAAGATAGCTGTAGATTTTATATACAATTTTGATATTCTGCAGGATTGATATTCTGCATACCTGATTGTCTACAGAAACATCTAGAACTGAACTATTAAAAACATCTCTTCCAAGACACTCACATTAAACATGAGCCGCAATTTAAACAATCAAAACACCACCAGAATGCCAAAACAGCAGTGTAGTAACGTCTTTTTTAAAAAGCAAAGATGCATGTTTGACGATGAATTGTGTTCTTAATGAGGAAAACCGCATAGATCCTGATAAGTCAAATGAAATAATGCAATAAGGAAGTGCCAAGAAGGAACACAATTAGGTACAAACACAATCTATTGCTAGCGATTAGCCTTGAGAACCAGAAGTGGAATCTGTATATTCCAGATATTGTTGGCATCCTTCAGTCTCAGAAGACTATGGTAGCGTGCTCTGAATGGTGGTTCTGGAACAAAGTGTCCTCTCCAGTGCACGAAGCCTGGGTAAAGTAGATGTGGAGGATGGACTGTTACCCACGCAGCAAATCCCCCCTCTCCACGTCGCTGAAATGGTCCAATGGAAAGGCAGAGGCCAATACAGTTGGTTCCAGCGGCGTCGCAGGAGTTGCCAGAACGTGACTGTGTTCAGCCATGAACTGCCTCAGGGACTCCGGCTCCGGATTTGGCCTCGAGGTTCATTCCTGAAGCATTTTCCGTAACTGGATGTAGCCACAAGGCAGTGGAGGTTTGGGATCAGAGTTTTCCTTCTCTCGCATGAGCTGCCTTCCCAGGCTAACGAGTCCCATCTACCCGGTGGCTATTTAGTCGCCTCTTACGACAAGTACAGCCAAACTGAGGGCCTATTCTTATCCCCCAGCCCCCAGGGGTATCCAGATGTTGTACACTTATCATAAGATGCTAGGAACAAGAAACAGGGGGTGAATGTTGTCATCATACTGCCCTTATGAGCTTCTCAGCTGGACATAGTGCTGTACTGGATGGACTTTGGTCTAATCCAGCATGGCAAAGTATGGAACAACCAAGATTGTTTTGCTCAATGTCCCGCCTAAATTGCTCTGGAGAACTTGACACTTTGCTCAATTTTTCATGACATTTTAGTTGGGTCCAGTATTACTCCACTGTGACTTTTAGGGGTGCTAACAGGCTACGTAAGATTGTTGCTGAAAATATTCAAGAGGTGAGATAAATATTCGTAATTATACCATTACTGATTGCTACCCATTCCCATAGCAGAGGATCTGAGCCTCCTTTAGACAGGTTATGGGTACCCTTTCCACATTCTGTGCTTGTGTGAACACTTTCTCAGGGTGTTCCCTAACAGAAAAATAACTACTTGTTAGCAATTGATCTGCTACTAAGCCAAATTGCCGTGTGGTTAACTGGCCATGTGAAACAGCCCTGTAATTCTATCCTATTTTTAGCTCCCTGGCCCACTCCCAGCCTGCACCAACTCATTTGGAAGAGGATCTTCTCTCCATCCCACCCTTCTCTGACATCCACATCTGGGCCGTAGCAAATGGAGAGAGCCGCTGCCAGAAGTAAAATAGCACACTGAACTCTGGACAAGACGATTCGTCTGCAGACAAATGGTGCGCGGCAAAATTATTCCCACATTTATAATCATGAAGAAACAATCTTAGGTAGTAGAACGGGAAGGTCAGCAGAAGTTCACTGGAAGGAATACGCAGTCTAAAGGCATCACTTTTTGCGAAGGACATACTTTGCTTGTACTGCAGTCCGGCGTACAAGTTTAGCGCTTCCTGTTCCAACTAGAGTTTTTAATTCCTACTGAATGACTCTTATTTTCAGGAGCAAGAGGACTCCACAGGCTTTGTGCAGAGACCCTAGCAACCAAAAGACTATCATGCAAGAGGCTGACAATACTGAGGCTCCACCCTTTCTGGAGCCCTTGGCACAAGAAAGGATTGAATTAATTAAATTCTGTATATTTCCACATTTCTGCTTTCCAGTAGAAGAGCATGACCTTCATAACCCACAATTCCACAAGGTTGTTTCAGAAATTGGTCCTAAAGAAGCAAATGCTAGATAAGATCGGCAGGTGGTATGCAATTACACAATGGATCCTTGTGCCCTACGGAGCACAAGCAAAGGCTTCAAGCTCTGTCCCTTATGAAATCATTTCTGGAAGGGGCTCTCATATTCTCCAAGAAAGAAGGAAAAGCCACTGGCGTACCTGGGGGGCAAGCGGGGCAAATGCCACAGGCGCCAACCCTCCGGGGCGCCTCGGAGCCTAGCCTCGCCCTGCCCCTGCCCCCACTCCCGCCAGGAGGCCCGCCCAGGAGTGCTGCGGAAAGGCAGCTTGCTGCCTCTCTGTCAGCACCTGGGCGCCGACTGAGCCGCCCCTCCCCTCCCCCTTTATAAGAGGATAGGAGATAGGTGCCCTAGAGAGGCACTTACGCTCTAGGGCGCCCATCTCGTCTCCTCCTATAAAGGAGGGGGGCGGTCCAGTCGGCGTCGAGACGCTGCCTGGGAGGCAGCATCTGGCTGCCTCCCAGGAGCACTTCTTGGCGCCCCTGCTCCACCTCTGAGGGTGTCCCTGAGGGGCAGAGCGGAAGCGGCGCGTGCCCTCTCCGACATCGGAGGGGATGCGCACTGCTTCCCAGCCGGGTCGTCCTGCTCCGGCGCTGAGGGCATCCCTCAGGGGTGGAGCAGAAGCAGCGCGCCCCCCCTTCGACATCGCGGGGGACGTGCACCGCTTCCCAGACCCCACAGAGCCTTCCGCGCAGCTTACAAACTGCGTGGAAGTCTCCACTGCAGCAGTCTGTGGCCACTGGGAGCAGCCCCAGACCACCGCCATGGAGACCTCTGCAGCGCGGAAGGCTCCATGGGGGTCTTGGCTGCCTCCTCCGTTCCCCCTTGTTTTCAAAGGCGGAACAAAGGAGGCAGCTGCACGGAAGTAATTGCAGTGACGATGACGTCACCACAATTACTTCCAGGTCATGTGCGCAGGAGCGGAGAAGCGGGGCAAAACGCGGTGTGGGGGAGCAGAATCCTGGGGATTGCCCCGGGCGCAGGGACCCCCAGGAATGCCACTGAGAAAAGCATTTGTGCTACATGTGTTTTTTTCTACATGAAAACCACAACAGAACTACACTAAAATGAAAGGTATAAATCCATTTTAGAGAAAGAGAAAGAGAAAGAGAAAGAGAAAGAGAAAGAGAAAGAGAAAGAAATGGTAGGGGAAGTGGTTCTATATGCAAAGTGGTATGGGTACTTCTGAAATTTGAAACAAGAGGGACAAAAATGGAAACCTGGACATACCAACTGTCACATTGAGGAGGACAAAGGAAGTGAATATTACAAGAATGGGACATTTCAAGATTGATTGACAAGGGGAGAATGCTCTGTATATAGATGAGGAACTAGCTTATACCAAGGCAGACTATTGATTCATCTACCTCAACACTGACTATGCTGAGCAGAAGTGATTCTTTGGGTCTTAAGACACATGTCTTTTTCTGCCCAACTCCCACAATCCTTTCACCCAGACAGGCCAAGGACTGAACATAGGGCCTTCCCCATGCACTTATTCTACCACTGAGCCATATACTTCATCCCACACAAGGTTGGAGAAGCCACAGCTCAGTGGTCAAGTGGCATATGCCAGAAGGACCTAAATGAAACAGACATATGTGGAGAAAGACCTTACATGCAGAATGGTTGTGTAGACTACAAGGGTTCTGTCTTGTGGGACAGAAGGGTATCATTGCAGCAGTATGGCCCCTCACCACTGGCAGCACCTTAGATCTCCACTAGGTCTGTACTTTCCTAAGCTGGAAGGAACATACTGTAGGGAGAGAGAGAAGAACAGCAAGGCAATATAGAGCCAAATCCAAGAGGAGGTAAAAACAAGTGGCATGACAACACAGTCTTGCAGCAGGCAATAGATCCAGAGATAGGGGCTGCTCCACAACAAAGCCTGTGACAAGCCAGCCCCTGCTCTCCCAAGAACATCCCAGGCATTCACAATGCTGAAGGGACAATAAACTTTTTTTCCCCCTCAAGGCGGAGAGTTTTTCCAGGACAATGAAGCGGCCACTGAGGCTGGGCCACCAGGTGCCGAAAACTCAGAGCTAGAAGGAGAAAGGGAGGCATTCATCTTATTCTAACCTCTTGTCAAAAACCCTGCATTCCTCAACAATGTCAGCCATGGACTTGCGACACTCCATGCTATAATTAACAGCCCACCTTTGCTTCCTTAGAGAAGGAACAATGCTGGCGTCAGAGGAACAAGGAGCGGGTGATCTTACAGCGGCACCCGGCATGCTGAGGACAGCATATCTGAGAAACTTAGAAAAGTTTATTCCTCGGGCAGTTAGCAGGCCACGAGCTTTAGGCGTCGCTAATGCAATTCAGGCCACAGTTCTATACAGTCACCTGAGATTGTTCCACTGAACCCAGTGGGCCATACTTCTGAGTAAATATGCATAGGTTTGTGCTGCCAGATCCCTGTAGCCACTAACATGCTCTTCTCAGCCCTGTGGCTTCAACCTCACAAGCTTCCCACCGACCCCTGTTCACACAGCACTGCTACTGCCATGTTCTTCATGCCATGTTTAACCCATTTTGGCCTGGCCCACAGATGTACACATTTGGCCCCTGTTGCATATACGAGGCCATATGTTTGGCCTCGTATATGCAACACTGGGCAGAAATGGCTTAATCGAATATTCATACCCCTGCACCAGTTTAAAAACGGTAGCGGGAACACAACAGTACCAACATGGTACATTCCAGCAACAGCAGTGGAAGGTGGGATATGCTGAACACAGTTTAAGCAGCAAGGGCAATATGACTTCCCCCAGCCCTAGGACTAAATCTGTGCTCCCCTCCTCAGCACCTACAACCCAAATGCTATCACTGAAGTCTTACTTGGCCTCTAGAGCAGTAATTTTCAACCTTTTCCACCTCGTGGCGCACTGGGAAGGCACTAAAATGGTCAAGGCACACCATCAGATTTTTGACAATTGATAAGGCACACCACACTGCTGGTTGGGGGCTCGCATTCCCCAACAACCCTACTAATAAATAACCTTCTCCCAAACTCCTATGGCACACCTGGAGACCATTCACGGCACACCAGTGTGCCATGGCTCTAGAGGGACACCCATATCCAGTCACCCAGGCATCAATAGGCACTTGGATACAGTGAGCTGCTCAAGACAAAGGCAGTGAAACACACACAAAAATTCTCCCCTACTCTGTGACTCTCTCACAAAGGAAGCAGTCTTGCTTAATCAATAGGAACAATAGGAAAGCAAGTTGTTTCTACATCATAAGGAGACATAGAAGTGGAAAATTCAAAAGCACAAGAAGTTGTACTTATTAAAGTCAATGGCCTCTGTAACCTGAATCTTAACACTTTCAGAGCTGAGACAATATAGAGTCTGAACCCCACAATTCAGTATCTTTTGTTATACATTCCCTGTGGCTATTGGAATCTCTGCGCCATGTCTCCACTTGCAGAAAAAATTATATTAGGGATTCAAGGAGTTGGCATTTGTTGCATCTGAGCATGTAGAAGAGACAGGGAACCAACTGGAGAAGATTGCAAAACTTGAGGCAAGTTCACCCATCACATTTTTCATACGCAGGGAAAATGTGAACATGCAATTATTTCACAAGATGCAGCAAGAGCATTTATTTCCTTGCAAATACATGGATGGAGCAGCCGATGCATGCCGAGATCTTGAAATCACGTGCCTTTGCAAACTGGCCACTGACTAAAAATAGGCTGACTTCAAAGTAAGCGAGATGTGCTGTGTTAGTGGTAGATGAAAATCATGTGCCTTCAGGGGACGACTATGTTGTTGGCACAGTGGGATTTTTTTTTCCAAACCAGCCACCTACAAAACATGCATTTTCTCCCTTATCAAATATATTTTAAACCATGTTCAATTCTCATTCACCTTTGTCCATTTTTCTCACCTTCCCCATACAATAAATCCATTTTCCCCGCATCCTCAGTCTTCTGTACAATCCCCCACTTGCCCTGTGTACATTTCTTTTGACATGCTACCCTCAAACTCCCAGCTGGGAAAGGGGAAGAAGGGCATACTTGTGAAAACAGAGCACTGAATTTCCATTTTTAAGGCCACAGTTCAAACTTTCTCTCCACTATAAACCCAAGGAGTGACATGAGATCAAGCTGCTGTCAATGAGTAAGCCTGGTACTAGAAACCAGCAGGAGGGAAAGGCTTGATGTAAACCCCCAGGGAGATTCTCCTGTAGAAATGGAGAAGGGCACAGGAGAAACTGCAACACTCCCCCTCCCCAGCTCAATTCTCTTTCATCTTGAGCCATCCCTTGTTTTAATAGACAGATCTGATAAACATTCATCCTCCACAGCTTCATACCGCCTTCCTATCTGTTCCCTGAAAAACCTGCAGACAATACTCAGTTCATCCTGACACTGGAAGCAAGAAAAGGTCCATAATCTTCTTTTCCATATATTAAGTACAGTGTGAGAGATTGCACGTGTACAGTTGAGCTAAAAATTCAGTTCTACTCTTCTAAGTTCCAGCCCAGTATCTCCCATTAATCATCAGCATCACAGTTGTTCCTTAGATTCAACCCCCTGCCTAGTTATAGAATTAACTGTCACAGGTTGCGGCAAGGACTATTAGCTTAACCGGTTTTAGGAAGAGTTAGACAAATTCAAGAAGAGACGTATCCACAGCTATCAGCCATGACAGCTAAATGGAACTGCTACGTCTAGATGCTGGGTACAAACAACAGAGCAAGGCTGTTGACTTCATGCCCTGCTAATGGGATGCAACTGGAAACAGGATTTTGGGAACTTGGTCTGATCCAGGAGGACTCTTCTTACAGTTTTATGCTTGCAAGCACAACCACGCTTTGCACATGAAAGCATGCAGATGAATCAAGGAACGTGTACACCCAAGCACAGACCCTTCGCCCCATCTGAATACTTACATGACTCTGAGGAAAGAGAGCTTCTTCCTCAGGGAGGCTACACGGAAATGGCAGGCCTGCTTTGTAGTTACGTTGGAGGAGGCCTTCTTGGGGGGCAGGTTCTGGACCATGGCCGTGCTTTGTAGTGCACCAGCCAACTCAGGCGCCTGCAGCCCATAGGCAAACTGGAGCCAACAGCCTACCAAATCTTCGAGTCCCAGTGAAAAGGTTGGTTCAGAGTCCAGTCCAAAGAGGCTGGTTCCACAGCATGCGAGTGAGCAAGTGCTCTGTTGAATCAGGTTACTTGTAAGTTAAGTCATCTGACAGCAACATCTTTGACTCCATCCTTGTGCCAGGGACAAGCAGGTTAAGCAAGATGCCACTGGACTCCTCAATATCAACCAGTCGCCAAAGCAAGTTTCTCTTCAGTCCTGCAGTGCTAGCCCAATTTTCAGCCAGTAGCTGAAAGCCTCGCTAGGATATTTACATTTAAGCCCTGCTGGGGTGTCTGTGCTCAGCCTTCACAAGCTTCCTGGTTATGTGCGTACCTAGAGGTGGGAAGGTCCTCTCTGTTCCAATTCTCAAGAAGGAGAGCAGCCTGCCTGCACAGCTCCACCTGTACGTGATGTCAGATGTGGTGTGCTGCAGGGAGGGGCCCAGCCTTCCCAGAGCACAGCACCTGGGAAACTGATTCCCCCAAGGAGCACAAACTTTTTTCCCCCTCTTACTGCCATCAGCAATTACACTGACTGCACAAGCACCTGAGACACACACCCAGGTGTAAGAGGTCCTACTGAGTGTACACACATGTGCAAATGTTCATGGCAAGTGCCCAGGGGAGAAAAGGCCTGGAACACTTCTGAGATATCCTTCCTTACCTGACACAGGCCTGAGTAGAATAGATTGTGTTTTGGGTGCACCTGGAGCCAGCTAAACAATCTAACCTTTTTACATAGGAAGCTGTCTTATATCGAGTCAGACCGTTGCTCCATTCAGTTCATAATGTCTACACTGACTGGCAGCAAAGGTGCAAAAGAGAGCGACTAAGATGATTACTGGGCTGGGGCACCTTCCTTATGAGGAAAGGCCACGGCGTTTGGGTCTCTTCAGCCTAGAAAAGAGATGCCTGAGGGGGGACATGATTGAGACATACAAAATTATGCAGGGGATGGACCAAGTGGATAGGGAGATGCTCTTTACACTCTCACATAACACCAGAACCAGGGGACATCCACTCAAATTGTGTGGTGGGAGAGTTAGAACAGACAAAAGAAAATATTTCTTTACTCAGCGTGTGGTCGGTCTGTGGAACTCCTTGCCACAGGATGTGGTGCTGGCGTCTAGCCTGGACACCTTTGAAAGGGGATTGGACAAGTTTCTGGAGGAAAAATCCATTACGGGGTACAAGCCATGATGTGTATGCGCAACCTCCTGATTTTAGAAATGGGCTATGTCAGAATGCCAGATGCAAGGGAGGGCACCAGAATGAGGTCTCTTGTTATCTGGTGTGCTCCCTGGGGCATTTGGTGGGCCGCTGTGAGATACAGGAAGCTGGACTAGATGGGCCTATGGCCTGATCCAGTGGGGCTGTTCTTATGTTCTTAACTACAATTCCCAGGAAGCCTTGCAGGTCTCTTGTTATCTGGTGTGCTTCCTGGGGCATTTGGCGGGCCGCTGTGAGATACAGGAAGCTGGACTAGATGGGCCTATGGCCTGATCCAGTGGGGCTCTTCTTATGTTCTTATGCAGCAAGTATTCAGGATTTCAGGCAGGGGTCTTTCTTCATGTCACCTGAAGATAGCAGGGACTGAACCCAGGACCGTCTGCATGCAAAGCAGATGCTCTACCACTGAGCTAACAGGGAAAACAACAGAAGCTCAAATATACACAAGGTACAGACCTTAATTATGGACTTGAGCCTTTGAGACACCTTTTACTAGAGTCAAGAAGGGCTTGGATCACATCTCAAACACCCATACCAGGGCAAAGGCCCCTTCAGTTCAACTTCTGAAAAGATGCCTTCGCAACTGTAAAGTTTCAATACTCTCCAGGCTCTTTATCCTTCCTAAAAATAAACAAATGGCTGCACCAAGAAGAACATACAAAGACCTCATCATACAGGTGGCTGTGGTGCCTGGAACTGAATTAATCGGACTTTACTCTGAAGTAGACACAAACAGGATGGAGCTGTAAGCTCCTTATCAAGTAGCATGTAGGAGACCTTCAAGGAGAACCCAGGGGGCTTCCCAGGAGAAAGCTTAGAGTCCCACACTGGGAATAAAGCTTCCAATCTGGAGTGCCTCAAATCCAGAGCAAATCATGTCAATGTGCAGTGGCACATCTTACTGGCAGAGCAGATGCTTTGTACAGAGAAAGTTCTATACTGTACTCAGTCCCTGGCATCAGGGCTGGAAAACACACCCCAGAACCCATGAAGAGCTTCCGCCACTGCCAGCCAGTGAAGTAGATGGACGACTGATATAACTTGATTTAAAGGCAGCTTCACGCGTTCATGAGCTATTTCAATCCTCAACCTGGGAGCTTGAAGATGACCGATATTGTTCCATCTCCAAGACGAAGGAGGTCTGGTATTGATCAATACCTGAATAGGAGGCCATGAGGAAAACCCAGAGGCGCTGCTCTGGGCTCCCTGAGGAAGGTCAATCTATAAAAGTAGCTGCTAATGATTTCAGAAACTTCAGGGACCTCTGAACTTTGGTCTAAATTGAGGGTGAGTTTTGGAAGTGGCACTTCAGTATAAGCCACATTATATAACTGGGGCCAAACCAGATCAAACCTATACCTTTCTCAGTGTGGTACTGCTGCAAATACTCCCTTTTGGAAAAAGAATCCTTTTTCTCTTTCCTTCATAACCTTGTTACAGATGGTTGCTCTTTGTGATGAGGGCAACACCCATGTTGTTGTTGGTGCTGTATGGTGCACCCATGCTGTATGTTGTCAGCATTTCTAAAGACGACCACATGCTGGCTGAAACACCACCAGCTGATTGGACATCTGTCCGTAGACCCCTTAAGATCACAACCATCACTTGCTTTCAAAACAACAACGTCCCCAAGGGGGAGAGAATGAATTCAGAGTTTCCTCACTTCTTAGGTCTGACTGGTCCCTAGGTGAGTAAGGACAAAGGTCAGGAGATCCTGGATGGTTGGTACATGATGCAGTTCTCCAGCAGGGTCTGCGGAGCAGGAGAAGAGGGTGCAGTTAAAGGGAAAACCTTCTAGGATTCTATTTAAGCTGCCACTTATCCAGAGTCAAATAGCAAGTGCGTTGTTTTTATACCCAATAATCCCACCCTTTCCTCCCATCTAGCATCTCCTCTCTCTCAGGACTTCCTCCTGACCTCCCTTTAGGAGTCTTTGTGGCTGTGCATACTTCTGCTTACAGAAGTGAGAAGCATGTGCTTCCATCAGCAAGCTGTCTGGGGCTACTTCCTACAGCACTTGTGAGACAGAAACCAGGGTGCAAGGCAGCCCTTGCAGGGAGTTAGAGGGCTCATTTTGCACCTTTCAGAACAGGGTGTGGCTTCCCCTGGCATGCTCCTTTGTATTATCAATACCCAGGATCCACACTGCCACAGGGGGACGGATAATAGGAGGGAAACATATTGAGGAAAAGGTTAAGCTGCTACAACTACCAAATGGCAGTTCTCAGCCAAGTCCTCTCCTGGGTTATTAATTGGCCCTTGAGAATAAATTATTCTCTTTAGAGCCAGACAAAGACTCTCAGCTTCTGCTTCCATCAACTTTGCTATAATTACAAATGTGACATGAACTGGATTTCACTGTATGGGGAGGGGCAATTTGAACACTGCGGTAAGAAAACAAGAGGAGAGCATATCCTCAGCTGATTCAGGAAGAAAATAAACCTCTTACCCCAACCCATCCCAAGTACACAACTGATTTTAACAAGCAGGTAGTGATGGAATTAGCATACTCAACCACTGCTTATAAAGCTGCAAGGGAGGCTCTTGGGTCTGGCAGCGGAGAACACTGACTGATGCAACAATGTGCCTAGGGAGTGTCGTACAATAATTTTCCACAGTGCTTCACTTTGTTGGGATACAAGCTGTCAACTTGACATCTTGAGTCAAGGTTCCTTCTAAAATTACCTTTATGGTATGGTATAACAGCAAGACAAACTCCTCTTGTACCACTCCAGAAGATCTGGACCTTATAGCAGGGGATTATAATACGTAGGACTCCTTCACAAGTCCCCTTGGAAACTGGAAGTGCTCTAGCATAAGCACCTCCCATATTGGGTCTTCAACATTATTAAAGTAGCAATGCTGCAGTGATTCCCACTCCTTTAAGGTAATGTCAGAAGGAACAAATAGGCTTCTGTATTTGTAATAGGAAACAATTGTTTCAAGTCTCTGAGTTCATATGGGCACATCCTAACTGTGCCCTGGGCTAGCTCATGTCCTTTGCGCCAGTCCAGGAGGGTCGCAAACGCACTATAAAGCATGTCTGCGCCTCAGTGGGAGGAAGCTGCGAAAGCGCATGGAGGTGCACTAGCCCACGGAGGGCAGATGCAGCCTCCGCGTGGCAGCAGCAGGTGCATTTGCGCTGGCCTGGCTCGGCTGGTGCAGGAGTCTGGGGGGGGCATGGAGGAGTTGAGAGGAAGGCGTTTTGGGGCTGGGGAAAGGCGGGTGACAGGCGTTCCTGGGGGTGAGCAGGCGGGAAGCAGGAGGCAGGGTCAGGACCCAGCAGTTATGCCAGATCCTAGCTCTGTTCCCAGGCAGCACGGTGCAGCTCCACACTACTCCATTCTGTGCCTCCTTGTCAGATGGCGCAGATATGAGTAGACCCATTGGGACTGCTACCGCTTTACCTGGAGTAAGGAGAAAAGTTTCCCCTTGCCTCGGGCTGAGCCATAGTCAGCCCCGACCTTGCGCTGGATACAGTACAGGCTTCCTAGCCTGCCTGTTCCAGCGCAAGTTAGGATTGCGCTATAAGTCAACCAAGTTGGAAATTCGAGTCCTGAGGGTTGAGATAATAGATCAGCCACATTTCCTGTGCAACCAAGTATACTGCCTCTATCAGTAAAAAGGGAGATAGTGACAATACAACACATTTTGCTGGTCTGGCCAAAACAACAAAACCAAGTCATCTGCTCCACCTTCACCATTTTGTATATGTTCAGCTTCTTTTCTGCCAATGCTGCAGTTTGGAGATGTAATAAATCAACCCCCAAAGCCAGAAATATACGAATCCAAGTTTATCCTCAAATTACACAGCACTCTCTCTTGCTGGGAAGGAAAGACCAACTAAAAGTTTTATTTGGAGGTAGGGGAAGATGACCATTGATTACTGTATGGCAGCAAAGACAGTGTGGCAATGGAAGTTTCCATTTCCAGACTCCCTGTGTAAGCCTCAGGGCTAAAAGTAGAGGGAAGTTCACTCATAGCTTTCTCTTGCAAAATACATGAAAAGCAGGTAGCTTTTTTTTTTCCAAGCAATACCTGTTCCAGTGATTGACCTCCCAGATGTTCTGGTGTAACAAAGAAGATTGAAAAGCTCAGCAGATACCAAGACCAGTACTGAATAAATCCAAAGCAGTCAGTCCAGCGAAGGAAAGAAACCACATAACAGAGTGAGCAAACATACTTCCGCTCCAATGAAAAAATAAACAGATGCATTTTGCCATTCACAGCTTCACGATAGCATGACAGGCAGAAATCCACAACCAAAACAATTCCCACTGATGACTCTCCATGCCTGGAAAAGCAGCATCTAGACAAGCAAAACCTCTTGCAACATGGGCTGCCTGAGGCCTAGTGACTGCGCATCTTATCCGCCAGGAGTGAGGAATCGGAGAAAGAAAAGTGTGCAAGGCTGCCCGAGGTTACTCATGGACTCAATCCCAGTGGTGAAATACAATGGGTCACCCAGTTACAGACATCCATGTCTTTTGCACAGGTGCAATCCATCTGTTGTGGTCCTTTTGTGCAGAGATAAAAGCCCTGGGCCAGCAAAAGGTGGCTGTTTCAACCTATGCATGTTCTGGACAAACCTCCAGAACAGATGTATCTTGGGGACTCGGTGTACATGAGCAAGTACAATTCAGTAGGGAACAACAACAGGTCTGCAAGCATATGCCACAGGTTTCTCCAAACCAAAATGGATGCACTAGCGCAGGGGTGTCCAAAATTTTTGGCAGGAGGGCCACATCATCTCTCTGACATTGTGTCAGAATTAATCTGCATTTCAAATTTGAATAAATTTACATAAATGAATGTATTAGAGGTGGAACTTATATGAATAAATGAAGGTCTTGCAACAGCTCAAGGACTATAAAAGGCCTTCCACAAAGCAAGGCTGGCCTTTCGTTCACTGCCGCTGCTGTATCACAGACATGAAACAGCAAGCAGTGGAGGGAGCCCTTGACCCATAGCTCACACGAGAGGTCGAACATTGTGTCGGGCCAGCATGGGCTCCAGCAAGTCACCAGAGGCTCATTGGAGACTGGGGGCTCCCTGAGGGCCGGATTGGGAGCCCCTAAGGCAGGGGTGCTCACACTTTTTTGGCTCGAGAGCTACTTTGAAACCCAGCAAGGCCCGGAGATCTACCAGAGATTTTTTTACATTGTTCGCGCCATCATAACATATAACATTTATGTGTACAATGTATCTTGGTGTACCTTGAGCCCCACTGAGTACAACAGGACTTACTCCTGAGTAGACATGCCTAGGATTAGGCTGTGAGGCTGCAATCCTAGCCACACTTACCTGGGAGTAAGGCCCATTGAGTACAATGGGCCTTACTCCCGACGTTTCCTCCCAGAGGCACCTGAAGGGGGGGTCGGCACTCCGCGATCTACTCATTTTGCCTCGCGATCTACCGGTAGATCTCAATCCACCTATTGAGCACCCCTGCCCTAAGGGCTGCAAGTGGCCCCCGGGCCAGGGTTTGGACACCCCTGCACTAGCAGAACAGAAAGGAGGAAAAGCTTTCCTCCAATGACCCAGGTGCTCATAGAAGTGATCAAAACCATTATAGCACACTGATCACAGCATTCTTTTTTGGGTTGAGGGGGGGTGGTTGTTGTTTACTGGTTCTTCTGCTTTTTGCTCCTGGCTTTTAATAAGGTTTTTTAGATTTCTAATATTTATATTTTTATATTGGATTTTTTGTTTTTATTGACTTTTTGTAAATCACTTTGAATGCCCGCTTGGGAGACAGAGCAGGATATAAATTTGTAAATAAAAGTAAACAAACAAACAAGTTTCCCCAATGTAATCATCATAATGTAACACAGGCAGTGGCGTTGCTAGAGCAGTGTGGGGCCACACCACGTGATACGCATGGGGGGTGACACCACTACTCGCCCAAAAATTTTAAAACTTGGTACTTTCAAAAAATACCATCATGTTATATATTAATCAATGCTTAATTTCATGCAGAATGCAATGAAACAAACTAGGAGATGTTCACAGGCAAGGCATGAATGAAATCCTGTTAGATCTGATCACATTGCCTGTTTTGATTGACAGCAGCTGTACAAGATCATGGGAACAGGTGCTTACCAGCTTTTTGCCTGAAATTCTTTCCCTTGGAGATGCCAAGTAAAACTTGGGATCTTTCAAATGCACAGCATGTGTTCTACCATTGGGCTATGCCTCCTCCCTCCAAATTGATGCCCTTGTTTCCCCCAATCACCTACCTGTCATCACGCATTCGGGGGCTCAGGAATCGGCAGGCATCATCATCATGGCTGCTCTGCTGGCTGCTGGAGAAACAAGGAACAAAATGAGGTAGAAGAGTATTAGGTCTCCCAGTGGTACTGGCTGCCTCAGATGCAATAGTCTAGAACAGGGACGGACAAACTTTCAACTTTAGGGATCCTAAACATAAGAACATAAAGAACATAAGAACAGCCCCACTGGATCAGGCCATAGGCCCATCTAGTCCAGCTTCCTGTATCTCACAGCAGCCCACCAAATGCCCCAGGGAGCACACCAGACAACAAGAGACCTCATCCTGGTTCCCCTCCCTTGCATCTGGCATTCTGACACAGCCCATTTCTAAAATCAGGAGGTTGCACATACACATCATGGCTTGTACCCCGTAATGGATTTTTCCTCCAGAAACTTCTCCAATCCCCTTTTAAACGTGTCCAGGCTAGATGCCGTCACCACATTCTGCGGCAAAGGGGTTCCACAGACCAACCACACGCTGAATAAAGAAATATTACCTTTTGTCTGTCCTAACCCTCCCAACACTCAATTTTAGTGGATGTCCCCTGGTTCTGCTGTAATGTGAGAGTGTAAAGAGCATCTCTCTATCCACTCTGTCCATCCCATGCATAATTTTGTATGTCTCAATCATGTCCCCCCTCAGGCATCTCTTTTCTAGGCTGAAGAGGCCCGAATGCCATAGCCTTTCCTCATAAGAAAGATGCCCCAGCCCAGTAATCATCTTAGTTGCTCTCTTTTGCACCTTTTCCATTTCCACTATGTCTTTTTTGAGCTGTAGCAACCAGAACTGAACACAATACTCCAGGTGTGGCTTTACCATTGAAAGCTTTAACAATTGTATAGAAGAGGGAAGTTCAGCAGGTGCAGCTTGTCATATCATAGATGACAAGCTGCACCTGCTGAAATTCTCTCTCCTACACAATTGTTAAAGGTCCAGGATCCCTAAAGTTGAAAGTTTGCCCATATAAAATATTTAAAATACTTTCTTGGCACCTTAAAACCTCATCTTCTGGATTAGTCAGTAATTACACAGGCCTACAAAATTGAGGGTCAGAAAAGTTCTTCCCAAACTTTGTGGTGGTTTGATATGAATGTGGGGTGCCAATTCCAAAAATGTCATCCGTTTTGCCCTATCGTCTAGTTTTGGAGATATAGCACAGCCTCATTAGTGAATGGTTCAAGCAGCTTCCTCATGAGGAAGCCATGGTGTAGGCTACCTCATAAGGAAGCTGCTTGAACCATTCACTAATGAGGCTGTACTATATCTCCAAAACTAGACGTGATAGGGCAAAACAGATGGCATTTTTGGAAGCAGCACCCCAAATATACCCAGGAATTGATGTGACGTTTAAGGAAGCAAAACGTGTGTTGGCCTGTATTATGATCTACATGGAAGTTTTAGAAATAATGAGTACTTTTTGGCAGTGCCAAAGCGTAATTTCTCTAGGTCCAGTACAGGCTTCCCTCTACCTTCCCCCTCAAACTGCCTTGTTCATTATCAAAAATTAGAAGGTTGATTGGTTAAGCTTCTGTAAGATTTAGCATCTTTAGACCCCTTTGTTTAAGCAAATTTATGAGTGACTGATTTGTTCTTTATAGCCAGAGATGGCAGTAGGGTGTGGATGTATATTAATTATGCCCGAGGACAAATGCCTTTTAGACACTGCTTCCAAGTTCTGGAATCTATGGTCAATCCTGTGCATTACAGAAAGCAGAGTCCTAACTGAAGTACTCGCATATGTTCTGGGGCTTTTAAATCCCACCAGCAGCACTGGCTGTCAATGCTCCCAACTGAGTACTGTAATGCTTGTCTCCCCAATCCTGCTGCCACACTCTGTTGGCTTTACCTGCCAGTGGGAATGAACAAATTTGGGAATGTAGTTCTTGAGAAAGCAGGCAACACAGGGAGGCACAAATCTCTGCTATTTCCCAAATCATGCATCCTAGAATGTCCTTAAAAGCTCTGTGTGTGTGTGTGTGTGTGTGTGTGTGTGTGTGTCTGTGTGTGTGTGTGTGTGTGTGTGTGTGTGTGTTCTAGAAGAAGGTCTGGACTGGCAGCTCATTGTTGTGCATCTTGCTTGTTCTATGTTTGGCTGCAGGAAATTGCACAAGATCTTGCAGGATCTGGACACCTCACAGAGACTCGGAAAACTGTGTGCGCAGAAATCCCCTCCAACGTGATCTATCATTGAATTCTCATTTTTAATTTATTTTGAGGTAATGAGTTCACGGCCTAGTATGTAACATGCCCCCTGCCCTCTATGCAGGGACAGGGAATATGCAACACCCCCCATATATTATCCCTATACTGCAGATGGGGAAGACAGAAGGCATGGCTTGCCTAAGGCCACCTGGTGAGTTAATGGCAGACACAAAATTTCAAAGTGTGCATATGATTGCAACCTAAAACAGGACAATAAAAATTGTGTAATCAGTAAAATTGCATAAAGGTATTATCTCTAACCCGACATTCCAATCCAAGAGAACCATAAGACACCAAGAGCGAAACAACAGATTGAACAAATTAAAGTGTTTGCTGGGCAGCAGGAATATATTAAGGTTGGTGCCCAGTGAGCTCTCGGGAGAGGGCATTCCATATTTCGGGGGGTGGGGGTGTGGGGAGGGGATTGACATTGTTGCTGAATCTCTTTAACTGGTTCCTGATTCAGCCTCCCTTTTCTGGTACTAATTCCACCACAAACAGAGAGGAACAAAAATGTAACAGTCACAGTCTACTGAGCAAACCCCATTTTCTACATCTGACTTTGCTCCACTTCCCCAAAACCACCGCCACCATTGCCCCTTACGTGACCTATTCTGCTTTCACTCTAAACACGTCATATCTGACGGAAAATCCAAGGAGCTGAAAAACGTGCAACTTATTTTAGCTAGGAAAAGAAGTCAAATTCGTGGACAAAATTTTTTCTTGAGATGTTACAGGCTCACTCCACAAGAGGTCACTGCTTGCTTTTCAAGTGCCAATACATTTTAGCACAGGGGTGCTCACACTTTTTTGGCTCGAGAGCTACTTTGAAACCCAGCAAGGCCCGGAGATCTACCAGAGTTTTTTTTTTACAATGTTCGCGCCATCATAACATATAACATTTATGTGTACAATGTATGTTGGTGTACCTTGAGCCCCACTGAGTATAACAGGACTTACTCCTGAGTAGACATGCCTAGGATTAGGCTGTGAGGCTGCAATCCTAGCCACACTTACCTGGAAGTAAGCCCCATTGAGTACAATGGGCCTTACTCCCGGCATTTCCTCCCAGAGGCACCTGAAGGGGAGGGTCGGTACTCCACGATCTACTCATTTTGCCTCGCGATCTACCAGTAGATCGCGATCCACCTATTGAGCACCCCTGTTTTAGCACATGGCTTTTATGGGAAGCAAAGGGGTCTGGTTTGAGATTCCTCAATATGCCAGACCATAATAACGAGAACCCCATTACCTTCTGGTCCACCTCACCATTGCTGTTTCTTTCCTAACAGTAACAAAGTGCAGCTCCCTGATCTGAGGTTCCAAAAACCTCATCAGCAGAGGTTCCATCAGCAGCAGCAATGCCCTAGTTACCTGCTCTGGTTCCTAAAATGCTACTACTTGCTTCATCTCTTGTGTTAGAGTGAATTTGCATATTCACTTACACTGAAGTTGCTTCTCAGTGGTGGATTTCTGGAGGAGTGCTTACTAATGATTCATGCAGATGACCAGTTCTACTCATTGCACGGTAGGTTTAGATGGTTTTAGTTGGACTTTAGACAAATCCCTGGAGGATGAAAGAGTCTATCAAAGGCATTCAGCCTTGAACAGCTAGCATGAACTATCATGTTCAGAGGCTGGATGGCATGGAATATCACCGGGGGGGGGGGGGGAATGTTATATTACTTTGATATCCTGCTAGTACTTCCCAAAAAAATCTCACTAAGAAACAAGACACAACACTAGAAGGACCTTTAGTCTGATCCTGCAGGGGTCTGTTTAAGTTCTCAACATTTGTGATGCTCATTGCCGGGGCAGTGTGTGGCCCACCAGCACTGCCTGGCATTAGGATCAACCTGCCCAAGTGGTTAAAAAAGAGCAATGCCTTTGCCATGTAAAAGGGAAGCATCCTCTGAGTTAATCAGCAATTCCTCCCACCCTTGGTAGCACACAATAACAGCACCCAAATTCCTTGCAAGAGTATTTATGCCAACAGCTTTCACCAGTCAAGGGTGCAGTCAAGAATCAATTAATTAACTTAAACAACTGAAGAGTGCCATCCTCCCAATCTGCAAATCAATATACTTTCCTCTCTCACATTAAGTGTTCTTGCCAGGAAAAAGTGGGTAGGTGAGACCCTGACAGGAGAGTGAAAACAGGTTAAGATGTGGGGGTGAGATGAAAAGAGGGCAGCACACACTTTTAGACGGAATGGAGGGAAAGGAAAAGGATGTTACATCTCTGTTATATAACTGAAATTTGCAAGATCAAAACTCAAGCCTTTATGAGTCCCCAAAGTCTAAGAACATCAGGGTGTTTTTTTTTTAGACTGCAGACAGCCAAAGCAAACTGTACATGAGACATGATTGGGGTCATTAGGGCTTTTGTGACAGATACAAAACAAGAGCAGTGCACCACAGCTCTGGTTTTGACACATTAAGCTTCAAGCAGCTGTCATTTCTTCTGCAGAAAAGCAACATAAAGTTAAGGTCAGCAAGGGTTTTGCTCTCTGACATTTCAGAACTCTGCTTCCAGCAGCCTAGAAGGCAAAGTCCGGACGCTCCTGACTCAATCAACTGAGTGACAAGAACCAAATATCTGCACACCTTTTACAGAGTACCTGCGTCACTGGGATGTCTCAGAAGTGGTATCAACGAAGAGGCTATTGGCTGAAGTGTCAACAAAACCTGGCATTCACCGCAAAAGGCCTTCAGGAAGTTCTCCATGCACCTTAAGACCACACAAGATGTTGGCTGAAGTGGTAGTCTCACATAAATTTTGTGTGAACCATATTTCAGAGGCGGAAATTTTTCCCCAATCTCTTTGGACAACTGACAATTAAAGACATCAGCACTGACAACGTCTCTGAAAAGTGCCTCTGAAAAGAACAGCAATTACTCAATGTTGGGAACCAGGCACATAGAAAGGGTGATTATTGTCTCATCTTTTTAATCACCTCTCCAAGCGGATAAACTAGCAAGCTGGGTGGCTTAATCAGAAAGCAATGCTAGAACTCTCACTCTTTGCAGAACAGTGACAGGGGAGTCGGAGTTTCCCAGGTAAGGTATAAAAGTTCTGTTTCCTGAAATCTGTTTCCTTAGGACAGCGCTTTCCCATTTTCAAACTCCAGGTCATGGAGAATTAGGGAGAAGGCAGACTGCAGGTACATCTTCCGGGAACAGTTACCCAGGAAACCCCTGCTAATTGGGTAAGAGGCACTTTTTCAAGTGGGTGCTCCTTTTTTTTTAGCAGGAGGAGAGTAACTGGCCCACCTCACCCCCAGCACTGTCTGTTCTAGTGGCTGTCTGCTGGTATTCATTTGCATCTTTTTAGATTGTGAGCCCTTTTGGGACAGGGAGCCATTAAGTTATTTGATTTTTCTCTGTAAACCGCTTTGTGAACTTTTAGTTGAAAAGCGGTATATAAATACTGTTCATCATCATCATCATCATCATCATAACCATTTAAAGCATATGCCGCATGGCATACATTATAAGAATGCAGAGATGCTCAAAAGTACAGGAAGGATGGCTTCCAACTTCACATTGTGTAGAGAGATATGTATATATAGAATGGTACACATACAGAGTGGTATGTATTTCATACATAGTATGGAATATATACCTTCCCCCTCTCCACACAGAGAACTCTCTCATTATTCATTTCTTACAAGGGGAAACTGGAATTTTCCAAAAATTCTAGGAATACTAAAGACTATAAACAATTGTCTGCAGGCTGCCCCTTGCTGCTTTAGGGCATTTCCTTACAACAGTGAGGCCAACGCACAAACCATAAAGAGCTACCAACCAAGAGGACCCCTTACCTCATTCCTCTGCGGCTCAGTGAGTGAACCTTAGACAAGGGCTTAATATCCCAGGGCAGCGGAGGCTAGACTCTGACAAATAGACTCCTGACTCCCTTATTCAAACTTGGTTTGGGTGATAAACCCAATACCTCTTTCAATACCTCTTCTTGTGGTTACAAGTCAATTCTCTTCAAGTAACTCTCAATCTGCACGTTGTTTTTAAGAGGCCTCACAAGTTAGCAGGAAGCATAAGTAAAAATTAACCCACCCCATTTAACTATTAAACTCTCAAACAGCATTTCTTGCTCTGTCTTCCCTTTCTTAAAAGTTGATGGCAGTCAAGGATCAAGCACACAACAAAACTCACTCCACAGACTGGGTGAAAGGTGATGGAATCGATGCTGCATTTGCTGTATAAATAGGAGATACCCTGAGAGTCCAGATCCACTTCAACCCTCAATCTAGTGAAACCTGAAAAAGTTGAAATGCAAAAGTATTCTGTTTGATGGTAGGCAACCAGAAACACCTGGTCAACTAGACTCCCGAGGTGCACTGCCTATACGGCCAGGTATGAACCAAGAGGCAGTGGAAAAGGGACACTTGCAACAGAGCTTGCCAGCAGGCATCTTTAGAGGGTAGGAATCGAATCACTGACCACCTCACCAAGGAAACTACCAGGAATTCACTTCAGTTAAATGAAACTGCACATTCTTCCTCTTTCCTGTAAATCAGGGGTCTCCAAACTTTCCAGTTAGAAAGTCACATTGTATATTTTACACATTTTCACGGGCTGAAAAAAATCAGCTTTATATAGGGCGGGGGCAAGCGAGGCATAGCACACTGTCTCTGTCCAATCCATTACAAAACCCAGTTTGCTATATGTTTATGCATGTGCAAAAATGACGCCGTTTCCTCACTGTAATTTTTCACAGCGTTGTGGAAAAGTGGACATGCGGAGTCCCAAATTGTTTGATTGGCAAAGTTGAGGTTAACTGAATAATTATGGTTTGAGGATCTTAAAGCACATGACGCAGGTGACTGAAAATGAGGGTTAGCTAGGCTGACACTACCCTGGTGATATGGAAAGGAGTGCAGCGGACAGAACTGCATGTGTTAACTGTCTGACTGTGTGGTTGGAAAGAAAATATTTTAAGTTGCTGATGGCCAGATAAAATCTTGTGGCAGACCAGATTTGCCCCTCAGGCCATAGTTTGGAGACCTCTGATCTAAATGGATATTGTAGACACACTCATATACACAGAGCTGCCAAAGCAACTCTTCTGGTGAAGCTGAGAGAACAGTAGCTCAATAAATGCCCCTTCCAAAACGCCTGCCTTAGCCTGTCTACTCCAGGTCCCTTCTGGAAGAGGAGTTTTGAAAAACTGAGTCCATGAAGCCTTATGAAAATAAACATAAGACTCTTAAGGACTATATACAGTAGGGGTGGCCAAACTGTGGTTTGTGAGACACAAGCAGCTCTTTGATAATGTGCAACTTCCAGAAATACGTTGGCTGTACTCCTTTTTTGCATCACAATTAATATAAAAATTTTCTAGCTTTATAATTATTTATCAGGTATAAACAGAGTCAACTGGACAAAATATGTTTAATGTTCAGGGTGAGTAAATATTTATGAATTTAAATGCTTCTTAAGAACATAAGAACAGCCCCACTGGATCAGGCCATAGGCCCATCTAGTCCAGCTTCCTGTATCTCACAGCGGCCCACCAAATGCCCCAGGGAGCACACCTGATAACAAGAGACCTCATCCTGGTGCCCTCCCCTACATCTGGCATTCTGACATAACCCATTTCTAAAATCAGGAGGTTGCACATACACATCATGGCTTGTACCCCATAATGGATTTTTCCTCCAGAAACTTGTCCAATCCCCTTTTAAAGGCGTCTAGGCTAGACGCCAGCACCACATCCTGTGGCAAGGAGTTCCACAGACCGACCACACGCTGAGTAAAGAAATATTTTCTTTTGTCTGTCCTAACCCGCCCAACACTCAATTTTAGTGGATGTCCCCTGGTTCTGGTATTATGTGAGAGTGTAAAGAGCATCTCCCTATCCACTCTGTCCATTCCCTGCATAATTTTGTATGTCTCAATCATGTCCCCCCTCAAACGTCTATTTTCTAGGCTGAAGAGGCCCAAACGCTGTAGCCTTTCCTCATAAGGAAGGTGCCCCAGCCCCGTAATCATCTTAGTCGCTCTCTTTTGCACCTTTTCCATTTCCACTATATCTTTTTTGAGATGCGGCGACCAGAACTGGACACAATACTCCAGGTGTGGCCTTACCATCGATTTGTACAACGGCATTATAATACTAGCCGTTTTGTTCTCAGTACCCTTCCTAATGATCCCAAGCATAGAATTGGCCTTCTTCACTGCCGCCGCACATTGGGTCAACACTTTCATCGACCTGTCCACCACCCACCCCAAGATCTCTCTCCTGATCTGTCACAGACAGCTCAGAACCCATCAGCCTATATCTAAAGTTTGGATTTTTTGCCCCAATGTGCATGACTTTACACTTACTGACATTGAAGTGCATCTGCCATTTTGCTGCCCATTCTGCCAGTCTGGAGAGATCCTTCTGGAGCTCCTCACAATCACTTCTGGTCTTTACCACTCGGAAAAGTTTGGTGTCGTCTGCAAACTTAGCCACTTCACTGCTCAACCTTGTCTCCAGGTCATTTATGAAGAGGTTGAAAAGCACCGGTCCCAGGACAGATCCTTGGGGCACACCGCTTTTCACTTCTCTCCATTGTGAAAATTGCCCATTGACACCCACTCTCTGCTTCCTGGCCTCCAACCAGTTCTCAATCCACGAGAGGACCTGTCCTCTAATTCCCTGATTGTGGAGTTTTTTCAGTAGCCTTTGGTGAGGGACCGTGTCAAACGCCTTCTGAAAGTCCAGATATATAATGTCCACGGGTTCTCCCGCATCCACATGCCTGTTAGAATTCTATAAGGTTCGTGAGGCAAGACTTACCCTTACAGAAGCCATGCTGACTCTCCCTCAGCAAGGCCTGTTCGTCTATGTGTTTTGAGATTCTATCTTTGATGAGGCATTCCACCATCTTACCCGGTATGGATGTTAGGCTGACCGGCCTATAGTTTCCCGGGTCCCCCCTCTTTCCCTTTTTAAAAATAGGCGTGACATTTGCTATCCTCCAATCTTCTGGTACCGTGGCCGTTTTGAGGGACAAGTTGCATACCTTAGTCAAGAGATCTGCAACTTCATTCTTCAATTCCTTAATAACTCTTGGGTGGATGCCATCAGGGCCTGGTGACTTATTGATCTTTAATTTATCAATGAGGTCTGAAACATCTTCTCTTTTAACCTCTATCTGACTTAACTCCTCGGTCAGGAGGGGCCGTTCAGGCAGCGGTATCTGCCCGAGGTCTTCTGCCGTGAAGACAGATGCAAAGAACTCATTTAATTTCTCTGCCATCTCTAAGTCTCCTTTTATCTCCCCTTTCCCTCCCTCACCATCCAGAGGGCCAACCGCTTCTCTGGCGGGTTTCCTGCTTCTAACATATTTGAAGAAGCTTTTATTATTCCCCTTAATGTTGCTGGCCATGCGTTCCTCATAGTCTCTCTTATATCATAGTTCTTAAATATCATGGCTCTCAAACATCTGAAGCTTATCATATGTGACTCTTATGTAAAGCAAATTTGGCCACCCCAATATATAGCTGATAGTTAAGTATTGCATATCACTCTTTGCAAACTACTTTGAGAGCTTTTTTTTGTTGAAAACCAGTACATACATACATACATACATACATACATACAGACAGACAGACAGACAGACAGACAGACAGACAGACAGACAGACAGGCCTCTTCTGTTTAGCTCCCAGTATAATCCTATGCATATCAACTCTGAAAGAAGTTCCATTGACAAATAAGACTTACTGCCAGGAAAATGTGTCCTGGATTGAGGACTGAACGTAGAGGTTTTACTAGCAACAGCAGGCTTGGAGTAGATCTAGATTCCTTCATCTAAACCAGGTCATTTTTTTTCTGTTTATGTATAATTACACACACACACACGCCCATACATTATTTGTTCCCTTCACATACATATTCAATCTTCCGAGGGGGAGGATGATGAAAATAACAGATGATGATTACCATCAAGCTGCAAAATGTTCCATTTTTATACTGAAATTCAAGTCTAGAACTCAAACCATTATTCATAGGAGATGAGAAATCGCACTCATATCACAAGGAAGTTTCTGAGTTTACAAATCTGTAGATAATACTATTGTGTGAAATTTGCTATAAAATTACTTGTGCTTCAGCCTGGTGGCTGGCTGACTTCAGTGCGGCAGAATTATATTTGGTGTATACTTCATGTCAACTGCTTCTAACTAGCTCAGTCTATCAAGTTGAGCAGGGGTGCTCAATAGGTGGATCGCGATCTACCGGTAGATCGCGAGGCAAAATGAGTAGATAGCGGAGTCCTGTCTCTCCAAACTGTTAATATGTCAGTTTCGTCTAGTGACTAGACGAAACTGACACATTTAGCTAAACTGACACTGAAACTGACACTTTAGCTGCTCTTCAGGCATGCAGCAACAAAACTGACGAAACTGACTAGACTCCAGCAGGGGCTCCATACATTAAAGGGGGTGTCTGTCAGACGCTTCCTTCCCCCCTGGTAGATCTCCAGGTCTTGCTGGGTTTCAAAGTAGCTCTCGAGCCAAAAAAGTGTGAGCACCCCTGAAGTTGAGCATTCTGGGTCCCACAGTGGCCAGCCAGATATCTCTGGAAAGCCTACTAGGAAGGCAGGACAGTTAAGAGTTCTGGCCTGCTGTTGTCCCCATTAAGGGGTATACTGTCCCTGAAACTGGAGGTTCCAAAAGCCATCATGGCCAATAGCCAGTGATCTCCTCTTTCATGAATTTGTCTAATCCCCTTTAAAAACAGTCTAAGCTAGTTGACAGCAACACATCTATGGCAATAAATTCCAGAAGTCCATTGCAAGAAAATATTTCTGCACACAAACAGCTGTTGCAGGAACAGATAGCAATACTGTGGGGGATTCTCATGGGGGATTCTGAAACAGGAGGAGAAACATCATACACTCCGGCATCTGTTTTGGGGATGTTTACACACACACACACACACACACACACACACACACACACAGAGTGCTTCCATTTGGTGACATAGCTGTTAACTATGCATACACACAAACTCCTAGTTTGGCCTTAAACCCCTTCTTCCAGCACCACTGTCTCATCCACACATTGAGGTCTCCCAGCCTGGCCTTGTGTGTGGGATAGCCCACATTTCTGAAAATGCTGCATGGTCGTCCTGGTTTTCAACATTCTACCTCGCATTCTACTTTGCTTCCAGAACTGCATCACTTCTCTGTTGGTGCCAACATGCATCACCAGCACTGAAGCCTCCTCTTACCAGCCTACCCAGATGATTTACCAGCCTACCCAGATGATGTGCAGTCTTCACAGCCTTTGCATCAGGCAGGCAATGCTCAGGTTGCAAGAAGATCTCAGAAATCCATGAATCTGTTCACTCAGATTCTAAGAACAATGGGATCCGGGACCACATTGGAAATAGCCTCCCAGGTTAGCTGTGACTTCTCCAAGGGAACCCAACAGGTGTACAGTGGGATGCACCATCTTCAGCCCAGCTCTTTGGCTCCAGTCATTCACTGGACCCTCTTTCCCAAGCATCTGAAGCAGCTGGGGAAACACACCTTTACTGAGACAATAACAATAAATCCATATCCAGATTTCTGGGAGTAAAGGCAGAAGGCAAATCTGTGTTTTGCAAGCTGCTCAAGTTTGTTCCCAGCTCTGGTGCTATCTGCAAGGTTACCAGGAGATGGCATTGAAGCACCTGATGGGAACATAAACCTTGACTGGATGCTATCTCCTGAATTTCAAGAACAAGCCTGCCTCCTTTTCGGACTGGTTAGTTAAAGTCTCTAATCTGAAACACAAGGAGAGGAATCAAGGACCTGATTCAAATGTCAGATGCAAAGCCTGGTACCAATTTACAACTTTGTTTAACCAAGGGCATCTTCTCCTGCCACCATGAACACGTGCATAACAGCCAGTGCAAATGCTTTGCATGCTAAGTAAATACACAGCCCAATCCTGCCCAGCTTTCCAGTGCTGATGCCACCATACCAATGGGGCATGCACTGCATTCTGTGGTAGGGCAGCAGTCATGGAAGCCTCCTGAAGATAAGGAAATATTTGTTCCCTTATCTCGGAGCTGAACTGTGGTTGCATCAGTGCTGGAAAGTTGGATAAGATTGGGCCCTCAATTCTGTGTTTGCATCTCAACTTCCATATCAACTTCTAACAAAATTCCACTTTGCTGTAAAGCTAGGCACACTGGAGTATCTCACAAGTTTCAGCAGAGAGTGAAATATGAAACAAACATTATATCATAGAGCATGCAGGAGAGTGGGGGTTGTGGCATGCGTGCATTGCTGAATTCTGCAAAATGACAGGGAACTGCAAGGACATTAATTGGTCGGTGATATTACTACTCACAATTGTCCAAAGTGGCAGATTTAGTTCAGGCACCTATGCTAGAGCTACCAGCTTTCATTCTGGCAGGGCCTATGTGCCTTTCAACAGCCACATGACCACCGGAAATTCAGCTTCATTGGAATCTAAGAAAAGATTCACCTTCTGAATTGTTAGGCACAGGGACACTGCCAGAAAAATGCTGGCACCTCAGCTTAGGGTTCCCAGGCCACAACCTGGAGGGCAAGTATGGCTCTTTCATAGCTTCACAGCAGTGAGAGATGAGGCAGCTGCAGCTTTCACTCAGTTTCAAAGACTTGTAACCAACCAAGTTGGACAGTGCACCCCAGCCACGAAGAGTGGTTTGCTGGATGTTTGACGACCCTCTCACCCTATACATGCTGATTTTGCAGCCCCTGGTAGCAAAACCAAAAGAGATCCTCACACTTTGGGTAGACTGCCACACGGAGTCCTGGTCAGTTGGTAGGTCACCAAACAAGCAGGCCTGTTACAGCGGAACAATATAGTGACAACACTGAAGAAAGGGGGGGACCAATCACTGTTAAGTATTTGTAAAGTATTTACATGTTACATATTTGTAACGTACTTAGTTTAAGCGGCAGTCATTATATGTCAAGTGATGCATAATAATAGCCTTTGCCAGTTCCCAAGTTGGTCTCCCATTGCAGGTTACTTGTCTGACATGATCACCAAAAGTGATCTGTGACAGCTGATCCATTCAAGGAGTTCAAATTATCAAGCTGTAATCTCAGCCTTTGCATGGAGAATGTAACACACAAATTCAGTCTTCACAACCTTTTGTGGTCAGCTGATCGATGTGAAAGAGGCAAAAGTCCAGGCTAGCTACTCCCAGGATAACCAACAGTAGCAATTTTATTCACACTATCACGTGATAACCAAAGTTATCAATGCAACTCATTAACTAATCTTGAATTAATCAGCTGAGCACATTTGCCTCTGACCTTCCCAAGGCTAGAGTTGCCCTGACATAGACAGAATCTTCAGTCCATGTCAAACCACGTGCTCCAGTCCATAACAGCAAAGGAGTTACAGGGGAATTCACCAATAAGCTCAACTCTCTTGCCCTCCTTTCTTGATTCTCATTTGGGGTATAGGCAGGGGGACTCTAGACATCATAACCAAAGAGATTTCATAAGAAGTCTACTAAATATTTCCTTTGACTAAAAATCTAGTCTTGCTCACTATTCTGTTTGCTCTAGTAGTTTAGCCTGCTTGCCTGAGGAAAGTGTATCAAGTAAAAAATGTTCCCATTAAAAAGTTTCAATCATGATCAAAAGATCTGCAATATCAGGCTACAACAGCACAAATCTCTCACATCTTACAACTTCGAAAAAGTACCTTCATCTTTTCTGCTCGGGGGGGGGGAGTTCCTAGGGTGACTCTTAGAGGAAAATGGTCAAGAAACGCTTCTCCCACACCCACTCTTTGTTCCAGGCACCACAGCGGCCTTTTATAAAAACCACACACAAGTCAGCATCACGTCAATTTCTGCAAAACCGAAAGCGTGAGAGAACCATATACCCTTTCCTACTCCTCCCCACAGACAGATGAGGTATCTGAGGGCAAAGTAAATGAAACTGCCTCTTCCCCTCACCATCTGATCTCTTTTAGTCATTCGCATGACAATCTCCACAACTGCCAACTGAGCTCCATCACTAGTATCTCAAGGACCCTGACAGCTGCCAAGATGGAATTTACACAGGCACACTTGCGTTCCTCGAAGGGGGAGAGAGCGGTTTGTGAAGTACGAGGCATAGCATTTGACACTGGGGCGTAAGAACACAGAAACACCCTCTAGATTCAGTTAACATTTGCTAGAAATGCTTCTTATCCATTATTTATTACGGTTTCCCTGGCCTACTCTAGTTCACATGGTTTTTATTTCTGCCTGCCAAGAGACTTTAACAAACCTTAAGCTTAGATAGGACTGCAGTCTTAAATTCAATGGGGTTTACATCTGAACAGACATGCATAGGATTACACTACAAATTTGCCAGTGACAAATAGCCTACTTGCAGGTGCAAATGTGCCTCAACTTGGCTGTGTGCTGAGGTCATCTTTGGAGATCATCTTCCTCCACCAGCAAGTCCCTGCCACCTGCAGTGAAGACCCTGGATCTGGCAGTTTCCCCCCAGGAAACTCACCTAGCAACTACAATAACCGCTCCAAGCAAACCCCCTTTTCTCTCCCAGGCTTTTAAGTTTACGATTTTAATTCTTAACATATTTATATTGCACTTTGAAAAAGTAACATGTACACAAAGCGGTACATGTTACCACTTTGCTCTCCAGACTGAAAGCAAAGTCCAAAGTTCAACTGAAATGTCTGCGTGACCTCCTCTTTGCCGACGATGCGGCTGTCACTCTGCCAAAGATCTCCCACTCTGCCAAAGTTCTCCAGCCAAAGATCCAGCAGCTCATGGATCGTTTTAGCAAGGCCTGCCAAGATTTTGGACTGACAATCAGCCTGAAGAAAACACAGGTCATGGTTCAGGATGTGGACTCACCTCCCTGCATTACAATCTCTGCACATGAACTGGAGGTTGTCCATGACTTTGCGTACCTTGGCTCAACGATCTCCGACACTATTTCTCTCGATACCGAGCTAAACAAGTGCATTGGTAAAGCAGCTACCACGTTTTCCAGACTCACAAAGAGAGTCTGGTCCAACAAGAAGCTGACGGAACATACCAAGATCCAGGTCTACAGAGCTTGCGTCCTGAGTACAGTTCTGTACTGCAGCGAGTCATGGACTCTTCGCTCACAACAGGAGAGGAAACTGAACGCTTTCCACATGCACTGCCTCCGATGCATTCTCGGCATCACCTGGCAGGACAAAGTTCCAAACAACACAGTCCTGGAACGAGCTGGAATCCCTAGCATGTATGCACTGCTGAAAAAGAGACGCCTGCGTTGGCTCGGTCATGTCGTGAGAATGGATGATGGCCGGATCCCAAAGCATCTCCTCTATGGAGAACTCGTGCAAGAAAAGCGCCCTACAGGTAGACCACAGCTGCGATACAAGGACATCTGCAACAGGGATCTGAAGGCCTTAGGAGTGGACCTCAACAAGTGGGAAACCCTGGCCTCTGAGCAGCCCGCTCGGAGGCAGGCTGTGCAGCATGGCCTTTCCCAGTTTGAAGAGACACTTGGCCAACAGTCTGAGGCAAAGAGGCAAAGAAGGAAGGCCCACCGCCAGGGAGACAGACCAGGGACAGACTGCACTTGCTCCCAGTGTGGAAGGGATTGTCACTCCCGAATCGGCCTTTTCAGCCACACTAGACGCTGTTCCAGAACCACCTTTCAGGGCACGATACCATAGTCTTTCGAGACTGAAGGCTGCCAACACACAAACAGAAACACAGGTGGGGTGGCTGCAGCCCCTTGCAAGTCCACGAGGCATGCCTGAGGCATGCCTCAGTTTGCATCAGGTTAAATCTGGCTCTAGTACCAGTATTTCCCAACATCTATAGAAGGTTCCAGGGTTCAGTGGGACTGATTCTGCAGTTCCTATGATCAGTCAAAACATCAAAATATCAAGAGATATCAAATTACTAGGAAAAAGAGAATATCCTGAAGGCAATACACAGCTGCTTTTTTTTCTGTGAGGTCTCCCCAAGTCTGGCCAATCCATGAGGCCCACTGAAGCTGCTGTGTCAGGCAGCAGACTGCCAGGAGACACCTGCTTTTATCCACCTGCTCACCTCCACCAATCTTCCTCCTCCCACTCCCTGGATTGGAAAAGGAAGAGGGAATAAAGCAGAAATGAGGAATAAAAATGAGCAGTGGACTATAGCGTTGGAGGAACAGAGGCTGGCACATCACCAGATAAGCACCTGGCATGCCACCTCAGGTGTCAAGAGGTCTTGAGCCAACCCTGGGTCTCTCGCATCTCACCTCAGCTAGTCTCACCAGTATTATTTCTTTGGTGAAAGTGGGGGAGGGGGATAAGTGACTGATTTTTCATAGACAATTTTCTGTTTCGACAGAACTATGTGCCTCAAAAAATACTATGAAAGTGTATGTTTTAACATCAGAACTATGTGAATGAATAAATAATGGAAGGGCAGATGCACTATCATGCTCACTGCATGAATTTTGCATGCCAGTTACTTGTACATCTAAATGCTGACAAATTCCAACTGCCAGCCAATGATGGGGCAGCAAAACAGGTGCTGTATTCTGTGTGGCATGAATGGTGTCATGCTTAGCCCTTCCTTGCCCCCATAAGGAAAAATGATACACACTCAATCATTCTTTTATCTTTTGTTTGCTTGCAATGTCCTTTGTGACATTCCCCAAAAAAGGAGTCCAGCATCCAGTGCCAAGAGCGGAGAAAAAGGCACCAATAAGTGCATGGTATTTATCCTAGTCCTGAGGGCAAGGGCAAAGAGGCTATCGACCACCCTTGCAAGTTCAACAGTCTCTGCAGTTTTTATCCCTCTCCAATCACAGAGCCCAAGAAAGTCTTATCCTCATTACATTTCTGAAGGCTGCCATCTCAGCAGAACAGATCTGGGGGGGGGGGGGAGGTAGAAGAGGAATTTCATTTTAAAAGTCCAATATATTTTCCATAACAACAGCAAGGTGGATTTGCAATATCTGCAGCGCCAAGGTGCCATGCTGGCCTTGGTAAGCTAATACTCCCTAATCCACACTCTACTTCAGCCTTTTTCCAAAAATCATTTCAAATATGTAACTGGGCCCATTAGTGCGATCCAACTTGTGCTCCTGTTAATCAACAGGAAGCCATTAGCACAACTCTCTCTAACACACACAGAGTTCCACAGAGGCAGTACACCTTTGAAGGCAGGTTCTGGATACAGACAAGAGATCAGTGCCTTCATGTACTTCAGTAGGGTTTCTCAGAAGGATCACGCTGGATGGGCCTTTGGCTTGATTCAGAAAGGCCGGTGTTCCAATGAGATATATGCTCACAATCTCCTACCATAAATCCATTTTGACACTTCACATAATGATGTACAATCATTTTTATTCCACATTATGCACTACAAGTAAGACACTTGCATCAGACAAACGCATGTTCAGACACTGAGTGTACTTTGTGCTGGATATCAAATGCATTATTTTATGTATCTGATCATCAACTGCTCATTGTTAAAGCCACTACAGTCCTGCAACTATATAAAAATCTCAATTACATTATTTCTTAAGTGATTAGCTTTGAAGGCTAGAGAAGAGGGACTGATGCAAAGTCATAAGAACATAAGCAGAGCCCTTCTGTATCAGGCCAAAAGCCTATCTAGTCCAGCTTCCTGTAGATCTCAGTGGCCCACCAAATGCTTCAGGGAGCACACAAGACAACAAGACACAGCTTGCGTCCTGGTGCCCTTCCCTGCACCTGGCATTCTGAGATAGCCTACTTTTAAAATCAGGAGCTTGCACATACCTATCATGACTTGTAACCCATAATGAACTTTTCCTCCAGAAATTTGTTCAATCCCCTCTTAAAGGCATCCAGGCGAGATGCCAGTACCACTTCCTGTGGCAGGGAGTTCCACAGACTAATTACAGACTGGGTAAAGAAAAATTTCTTTTGTCTGCTCTAACTTTCCCAACACTCAATTTTAGTGGATGTCCCCCGGTTCTGGTGCTATGTGAGAGGGAAAAGAGCATCTCTCTATCCACTCTATCCTTCCCCTGCATAATTTTGTATGTTTCAATCACGTCCCCCCCTCAGGCACCTCTTTTCTAGACTGAAGAGCCCCAAACGCTATAGCCTTTCCTTGTAAGGGAGGTGCCTTTGCCCAGTAATCATTTTGGCCAGAATACAGCAGAAGAGAAAAAGACAAAGAAGGGCATTATGTGCCCTGCGTGATGTGTGATTAATTGATCAACTGCTTAATCAAAGTTATGGAGTTTGATTTGGGTTTTAATAACTACCATCAAGAAGGCAACTATTGGACTCACATTCTTGACTTAGAGATTCCAACCCAATCTAAAGAACGGAGGCCTACAGGAATTGCCACTTTGAGGGGTTGTCACTAAATTGCCTGCTGGCATGGCCTACAGGTAGAGCATCCTGGTGCACAATTGCTTACTGGTGTTGTATTGTGGCCATAGACACACACACACATCACAGCATGCTTTCCCTGAGCTGTCATTCAGGTATAAGGGCAGTAGCACTGTGGCTGAATCAAACTCGGCCTTGGCTGCCTCTTGTGAATATTGCCTGGAGTTCTAGACCTGAAAACGGTTTCATGAGTTTCCTCTGAAGCGCACTGATGCCTGCCCTCCGAGATACAGAAAGCAGTGCCAAGCGGGCACCCCTCTTTCCCTAGTTCAGGCAGCAGAGGGAGACACAGACACAGTGGGACATGCGCCACTGCACCTAACAGAGAGGTCCCCAGCTCCCTAAAGAGACACCACTGGAGGTGGGAAGGGGAGGAAGGAGATGACATACCTGCTCTCACTGCACTCCTTCTTCTCCCTCACGTTCAGCCACTTGCGGAGTAAGAAGCGCTTGCGCCGCGGAGAGGCACTCGGCGTGGAGCAGTTTGACCAGGGAGTGTCCTCGTCGCTGGAAGGGGTGATTTCAATGGAGGGCAGCTGGAGGAACTCCTTGCTGGAGGAAGGCCCGGCCTCCAGGCTCGGCTCCTGGACATGGCCCGTGCGCCTCATCCTGAAGCGCCTTCGGCGCAGGGTCGGGGTGGAGGAGCTGGACCAGGCCTGGCCAGTGTCCTTGGCCACCTGCTGCTCTGGGACTTGCAGTGCCGGAAGCTGGAGAGTCTCGGTCATGGTGGCAGGTTGGCATCAGGTCCTGGGTGGCTTCCCCTTCCTCCCTCCCTCCCACCCCCACTTCTTCAGGCACACTCTGCCTGCCTCTCAGCCCGCCCCCTGACCTCCCACTGAAGAAGCCAGACCTGCCTCCCTCCTGCTTCTCAGGGGCTTCCACGCAGCCTGCAGGCCACACGTGGAGCTGGCTGGCTGGCTGGCTGGCTGCAAGTCCTTCAGCTCCGCAGAGCAACTTTCTCCCCCCTGCCGGGCCGCTTCCAAAGGCTGCTCCCTCCCCGGCTCGCCTCCGCTTGCAGCAGACCTTCCTGGCCGAGTGGGCGAAGGGCTCCCCCGGGCGGCTCGGTTGCAGCGCTCGCAGCTGTGCGCGCTCCGGAGCGAGCGGTGGGAACCGGCGAGGAGCTGCGAGGAGAGCAGAGAGAGGAAGCGAGCAAGGACACTCAAGGCAGCTGCGCCGGGGGGGGGGCTGATGAGCCCGGGCAGCTGCAGCCTCCCCGCACCCTGGACCCCCAGGGAGAGCCCAGGGCTCCAGGACTGGCCGCGCTGGTCCTCCAGCTCCCCTTGCAGGCGGCCGACCTGGAGGGGGCTCCTTGCAAAGTGCATTGGGGGATCCCCCCGGCAGGCTCCCAACTCCTCCCCAGGAAGCTTCACTCGCTGCCAAACTGGGTGGCCGCCAAGGTCCCCGCCTGCACCCCCCAGCAGCAAAGCACTGGGGGAGGGGGGATCCAGAGAGTGGGGCCTGGCCCTCCAGAAAAGCCTGGCGCGTGCGAGAGCCACAGGTCTGTGGGCACCAGCCCAGGGGCTGCTTCCAAAATGACATGCCTGGAGTTGGCAAGCGTCCCGAGAGTCACAGGCGGCAGACAGAGACACAGAAGCAGACAGAGCGGCACAGCAGCACAAGCGACAAAGATGCTCTTGCAGCGGGGTGAGGGGCGCACCTTCTGCTTGGGAAAGAGTCCTTCTACCCAGAAATTAGGCTTGGCCAAAGAGAGAGGCACACAACCACACCTGCCCTGGGATAGTCACAGCCTCGTTTGGTTGCTGGAAAAGACCTTTGTAGATCCCCTGCCATTTTCAACCACTGTGCCGTGGCACACTGCGGGCCGCAAGTGGTCCACAGGTGTGCCACAGGAATTTGGGGGAAGGTCATTTATTAGTAGGGCCAATGGGTGATGTGAGCCCGCCCCACTGGCAACATGGTGTGCCTTGTCAATTGTCAAAAACCTGGTGGCGTGCCTCGACCTTTCAGTGCCTTGTCAGGGTGCTGTGAGGTGAAAAAGGTTGGAAATCCCTGCACTAGCACAACCAGGCAGCTTCATCACCCTGTCGACCGAGCACATCATGGGATACAATGAGCACTCTCAAGCTACCTTCATGGCTGGGTGTGCACTTGGTTGGTCCACAGGTAGATACAGATGTGATTAAGTTGAAATATCTGCTGTTTGGTGCCTCACATGCTCTCAGCTATTTCCTCCTGACAAGGATCAGCAAGTTATTTTAATGTAGTTAGACCTGCCACTAGGAGTCCCCTGACACATGCCACCTAGCAGATGACACACTCTTGCTCTTCGCAGAAGTTCCTCTTCCTTTCCAATTGCCTCTCTACAGTAAGCAGCCACCTGCAGAACTTGCTCCTGACCACAGATTATTTATAGAAAATTCATTATAATGATCAGAACTGGGCATCTGGAGCTTGTAAGGTAGGCTCCCGAGACACATCATAAGAGGAAACAAGGGAACCAGGGTTATCCTGCCAGAGTGGAGGAACATGACGTGAGCAGCGCAGCCCTGTGCATGCTTATTCAGACCCATTGAGTTCAATCTGGCTTGTTTCCAGATAAATGCACACAGGATTGCAACCTATGGAAAGAAACCTCGCAGAAAAATCAAAACAAGCAATGGGATGGGAAGACAAAAGAAAATATTTCTTTACTCAGCGTGTGGTCGGTCTGTGGAACTCCTTGCCACAGGATGTGGTGCTGGCGTCTAGCCTGGACGCCTTTAAAAGGGGATTGGACAAGTTTCTGGAGGAAAAATCCATTACGGGGTACAAGCCATGATGTGTATGTGCAACCTCCTGATTTTAGAAATGGGTTATGTCAGAATGCCAGATGCAAGGGAGGGCACCAGGATGAGGTCTCTTGTTATCTGGTTTGCTCCCTGGGGCATTTGGTGGGCCGCTGTGAGATACGGGAAGCTGGACTAGATGGGCCTATGGCCTGATCCAGTGGGGCTCTTCTTATGTTCTTGCGCTCCAAGCCAAGGAAAGGCTGGAGGTAGCTTTGGCCAGCCAAGAGATTGCCAAGATAGGCACTTCCACCATGGCCATTTCAGTGGAGCAAGTAGAAACGGATATGGAAGTTCAAGTATTGCATGGATGTTACTCTTTAGCGTAGTATGTTTTTTGCATGGATATAATTTTTACTCTGCCACCCACACTGATGCTGCACATCCCCAGTTTGCCATTTATCTGATGGATTAAAAATATGTATGGGCTACCATTCCACCCCATTTGAAGGGCCATCAAGGTGGCTGAGAGGGTTGGGTATAACACCCGCCACTTATGAGTGTCCTGTGCCTGTGATGAGCATTGGGGTTTTGCAAAGGTGCTGAGGCCCAAATCCTAACCAACTTTCCCGCACTGACACAGCTGTGTCAATGGGGCATGTGCTGCCTCCTGCAGTTGTGTGGCGGTCACAGAGGCCTCATCGAGGTAAGGGAATTCCCCCCCTTACCTAGGAGCTGCATTGTCCTTACCTTGGTACTGGAAGGTTGGTTAGGATTGTGCCCTGAGAGTTATTTCATTAGAAATTGCTAGGCTCTTCACAGGACCACAATTTCCAGCTTCCTTGCTTGGGAATAAAACTGGCTAGAAAATGGTCCAAATCTGTAGTGACTTGGGATCAGACCTGGAAAGTCCAGGTTCAAATCCGTGCTCAGCCATGAAGCTTCCAGCTTCCTTGGGTCAGTCACTCTCTCGGCCTCACCTACCTCTTCAGCCTAGAAAAGGGACGCCTGAGGGGGGACATGATTGAGACGTACAAAATTATGCAGGGGATGGACAGAGTGGATAGGGAGATGCTCTTTACACTCTCACATAACACCAGAACCAGGGGACATCCACTCAAATTGAGTGTTGGGAGAGTTCGAACAGACAAAAGAAAATATTTCTTTACTCAGTGTGTGGTCGGTCTGTGGAACTCCTTGCCACAGGATGTGGTGATGGCATCTAGCCTGGATGCCTTTAAAAGGGGATTGGACAAGTTTCTGGAGGAAAAATCCATTACGGGGTACAAGCCATGATGTGTATGCGCAACCTCCTGATTTTAGAAATGGGTTATGTCAGAATGCCAGATGCAAGGGAGGGCACCAGGATGAGGTCTGTTGTTATCTGGTGTGCTCCCTGGGGCATTGGGTGGGCCGCTGTGAGATACAGGAAGCTGGACTAGATGGGCCTATGGCCTGATCCAGTGGGGCTGTTCTTATGTTCTCACAGGGTTGTTGTGAGGACAAAAGGAGGAAATATGCACAACACTCTGATGTTATTATGTAGTTATGTCATAATGATTCTACAATCATGTTCTTTTATGATGATAAAATTTTAATTATGAGAAGCTTTGAGGCTTTTGGTAGCCTTCAGGAAATAAGTATAATAATAAATTAAAGAATGCTTTTAAAACAAAATACTGTAGATCCCTTCATTTCTGCTTTGCAACTTATTCCCAAAGCTGTTCAAGTAGTGCCTTGTTTTGGGAGATTATCATCATTCTAAGCAGGTTTTCTCATTACTAAGCAACACTGACTTATGCCACAACATTGTATGTTGTCACTTTTTAATTTTGGATACAGGACACCGGACACTGCCTGATGTTCTTTGAAATCCAGGAGCTGTGTAACAAGAGAGACAGTACAACCTTCCCTCTGTAAGGTGTGAAAGACACCAGCTACAGAAAGGAGATTTTGCTCTGCAGGACAAGGACTGGTATCGCCGCGATGATTGCCATATGCAATCCGTACATTGTAAGCGTAATATGCAAAGTCTCACCCGCAGATGTTGGTTCCACAGAATGAGAAACACAGAGCAAAAGCAGCTGTATTTTTATGTGGAGCAATTAGTCTTCATAATGCTGAATTCAAGTTTGTTAGTCACATAGGAGTCTTTGTCATGCTGAATGGTTAGGAGAAAATGTAAAATGCTAAGACAGTTATAGTGAGTGCTAAGTTGCAGTCTTTAACATCATTGTGGATTTTCCATTCCCAAGAAGAAAGGAGACTTGCTCCATCCTGAGACACAAAAGTCTGCAGATGTAGCTAAAGAAGAGCGCCAGTGCAGCTGCAGTGCAGTCTGGAGGCAAGGGAACCAATGTTCCCTTTTTATGTTCCCTTACCTTGTGAAGGCCTCCATAACTACCCTCCCACCACAAGATGCAACACACACCCCATTGGCACAACTACACCAGGCCTGGAAAGTGGGATAGGATTGGGCCCTAAGGCTGCAATCCTGGCCACACTTTCTTGAAAGTAAACCCCACTGAACAAAATAGGACTTACTTCTGAGTAGACCTGGTAAGGATTGTGCCCTATGACCCGTAGCATATTGTATTTTTTCCTCCTGGAAATCTTACTTGACAAAGAGTTCCGTGTGGCTCAAAAACTGACATCCAGTCAGTTAAATGTATACCACATAAAAGGTACTGTTTTTCTTGCTCTGTAAATGGTTTGCCGGTTATGTAATGGGACTGTCACTTCTCTGTAGGGACCCAGTTGGTTTGGGGTAAGAGTCACCAGTTAATGAAAACTGTGACAATGAATGAAGTAGCTATAATATAAATTGGACAATATACCATAGTTGATAAATGTTTGTTTCCCTGGGCAGCCATGCACCTGATGCTTTCTATAACTATGGGGGTTGTGGCTGTCCACCCATGAACTGCACAAATCGGCACAGCAACCTTGGCACTAAAACACTGAACAGGAGTGGCGTGCTACCATACTCTGTGAGGTATTACCCAATCCCCAACATACACTACTGTTACCAAGTGAAGAAGTTGTTCCACCTGGAAGCTTCCTGAGAGTTTGTTGTGAACATCTTCCACTTGAGGCTAGGACACACAGTGTAGGAATTAGTCTTCAAAACAAGTGACAAGATACTGAGTCTGTCTGGAAATCTGATTCCAATTCAGATATTTTGGGAGCTGCTACTTTTCTGGAGACCCTGCGGACATCTTTACACACCTGCATTTGTTATGCAAATGAGTATTCCAAGAATTGCTTTGCCTCCTATGGAAATGCCTTTAAAATGGCTCTTGCTTTGTAGCATGGATGCTATGTAAAACCCACACTGGTCAGAACGCTCAGTCATACTACAAATGCCCCTTCTGCTTTAAAGAGATCAGATGTCTTGCTAACATCATAGCAAAAGAAAGGCACTGAAAGGCAGTTTAAGAGATATAGAAGAACAAAAGGAACCTTTTGCCTGCCATTTACATTGCTTGCAACCTGTGTCTGCACTGCTTTGGTCTGCAATAAATCACACTATGTACAACAACAAAAGTGCTTTTTATTATAATATAAGCAATAATGTGGAATTGCAGTATATTGTGCATCCCTTATGAAGGGTGAAATTTACTTCCTGAAGTTGAGGATCAATCTGGTCATCCCCCTCGCCCCCCCCCCCATAGAAGAGAGGACAAGGACTGTGGCCCTTCTCTCAGTCAGCAGGATCGGTACCTGCATAGCACGTTAACCATGAGTCACAGGCCATCGCACAGACAATTAATCACAGGGGAGCCAGTTTGCAAGTACAAAAGGTCTTTGAACAGCACATTCTTTCCTATTCTGTGAAAATCTCTGCTCCACTAGCTCAGGGCAGTGAGGAGGCTGGTTGTAAAGAAGCCAGCCACTCACACCCACGTGTCGCAAGCGGATATATCGCATGCAACTTTGCTATAGGAACCTAATTTTGCTGCCAAATTGAATGCCCAGCTCTCTCTGCCCTTTTTAAGGGTTTGGCATACCTTTAAGCTGTGTTCAGTTCAAAAGCACATCACTAGTCTTTGAGTAAATCTTTGACACTAGTCTCAAAGTCCACTGCCACAAAGACAACACTAGTCATAAGAACGTAAGAACAGCCCCACTGGATCAGGCCATAGGCCCATCTAGTCCAGCTTCCTGCATCCCACAGCAGCCCACCAAATGCCCCAGGGAGCACACCTGATAACAAGAGACCTCATCCTGGTGCCCTCCCTTGCACCTGGCATTCTGACATAACCCATTTCCAAAACCAGGTTGCGCATACACATCATGGCTTGTACCCCGTAATGGATTTTTCCTCCAGAAACTTGTCCAATCCCCTTTTAAAAGCGTCCAGGCCAGATGCCGTCACCACATCCTATAGCAAGGAGTTCCACAGACCGAGTAAATAAATATTTTCTCTTGTCCTAACTCTCCCAACAATCAGTTTTAGTGGATGTCCCCTGGTTCTGGTGTTATGTGAGAGTGTAAAGAGCATCGCTCTATCCACTCTGTCCATCCCCTGCATAATTTTGTATGTCTCAATCATGTCCCCCCTCAGGCGTCTCTTTTCTAGGCTGAAGAGGCCCAAACGCTGTAGCCTTCCCTCATAAGGAAGGTGCCCCAGCCCCGTAATCATCTTAGTCGCTCTCTTTTGAACCTTTTCCATTTCCATCGCTTTCAGTCCATTCAGTCAGTTCATCCATTCAGTCAGAGGTGTCAGGTCTTTATTATTTTGTTATTTTGACAAAAAACAAAATAAGTTTTTTTGGATGTTGCGTGACTTTTGTTGATCATTCGGACACATCCAAGTGTGCTCGATTCTGGTCCCATCCAGGAGATTCAAGTCTCCTGCTATGAACGTGACCCTGGGTTGCCTGGCATATGGTTGTCCTGCTCATGCTGGGTGATTTTCTTCTTAGGCCTGGGGCAACTACTTTAAGAGCTGACAAATCCCCCCCCCCATGCTCTTCACTGCTCTGCTTGCAGCAGTAAAACCAGAGATGATTCTGGGGAGGGGTAGAAGATGAGGGCAAAATTGGGATAGGGCTTGTCAGGTCAGGGCTGCAACAGTATGCCTCCCCAGTGCCTGACATCCATTGACGCCAAGGCTCCTGAAAACTAGTGGATGCAGAAAGGGCAGCTGTACTGGTGAGTTCCCCTCATTCACCTCCCTAAAAAAAAACAACTGACGAGGGGAGGTAATCTCCTTTTATTCCCAATTTAGCAGTGATAGTTCTCAGCTGAGAACTTTAGTCTGAGTTATATCTGCTCTCTCCTTGTGGCAAGCTGATCACCTGATGTTTGTTCACCACAAGCAAAGCCTGCAATTTTGCATCCCATTGCTTAAATGATGCAGAAAAACTTCATCCCAGCTTGTATAAACAGGAGGCTCTGCTCATAGCAAATGAATCAAGCGAGGTAGGTCCTCCCCACTGAGTGACTTGTGTACACAATTAAATTGTCCTATGTACTTCCTATACATGTGTGTGGGATGGGATACAGAACCTTTTGCTTAGATGTCAGGTCTGCTTGAACTGTGATCTGTGGTGAGGTACTATGAGACATAGGAAAGAAAATAATCCCAGCAAAATACAGTGCTTAAAATACAGTAGTTTGTGGTGTGTTTGGCATGTGTGTGTGAGAGAGAGAGAGAAAGAGAGAGAGAGAGCATTAATCTTCAGAATATCCAAGGGTGCACCTTAAAGGTTACAAAGAAATTTGCCTCCCCACTTCCCTAAAATCGGAGGCATACATACTACCTCCACAATTGTCAGTTCTCCTTTACACATCAAATTTGGTTTCAGTTAACAAGTGAGATTAGGGAGCACCAACATCTTGATAAGAGATGTTGATAAAAGGGAGAGCCGTGAATCAGGCCTCCTCAATGCCTTCCAATTCCCTGGGTTTTCTCCTCTACAGAGAGGAGAAATATGTCATGTACCATGTGAGGTGCTGAGCAGTGCACCCACAAGGCAGCCATCGTTCCCAGCTCTCCTCTGCGCAAAGTTAGTACATAGTAATATTTAAAATCTGTTCTAAAGTCCCAAGTGTCACAGAGCCAGGAAGGAGACAGAGAGTTTCTGCCTTAGAAGGGTAAATGTGTTTTGTAATAAGCATGTAGAAATTGCTTCCTAAATTCCAGTCCTATCCATCACCTTTCTATTACTCCCAGTCTCAGCAGAGAGGCTGTTAGAGGAAATTTCCAAAATGAGGTAAGTGCCTGTGGGGAAAATGTCATTTTTTTTCTTTATGCTTTTCCTTCACAAAAGAGCTACTTGGGAAATCTTTTGCAGACAAATGGAAAACATACACCTGTCTCTTCTGATGTGGGGTGCCTCACATGGGCGCTCTCTTTACTCAGTTTTCAAACAGAACTACAAGACCATAGGAGGGAAGCCACATTGCAGACACATGGTGCATACTGTTAGGGCAAGTACCTGATACACAAATGCCATAGAATTCCCATGACCTGCTTCTCTGATATTCCAGCCTCACAGTGACCTGACAGCGCAATCCTGAAAGTGACTTGAGCTAGTGCAGGGATGGGGGAGGGTGGAACGGAGGTGGAGAGTGCTGTTTTTGGGGAGGGGAGGGCAGAACGAGAGGCAGATTCAGGCCTAGGACAGAGTGGGTTGGTTGCAGCAGAGCAGGTTGAATCCTAACCCCCACTCCTGGTCTGGGCAGCCTTTCGCAAGTTGTTTAGATTTGTGCCAGCTAAATTGTTGGTGCAGATCTGAGCAGCCCCATTGCAGTGGCTTGGGCTCGACACAGTGTAAGGGAGAAAATATCCCCTTGCTCCAAGGTGACCTCCAGCCTACACATAACCTGTGCTGGGTACAAATCCAAGCAACTTATGAAAGGCTTGTATGGGTATTGGAGGGGGGGGGGTGAGTGATCAACTCAAGGTTGTGTACAAAAGCAGTCCCAAGCACTGTGGCCAAACCGAAACCTGCTTGGATTCAGCAAGGCAGCTACATCAGATGTCCCAGCTCATGCGCTGGGCATAAAAGAATGAAACATTCCACAATCCAGTGTTATTTTATTATCCAGAGTTCACTGTACAGATTTTTTGAAAGGCTAGCCAGAACCATTCAAACGACTAGCCATGCAGAGACACCACGATTTATACAGAGACCTCATGATGTTTTATTTTGTCTCATTCCCACTTCACATCCGTAAACCGATCCCAACATGATTAATTACCACTAATATGCTGCCTGCCAGCCTTGGCGAAGCAAGGTCACAGATTTTCAAAAGGCTTTGCATCAAGGGCAGGCTGGGGGTTATGTCTGAGGCAACTTATACAAGCAGAACTCTGTGCTGAGCTGCATCTGATTTGTCTGTCATCAGGATGAATGCCCTGCCCTCTGGAAGCAATGCTCACTCGCTTCTTCCCCTCTTCTTTACCTGTTGAGCAGCAAGATCTAAACAGGACTGGGGGGAAAAAATTATACCACTGCAAAGATATTGTTACGAGACAACCCCCCCTCCCACCCCTCAAGTGAGGATTTTATTAATGTAGCAGACTGGGTTGTCTTGGCTGATGGATGTTAAAATGCAAATATTAGTCAGAAGTGCCACTTCAGAAGGACTAGGAAGACACTTCTCAAAGATTCCCACAGCGCTAAGCTAGGAAAGATGAGAATCTTGCCGAATCTTTCAGATACAGCTGTGAAACAGAGGAGGGAGCAAGAAGACAAGCATCTGATCATAAGGAGCAGCACTGACATTGTTTGATGTGCTGAAGATGAATCATACCATCTAATTTTGCAGGGCCCCCTCTACTAATTTTTTTAGCTCCTCAACAGAGCCAGACCAAGAAAAAAAAATCTATGCAGGTGGATAGGACTCCTGTATATTTATAAAGTATGCACATAACAATGACCTCATATGTGTTAATATGGCACACAGGAGAGGAAACTCCTCTTCGCTCACAACAAGAGAGGAAACTGAACGCTTTCCACATCCGCTGCCTCCGATGCATCCTCGGCATCACCTGGCAGGACAAAGTTCCAAACAACACAGTCCTGGAACGAGCTGGAATCCCTAGCATGTATGCACTACTGAAACAGAGATGCCTGCGTTGGCTTGGTCATGTCGTGAGAATGGGCGATGGCCGGATCCCAAAGGATCTCCTCCATGGAGAACTCGTGCAGGGAAAGCGCCCTACAGGTAGACCACAGCTGCGATATAAGGACATCTGCAAGAGGGATCTGAAGGCCTTAGGAGTGGACCTCAACAGGTGGGAAACCCTGGCCTCTGAGCGGCCCGCTTGGTGGCAGGCTGTGCAGCATGGCCTTTCCCAGTTTGAAGAGACACTTGGCCAACAGGCTGAGGCAAAGAAGGAAGGCCCATAGCCAGGGAGACAGACCAGGGACAGACTGCACTTGCTCCCGGTGTGGAAGGGATTGTCACTCCCGAATCGGCCTTTTCAGCCACACTAGACGCTGTTCCAGAACCACCATTCAGAGCGCGATGCCAGAGTCTTTCGAGACTGAAGGTTGCCAACAAGAGAGAGGCACACAGGAGTGGGACGTTATCCCAATCCTCCAACATTTCACAGATGAAAATAAATAAACAGGGACAGACTTGTAACACTTCTATCTTTCCATCAAAGATCACTACCCATGGCCTCTCATCAGTGTTACAACACATTGCTGTACTCTGCCCATTGCATTTGTTCAGCCTGTTCTCTATGGATTGAAAAGTCAATAGTGTGTCAAGACTATGTTGATTACTAGAGAAACATAATGGTCCTATGTTCAAAATATATCTCAGCAGGTACAATATTGTGAATTAGCAGGCTGTGTACTGTACAGTGCCTTTGTGTTCATGTGCATGAACACTCGATACAAGATGCGTTCCTCTTTCTGTTAGCTTCCCCCCCCCCCCAGATATAACTCCTAGTGACCTTGGGGAGGGAGCTGGACCTTGTAGAATGACAAATCTACAACTCATGCAAACATAATTCTAACAAGGCATTCCCAAGAAGCAAAAACAAGGGGGAGATAGTACTTTATCAGGGAAGCAGCCCAGAAAACAGGAGCTACCCTTGTATTTTAGAGGGAAAGGGAGAATATAAAAATTTAAAACAAATAAATTGGGACTATTGGAATACATGCCTCATCTTGCCTCTGGAAATCAATCAGGGTTAAATCTCTGGAGCGCAGATACAGAGTAGTTGGAAGGAACATTTTGCCTTTATGGTATGCCACCTTTCAAACTTGACATGGTACAGAATTAATACAGCCAATAAAGGCTTCAGACAAGAGTTTCAGGATAGACATTTTGGGTGATTATTCATTATCCATTATTTTGCCCCTTTTGTTTTAACTGCTAGCCTGGGACTCATTGATTCCCTTCCCAGTATCTCAGCTCATTATATCATGTGGGATTTTCTTCACTGTCCTGCTGAAGCAGGCCTTTAGAACTGCAACAGAAGGCATCTATCTCTGGACCAGATCAGACGGAAAGCTCTTCAACCTCTCCAGACTGAGAGCAAAGTCCAAAGTCCAGCTGAAATGCCTGTGTGACTTCCTCTTTGCGGATGCAGCTGTCACCGCCCACTCTGCCAAAGATCTTCAGCAGCTCATGAATTGTTTTAGCAAGGCCTGCCAAGACTTTGAACTGACAATCAGCCTGAAAAAAACACAGGTCATGGTTGAGGATGTGGACTTACCTCCCTGCATTACAATCTCTGCGCATGAACTGGAGGTTGTCCATGACTTTGTGTACCTTGGCTCAACAATCTCCGACACTCTTTCTCTCGATACCAAGCTAAACAAACGCATCGGTATAGCAGCTACCACATTTTCCAGACTCACAAAGAGAGTCTGGTCCAACAAGAAGCTGATGGAACACACCAAGATCCAGGTCTACAGAGCTTGCGTCCTGAGTACACTTCTGTACTACAGCGAGTCATGGACTCTTCGCTCCCAACAGGAGAGGAAACTGAACGCTTTCCACATCCGCTGTCTCCGATGCATCCTCGGCATCACCTGGCAGGACAAAGTTCCAAACAACACAGTCCTGGAACGAGCTGGAATCCCTAGCATGTATGCACTGCTGAAACAGAGATGCCTGCGTTGGCTTGGTCATGTCGTGAGAATGGATGATGGCCGGATCCCAAAGGATCTCCTCTATGGAGAACTCATGCAGGGAAAGCACCCTACAGGTAGACCACAGCTATGATACAAAGATATCTGCAAGAAGGATCTGAAGGCCTTAGGAATGGACCTCAACAGGTGGGAAACCTTGACCTCTGAGCATCCCACTTGGAGGTAGGCTGTGCAGCATGGCCTCTCCCAGTTTGAAGCGACACTTGCCCAACAGACTGAGGCAAAGAAGGAAGGCCCGTAGCCAGGGAGAAACACCAGGGGCAGACTACATTTGCTCCCGGTGTGGAAGGGATTGTCACTCCTGAATTAGCGTTTTCAGCCACACTAGATGCTGTTCCAGAACCACTTTGCGAGCACGATACCATAGTCTTCCGAGACTGAAGGATGCCAATGAAATTCATCGAACACATTTCTGGTATTTTCTTCCACTGTGTGGTTTGATCGTGGCAAAAGGGATCATTCATGCCCGTTCTTGCTGCTAGCACAGAGTGTTCTCAGGCTGTATCAGATGCATTTGTAAAGGGGACAAAGGTTATGAGTAGGTGTTCGAGTACTGCACTGGCAAAGGAGAAAGAGATGCAATCAGCCAGGCGCACTGGGGATTCAGCAGGACCTGTGATTTTCATCTCAGTTTGGTAGATAAGGTTTCTCTTCCTTTCTTGCTATCAGAGCCAATTTTATTGAAGGCTGTATCATGTGGAACAACTTTATACCATAATGTTTTGTTGGGCAGGTACACCATACGAGGAAATAACATCAAGTTATAGCTAAAGGTGTAATACTTCATTTATTTACTGGATAGAAGTTCATATAAAACCCATATACAGTGTATATATATACCCTTTCAAGATACAGTGGTACCTCGCATAACGAATTCCTCGCGCACCGAAAAACTCGCAGAACGAAAGCGTTTTGCGATTTCTGGTGACTCGCACAACAAATTTTTATGACCCGTGCTTCACAAGACGAATTTTTGTTTTGTTTTGTTTCCTCGAGCAGCAGCGGGGTCAGTCAGCATCCCTCCCTCCCTCCCTCTCACACACACACTTACACTCTCTTCACCACCCCTCACTCACTCACTCACAGGGCCAGGCTCCTGTGTGCCTGTCAGGGGTTGCACGTTCTTGCTCCTGCCCGTTTTTGTGCCACCCGCAAGCCTGGAACATCACAGCCTCTCTTTCCCCCCACCCCAAGCCTGGAGCATCACAACTTCTCTGCAACACAAACACTTTCCCCCCTCTCTCACACACACAGGCTGCCCCCTTCTCTTACACACACAGATGCTCTGCCCCCCCCCACACTCACACAGCAGGGGAGGGGTGCCTTCACTCACCTCATCCAGCATCTGAATGTAAGCCCCCCCCAGCAACCTGCCATTGCAGCCTCCCCCCCCCAAGCCTGATCCCATTCACCCTAATAAGGGGGGGATCTTCATGCCAGTTTATGATCCCATCCACCCTAGTAAGGGGAGGATCTTCATGTCAGTTTATGTAAGTAAGTCCCATTGTGCTTGCTCCCAGGAAAGTGTGTACAGGATTACAGCCTTCAAACTCCCCACTCAGCATCCCCCCCATCGCTCATTCACCCTCTCACTGCCCCATTTCCTTCACGTTTCCCCCATGATCATGGCAAAAGCAAGCAATTGAGTGCAGCTGCTCTGTCCTCCTCCCCAGCTTAGAGCACAATCCTGTGCGCGTCTCCTCAGAAGTAAGTCCCATTGTGCTTGCTCCCAGGAAAGTGTGCACAGGATTACAGCCTTCAAGCTCCCCACTCAGCATCCCCCCATTTTTGAAATCCTCTGTACAGTATGTATGCCTTTAAAGAGCACTTAATAAACACTTTGTAAACCAAATTTGACTTTGTTCTGACTTTTCTTGCCCATAGGAACGCATTAATTAAATTTCAATGCATTCCTATGGGAAAACACGCTTCGCAAAACGAAAAATTCGCATAACGAAAGGACTCGCGGAACGAATTAATTTCGTTATTCGAGGCACCACTGTATAAGTAAAAGAGAACTGAAAGATTGAAGAAAGAGCTGTTATGGGGAGATTGCTTTGGGTGACTGTCACCTGGACCCAGCCCAGGTGGCCAGGAGTTCCCAGGGCACGGGGGTCTCCCCGGGAGTCAAGGCCTACTCGGGAGTTAGCCCCGAGTGTCAGCAGGACTGGGGGCCGTGCAGGACACCTACACAGGAGTAGGGACAGGGAACAGCTGGGAGCAGGAAGACAAGTGGGCCGGAAGGGTGGGGTTAGGCAGACCTTAGGTAAGCCTCATAAGGGAGCTGGAGAAGGAAGAGGGAAGTTGCTCCTCTCCGGAGGGGTGGAAGGCCAGAGGGAAGCCAGTGGGAGAAGGTGATCCAGGCCAAAGGGAAAGGAGAAAGGCCTCCATAGGAAGGGGGCTGGGGCAGAGACCTCCAGGACCCAGGGCCTGCCCAGACCCAGAGAGCATACCCTGGAGAGAGGTGGTTGTTAAGACGGATGCTTGACGCCAACTACAACCCAGGGGGACTAACTGAGAAGGGGACCGACACCAAGGTACTGTGGGGCCTCCCAAGGCCAGCCAGCCTGACCCCAGACAGCCGGGGCATTGCCCTCCAGAGCCTGGGTGTAAGGCCAAGGGACTCGGGCCGGGAGGCCGGGACTACAATCTCCAAATAACCAGGAGGACCAGGGCCTGAGCCGCTCCGACGATGACGACAACACCAGTCAGCCTAGACTGAGGGGGGCCGTGAAGTAATGAGCCCCCATGAATTTAAAGAGGTTGACTCAATTAAACCGTCTGTGTAAAGCTGCCATACCTGCTTCCCGTTCATTAATTCACCGCCAACCACCGCGCCTCGACTGGGTAAGCCCCCCATGCTCGGTACCAACCCCAGGGCAGGGGCCTCCTCCCGCCATGGACGTTACAGTGACATATAACAGCAGAGGTGCAAGTGACTTTTTATTTTTTATTTCTGCCAAATAAGAAAAAAAGTGAATACAAAAGTGAGGAGGATCTAAAGAACTTCTTGATGAGGGTGAAAGAGGAAAGTGCAAAATGTGGCTTGAAACTTAACATAAAAAAAACTAAGACTATAGTATATGGTCCCTCCACCTCATGACAAATAGAAGGGGAAGAAATGGAAGCCATGAGAGTTTATCTTCTTGGGTTCCAAGATCACTGCAGACGGAGACTGCTGCCATGAAATTAAAAGACGCTTGCTTCTTAGGAAGAAAGCTATGGTAAGCCTAGAAAACTTAATGAAAAGCTGAGACATCACCTTGTCAACAAAGGTCCATATAGTCAAAGCTATGGTTTTCCCAGTTGTAAAGTATGGCTGTGAGAGCTGGACCATAAGGAGGGCTGAGCGCCAAAGAATGGACGCTTTCGAATTAATGGTGCTGGAGAAGACTTTTGAGAGTCCCCTGGACTGAAAGGAGATCAAATCAGTCAATCCTATAGGAAATCAACCCTGACACTTCATTGGAAGGACCGATGCTAAAGCTGAAGCTTAAATACTTTGGTCACCTCATGAGAAGGGAGGGCTCTTTAGAAAAGACCCTGATGCTGGGAAAAATTGAAGGCAAAGGGAGAAGGGGACAGCAGAGGATGAGATGGACAGATAGTGTCATGGAGGCAATGAACATGAATTTGGACAAACTCTGGAAGTTAGTGGTAGATGGGGGGTCTGGCATGCTGTGGTCCATGGGGTCATGAAGAGTCAGACACAACTTAATGACTGAACAACAACAACAAGGATTGAAAAGTAATGGATGAAAAAGCACATTGTAGGACATATAATGGCAGAAACGCAAGCAGCCAAAGCAGTTTGAAATCCCACCTATCAACTGTTTGGCAGGAAACGGGGAGGCGAGGGGGTGGATTTAGTCCCCTCTTTCTTGCCCCAAATAGCTGATCTGCAGAATTTTAACTACTATAAAGCGTTCCAGGGTTGCAAGGCAGGAAATGGTGGCAGTAGGATCAGGATATGCAGGGCAAGTAAGACAGAAAGGTGGGGCATCATTGGGGCAGCATGACGTTAAGTGTCTGTCACTCCATGCTGGCACTGTGGCTGCTAAAAGAAAAGTGCCTTACCAAGCTTCTTGAGTGGTTATGTCAAACTAGGAAGTGCGAGACACATGTCATCCCTGTAACTAAAGCTAGATGTCCTGCAGTTCTGGCTTCAAGGGAATGCATAGGGAGTGAGGTAAAGAGGGTGATGCTCAGGCAAGTGAGAAGTGGACCATTGCAGCCTGCGTCAGCAGTGGGCTGGAGGAAGGTGGCAGCAGACTGGGGTGAAACCCACCCCAAATCCACCTCCCTCTCGGACTCCTCGAAATCTGCCACTGATGCAATCTGCTTCACCTTGCCTCAAGGGTTGGGCCGGCAGTGGGCTTCACTAACCACATAACTAACTGCCTCATGGACCACTCCTCAGCCAAGTGAGACAATAGTACTTTGCCAGTTTGTACATGAAAATTTGACTCAGCAATGGCACTGAGAGCCAGAAAAATCACCCCAAAGTCAAAAAGATGGGAGGACAACAGGAGAAATGCCCAAATCTAACAGTCTGGCACTGATGCCGCATCTCTGGCAGAACTGAGTAAGTGAATTATGTCAATTCTGGATAAACGGGGTAGCGTCAATGCCTCTTGAACCCTTGAATGGCAAAGTCCAGGCGTGAGGTGGTTTGTGGATTTGGCTGAAAGTTTTATCCTTAACATTGGTTAACCTCCTGCACAGTTCTCATCACTTCTCTTTTTTTCCATGTGGTGAAGACCAGAAGTGATTGTGAGGAGCTCCAGAAGGATCTCTCCAAACTGGCAGAATGGGCAGCAAAATGGCAGATGCGCTTCAATGTCAGTAAGTGTAAAGTCATGCACATTGGGGCAAAAAATCAAAACTTCACATATAGGCTAATGGGTTCTGAGCTGTCTGTGACAGATCAGGAGAGAGATCTTGGGGTGGTGGTGGACAGGTCGATGAAAGTGTTGACCCAATGTGCGGCGGCAGTGAAGAAGGCCAATTCTATGCTTGGGATCATTAGAAAAGGTATTGAGAACAAAACAGCTAATATTATAATGCCATTGTACAAATCGATGGTAAGGCCACACCTGGAGTATTGTGTCCAGTTCTGGTCACCACATCTCAAAAAGGACATAGTGGAAATGGAAAAGGTGCAAAAGAGAGTGACTAAGATTACTGGGCTGGGGCACCTTCCTTATGAGGAAAGGCTACGGTGTTTGGGCCTCTTCAGCCTAGAAAAGAGACGCCTGAGGGGGGACATGATTGAGACATACAAAATTATGCATGGGAATGATAAAGTGGATAGAGAGATGCTCTTTATACTCTCACATAACACCAGAACCAGGGGACATCCACTAAAATTGAGTGTTGGGAGAGTTAGGACAGACAAAAGAAAATATTTCTTTACTCAGCGTGTGGTTGGTCTGTGGAACATCCTGTGGAACAGGATGTGGTGACAGCATCTGGCCTGGATGCCTTTAAAAGGGGATTGGACAAGTTTCTGGAGGAAAAATCCATTATGGGTTACAAGCCATGATGTGTATGTGCAACCTCCTGATTTTAGAAATGGGCTATGTCAGAATGCCAATGCAAGGGAGGACACCATGATGCAGGTATCTTGTTATCTGGTGTGTTCTCTGGGGCATTTGGTAGGCCGCTGTGAGATACAGGAAGCTGAACTAGATGGGCCTATGGCCTGATCCAGTGGGGCTGTTCTTATGTTCTTTTCCTGCCAGAAAGCACAGCAGTCTGAATTATGCAAATTCAGTAAATATTGGCAATCCACATAAGTTCTCAATACCAAATTAAATTCCCTGGTGCAGAAGACTTCATGGAGGGTGGGAAGAAGCAGAACATGCTCTTGTATGACTCATGTTTGTTGTTTTTTTAATGCAGTGCCCTCTTTCTCACCCCATCAATCCAGCTCCCATCTTCTTGTACTTGAAACTATAAGACAATCAAGTCCTTTCAAATAAGTCACACATGTCTGGTTCGCTCTTGCAGCAAGTGGTGCCTGGATTCTCATTCAGAAAAGTACAGCTGTTCCAATGAGGACAGCATGTCTGCAAAATGGTTATTTTTCTGCTGCTCCCTTAATTACAACAATTACCCATAATCACACTTTATGCAGAAAAGGTCAGCCAGAACAGACAGCAGGGTCGGATTTCCCCACTCCCTGAGAAGCACTGATGACTGCCAGCAAGATGCTTCCATCATCTCTCAGGCATATCTTGCATTCCAGGTTTAAGTTCTCATTTCACTGCTTCCGTTTGGTTTTATTTCTGGACTTTGATTAGGTTCTTCAATGCTTCAGCAGCTGATTAATGATTATTTTTATTTATATGACTAAAACCTTGTGGACGTCTAAAGCAGATGCTCATGAGTCTTCCTTTCCTTATAGGAGAGACACTATAACTACAATTCCATCTGGCCCACCTCCCCACACCATCTCAATTGTAATAAACCCCCAGTTTTTATGCCTTTTGGGACTTTCTTCTTGTTCTGTCGGTGAAAAACACCAAAGTGGTCAGAGAGCTGAATTTGGACCTGGATACAAATCTCTTTTCAGCTAAAGTGTCAAAGGCTAGTTTATACAACCTGCAGAACCAACTGGAAAAGTTCTTTTTCTGGATTGTACCAGGTGGTCCTGCAGGCAGAATGTTGCATTTTTGAATGCTCTCCCCAAATAACCCCTTGCACATATAAATCTAGCATGTCAAGGCTAGGTAAACCTTTCACCCTGACATGGAAGCTCTCCCACCACCTTCTCCAACCTCACATGCTGGCCACCCTCCGCCGGTGCAAAATTACTGGGTCTGGGGCTGGATTTGGCCTCTGGGAGCCAGTGCACACCCTTGTGCTGGCTCAACTAGCAGTGAAGTAGTCACAAATGTACTTTCTGGCACATCCGTGACTCTCCCGGGGTGGCGCAAGGGGTTTGGAACTCTATCCTGAGCTTGTCAGTGCTGGCGGTATGAGCGTACTGCCAGAGCTGGGTGTTGCAAACATGCCGTAAGGCACACAAAATAGCTGGCACAGACTTAAGAAGCCCCATTGTGGGGCTTGGGGCTTTCCCCAGGGGAAGGGGACAAAAGACCCTTCCCCTGAGGTAGTGGCATCACTAGAGTTTGCATCACCCAGTGCAGGAGGCCAGCACGTTAGCCCCATGATGGACCTCCTCCCATGTAGTGGGAGAGCAATGACCCAGGTGGTGGGCGGGTGTTGTACCATTGCCCCACCCTGCTGATTTTTTGGCAATACCTTTTGACAGAACACAGTTCAACGTGGTTTCTTCATTGCATTCTGCTGTAAATTACGCATCAAATGGTATATAACATGATGGAATTACTTCTAACAAATTTTAGTCACTAGTTTGTCACACCTCCCCCCAGTCAGAGTAAGAGTCACCTTACTATCACCTTATTGGTTCCATGCTATGTCCTAATAACATCTCATTGGCTCTTCAAACAATCAGTGTCATTGGTCCATTTTGAATTAAGGAAATGTACTTTATTGTTACATAAGACAGTTGAATTTTTGTTTTCTGGTTTTTTGGCCATAACTTTTGACAGCAACTGTTACCCTGCACATGCCCAATCTCGTCTGATCTTGGAAGCTAAGCAGGAACAGGCCTGGTTAGTACTTGGATGGGAGACCGCCTGGGAATACCGGGTGCTGTAGGCTTATACCATGATCTCGGAAGCTAAGCAGGGTCAGGCCTGGTTAGTACTTGGATGGGAGATCGCCTGGGAATACCGGGGGCTGTAGGCTTATACCATAGTCTTTCGAGACTGAAGGTTGCCAACCAACCATTTTTTGACAGATTGGAGATATTTGATTTTTCTCTGTAAACCGCTTTGTGAACTTCTAGTTGAAAAGCGGTATATAAATACTGTTATTAATAATAATAATAATAATAATAATAATAATAATAATAATATTTCACTCTGGTTTTTTTATTGCATTCTGCTGTAAATTACGCATCGAGTGGTATATAACACGATGGTATTATTCCTAAAAACCACAATTTTAGCGATTTTGGTCACTAGTGCACATCACCCCCCTGTGCGCGACACCCAGTGTGGCCTGTACCCCCCTGAACCCCTCTAGTGACACCACTGCCCCAAGGAGACTTCCGGTGGCTGCCGCACAACTGCAGGATTCAGTAATAGCCACCGGTGCTGCTGCAGTGGTGGTGGTGCTTCCTTTAGAAGTGGGCCCTTGCACTAGCCCAGTGGTCGGGGAACAGGGGTAAATTACCCCAAATGGGGTAAAAGTGAAAATCTGGGGGTAATGAGGAGGTTGCGGGGAGGTAGCGGAGGGAGTCAGCGCACCCGCTCTCCACCCGCTCCAGGGGGCCGGCAGCGGGCTGGTGCGCTGTGTGCACACCGCCCGCTGCCCTGCTCCCTTCCGCTCACCTTCAGATGCGGTGAGCGGAAGGGAGCAGGCGATACACTCAGGCTGTATCCACAGCCTGCGTGTATCGCAGCCGCCCGCTCTCTCCACTCTGTGCGGGAGACTGGAGCTGCCCGGCGCTGTAGTGATGATGTCATCACACAGCGCCGGGCCATCAGTGTCTCCCGCCGAGCGGACAGAGCGGGAGGAAGAAGAAAAGCCGCGCCGACCGACGTGGGATCGAGGTAAGGTGAGTATTGTTTATTTATTTTTATTGGGGGCATCGTTGGGCTACCTATACTGGGGGGATCACCGGGCTACTAACTACCTATACTGGGGGGTTATCTGGCTACTGACTACCTATACTGGGGGGATCACCGGGCTACTAACTACCTATACTGGGGGGTCATCTGGCTACTGACTACCTATACTGGGGGGATCACCGGGCTACTAACTACCTATACTGGGGGGTCATCTGGCTACTGACTACCTATACTGGGGGGTCATCTGGCTACCGACTACCTATACTGAGGCATCACTTGGCTACTGGCTACCTATACTGGGGCAGCTACACCTCTGTATGGGGGATTCTGTTGTATGCAAAAGACTTGCGAAGATACTGTCCTCCGGGGGGGGCAAGTTGAAAAGTTTGCTAGGGGGTGTGCTGTTTGGAGGAGAGGGGTCGGGGGGCCTGGTGGTCATTGTCATCATGTGCAGTCCAAAGTGGGGTGCTGGACCTGAGGGTGAAGTGTATGACCTGGTGCTTAACACAGCTTTAACAAATGCCAAATTTCTGTGTCTTGCACCCCCCATCAGGGTCCATCTCCTGTACTGCCGCTGCACTGCTACTGAGAGTCCATCTCCTGTACTGCCGCTGCACTGCTATTGTGGGTCCATCTTCTGTCTGCCAAGTCTCCACCGTTCTGTCCTGTCAAGGTATGAGCAATGGCTACCCACTCTAGCTCTAACTACATGACCTTAAGCCTGGTTTGCGCACCACCTACAAAAAAGCCCCCCAACTCTGCCTTGGCTGTCTCTAGCAAGCACATCATTGCCAACACCACTCTGCCAGCCATTGATAATGATGATGATAAAATCCTCTGTGAGATAGCAAAAATATAATGCAACTTGCTAGGCACGTTGGACACCTAACTACTCACTATATACCACCCCATGGCTGGTGTGCAATGTGTTCCAGTAAAAATAATGCACATCTTTATTAAATTTGGTGCATCCTGCTAATTCGGTACACAGCCTGTCAGTCAGGGTTACAACTTTTCCAATCATTGTCTTTTTCACCCTTCAGATGACATCAATTAGAAAAAGAATATACCAGGAAGAATTCCTTGATTATGGGTTTACCCAAATTGACGACAAAGGAATAATGAAACCACAGTGTGTTGTTTGTTTGAAAGTACTGACTGCAGAATCTTTGAAAAAGAGTCAATTGAAGAAACACTTGGATAATTTGCACCCACATCTGGCTTCAAAACCACGGGAATATTTTGTCAATTTGGAAATGTCTGTCAAAAGACAAAGATTGGACAGCAGCTTTAGAGGTACATTCAGTCAATGTTCAGCATCCAAGGCTAGCTTTGAAGTGGCCTGGTTGATTGCCCGAAACAAAAAACCTTATACTATTGGTGAGGATTTGGTTAAACCAGCAGCTTTGAAAATGGCAGAGATTATGTGTGGTCAGAATGAAGCCAAGAAACTAAATTGTGTGCCCTTGTCTGCAAGAGTTGTTAAAGAAAGAGTTTCTATTTTAGCAAAAAATGTGAGGCAACAAGTTATTTCCTCAGTAAAAGAGAGTAAATACTTTGCTATTCAGCTAGGTGAGACTACGGATGTTAGTAGTAATTCTCAGCTGATGGTATATGTCCGCTACAAAGGTTTACATTTAATTGAAGAGGAATTGTTGTTTTGTTCTCCTCTTGACTTGCGATCTCGTGGAATTGATATCTTCAATAAAGTTAATGAATACTTTAATGACGTCAATTTAAAGTGGGAAGACTGCCTTGCTGTGTCTGTTGATGGAGCTCCAGCTATGTTGGGTCATGTTAATGGTTTTGTGGCTTTTGTGAGAGAGAGAAACCCAAAAGTTGAAGTAAACCACTGTATTATCCATCGCCAGGCTCTGCTTGTGAAACATTTGGAACCTACATTAGAGGCCGTCATGCATGATGTTATGAAGATTGTCAATGTTGTCAAAGGACATGCACTAAACACGTGATTATTTCGTGAATTATGTAAAGCTGGTGATGCTGAATATACAGACCTACTTTATCATACTGAAGTGAGGTGGCTCTCACGTGGAAATGTTCTGAACCGAGTGTGGGCTCTCAAAACTGAACTTGAAAGTTTTATGGTTGAGCAAAAGCATGTTCTTGCAGAGAAGTTTACAAACCCCTTGTGGGTTGCACATCTTGCATATTTAGCAGATATGTTTGAGCATGTTAATGTATTGAACAAAGAATTGCAAGGAAAAAACATAAATATAATTTCAGCCAGAGAAAAGATTTCTGCATTTGGATCAAAGCTTTCATATTGGAGGCAAAAAGTTGAACAGAAAAATATAGCTACCTTTTCAACGTTAGCTTTGTTCTTGGAAGATTGTGAAAATATTACTTTTGAAGACATCAAGGATACAGTTATAAGGCATCTTACTAAACTCAAAGAGCGGTTCTCTGATTACTTTCCAGATCTTGATTCACATGCTGTCAGTTGGATTGTAGACCCCTTTAAATGTGAAATTTGTGCTGTACCAGAAGAGCCTCAAGGGTTGGCAGAGTCACTTCTTGAGCTTCGATGCAGTAATGAAGCACAGATTGCATTTGAAAACAAAGCAGATCTTTCACATTTTTGGATGTCAACACCTGCAAAGGCCTTCAAAATTGCACATGAGGAAGCATTCAAAAAGTTGCTGCCTTTTGCAACAACCTACCTTTGCGAACAAGGATTTTCCACTCTTACGAACATAAAAACAAAGACAAGAAATCGATTGGACCCGGAAGACTGTATCCATATTGCTCTGACATCAAAATGTCCCAATATTGATGATCTCGTATCCAAGATGAAGCAACATCATTTCTCCAAAACCTGAAGTTTTCAAGTAAGTTGAAGCTTTCAAAGTAATTTTAAATACAGTATTTGAATTCAAAATGTTATTGGATGTATGATTTCCTTACTTTCAAATCAAGGGGGTAACGTCTGCGTTTATAAATTTTTTGGGGGGTAAGAGGTAAAAAAGTTCCCTGACCCCTGCACTAGCCCAACATGAGGTTGGGATTGCACTCTGAGAGACACACTTAATGTCATCTCCTAAAATACATTTACAAAACCCTAGAGATGGAAATTACCTCAAGGGACAGATAGTTCTCTAGATACAAAACTGCCTGCTTTGTTTGTTTGTTTTGATCCCCGGACCCAGCATTTTTTCTTACAAAGTGATACTTTTTTATTTAACTAGTTTATATTGGTGAAAATGTACACCAGACGGTTTTCAAACACCACAACCATGCATGTACTCCATGACCATATACAGGTGAGTTATCAGTGCATGTGCCTTTAACCACTTCAGGATATTCTCAGCGCATCAGTAATTAACAAACCATTAACTGAAGGGAGTTATAGAGACAGAACTAGCAGAATGCAAAATACAAACCCCTGTTCTTATTAGCCCTCTCTCATGTTTGTGAATTCCAATTCCCAATCATTCCTTTCAAAGGTGTTAATCCACAATCTATAATCTACAAACTTCCATTATCTGTTTTCTGAGGTTCAAAGCACTTTGGAGTTCTCACTATTTTCTAGATGAGCCTGTTAGCAAACTGTTAGCTAAACAGCCCAGAGAAACCCATGCTATGGACTGAACACACCTGTTGTCCATTTTTCACCAGCCCTTCCTGTGCACAGCAATTTCACAAAACAAAACAGCTCAAAAACAAGAACCAGTGGAAATGCCACAATGGGCTCCCCCCATTTACTCCAAAACAGTAATCTGCGACACTACAGTCACATAGAAATCAGACAACAAGAATTTCATTCATATTCCAAGAAAGGCAATGAAAAAAATCAGTCTTTCATCTACCATCTAAAGAAAATATAAAAGCTTTTGAATGAATTATACATATGATGTTATTTATATGCAGTGTAGAACAGCTAAATTATTGAAGATTGCAATGTCAACATCTCTTGTATTATAAGAGAATCTCAGCATCTGTATAACACTAGTTATACAGGAAATGGAAAAGGTGCAAAAGAGAGCGACTAAGATGATTACGGGGCTGGGGCACTTTCCTTATGAGGAAAGGCTACGGCGTTTGGGCCTCTTCAGCCTAGAAAAGAGACGCTTGAGGGGGGACATGATTGAGACATACAAAATTATGCAGGGGATGGACAGAGTGGATAGGGAGATGCTCTTTACACTCTCACATAATACCAGAACCAGGGGACATCCACTAAAATTGAGTGTTGGGAGAGTCAGGACAGACAAAAGAAAATATTTCTTTACTCAGCGCGTGGTCGGTCTGTGGAACTCCTTGCCACAGGATGTGGTGCTGGCGTCTAGCCTAGACGCCTTTAAAAGGGGCTTGGACAAGTTTCTGGAGGAAAAATCCATTATGGGGTACAAGCCATGATGTGTATGCGCAACCTCCTGATTTTAGAAATGGGTTAAGTCAGAATGCCAGATGTAGGGGAGAGCACCAGGATGAGGTCTCTTGTTATCTGGTGTGCTCCCTGGGGCATTTGGTGGGCCGCTGTGAGATACAGGAAGCTGGACTAGATGGGCCTATGGCCTGATCCAGTGGGGCTGTTCTTATGTTCTTATGTTCTTAGTTGTGGTAAAGTGAAAATACTGAAAATTGTTACTTAAACACCCAAATGGAACCTACACGTCAGTTTCCTGAGTGCATATGTTTGAGTTCAGGTCCCCCCCTTTTTTTTTTAAGTGGCTATCTGGAACTTTTCTGTCCATTCTTATGATAATCATGAGAGATACTTGAGCAAAATAATGCAACATTGCATGCAAAAATAATGCAAAATTGCATGTTCCTGCAATTCTGTTCCTCAGCTTTGGTGTTATCAGATTTTAAAACAAACAGGGCATGATCAAGACTTAGGTGGATGAGAGCCAAGGAAAATCCCAGCTTCAGCTCACTGGAGCAGCAGCAACAGCTTACATTCCAAGAGACTAGGCTAGGTGGCAGCCGAGGGCAGCATTTTACCAGGAATAGCACTTTTGCTACAACTGCAGGTGGAAAGGGCTTTCTCATCTCAGTGACACCTTAATGTATCTGCTTTTGCAGCTGAAGAACAGCAAAGGTACCGATGGCTGGAGAATGTACTCCTTTCAAAGCTCACCACCCACAAGCTGATCTAGTAAAATGGGCTCAGTCATCCACTGAAAGCTGATACCAAGCATCAAACACCAGGAAGACATAATCCATTATCCACATTTCAAATGCACTGAAAAGAAACATAGCTGTATCAACATTTTCCCCTCCATTGTTTCATTCATTCTCTGGCAGTAAGGCAACACTTGATTTTCACACTCTAGTTGGTATTGAATTTTCAGACATGCCAAACCAGAACAAAACAGTGTAGCAGCCATGAAGAAATATTGCAGCTTACTTCAGATTTTGACCTGTTGCTTTGCTAAAAGTTTAGCCATGACAATAGCAGAGTGACACATTTGCCTGGTCTCTTGTTCTTTCCATGACCAACTTGAGACTGAGGTAGTGGGAGCACTTGAAAGAGATTTGGAAAAACCGGAATAACATGAACCTTTAGGGTTTATGGAGATTATCATTCCAGGACATGCCCCTAATAGACTTTTCCCTTTACAGGTGAGTCTGGCAATTTCAGATATAAACGTAATGCTATGATGTCCAGTCCACTTGTAATTGGGCCACTGTTTTCTTCTCTCTCTTTCTGTCCCTCTCTTAAAGACTAGACTATGTAATTTGTGCTCCACAACTTTACAGGAGGAACACATCAGGATCTGAAACTAGAGAGTGTTTTTCTGGAGTCTAGACACTTTCACCCATGAGCAACCAGTGCAGCATAAAGACTGTGGCCTCTGGGAAACATAAGGGATGCCTTCACATTGTGCTTTGTCAGTTTCAGTTCCTTGTCCAGTACTGTACCGCTGATGTTACAACTGGCTTTCACAACCTGTAATCCTAACACCAATACAGCCTGAGAGCAATGACTAGTGGCCTACAAAAGATTCAACGGGGAGAGTGTTTCACTGCCTGCCCAGGACTGCAAAATTGGGTATGGTGGCCATCAAACACTCTGCATGTCACAGCTGGTAGGCTGCATTTGGTTTAAGGCGCAATCCTAAACTTACCTTGCACCAGGGCAGGTCTGTTGTGCTGGCTCCCAGGTGTTGCAAATGTGCTGTAAAGCACGTTTGCGGCAACTCGGGAGCAGGCCATGCCTGCACAAGGACAGGTGCTGGCCTGCTCCTGCTGGATTCCATCTCTGCACCAGCCCGAAGAGGTAAGTTTGGGCTGGCCTGGGTAGGCTGGCGCAGAGGGTGTGAGAGGGTGGTGGGAGGGGGTTCAAGAGGTGGATCAGAGCCAGGAGTGGTGTAGGGCCAGCCACAGCAACCCATGCCGTATCCTGATCCCTGGCCCTGGCCTGAGCAGCTTAACATGGGTTGCTCAAATTTGGGGCAGCAAAGTTGCGGTGCAGATCCGAGTAGCCCCATAAGGGTGGCTGGGGTTCAACACAGGGTAAGGGGAAAATTATCCCCTTACCGCAAGTTGCCCTGCAGCCATCTCCTAACCTGCACTGGATACAGCTCGGGATAGTTGGCCTGCCTATTCAAGTTCAGGTTAGAATTGAATTGTCCATAGGTCAACAGTTCTATGGGACTATGTGGGAATGGCATTATAAGCACTATGGATTAAGTGTCTATGTAGCCGACCCTCAGGTCGTCGTAGAGTTGAGTAGCTGCACTGTGGGGCTACTCACCTTACCTGGGGGAAAAGTCCCCTCCTCCCGAGAAGGCTGCTGTGGCTGTCTGGAGTACACTGGATACAGCGGCAGTCATTTTCAGCACTACTGCAGCCCCGTGTGCCAGACAGCTCAGGATTGGGCTGTTATTCATTAAATACCAGGTTAACCTGGTGAAGAATTTTATTTTAGTCACATCCCTGATTGATTTCCCTTGTTTCTGTCATGGACCAGCAGGGGGGAACTGAGGCATAGGTGAGACACCAGTTGCCTGCAGCTAGACTAGATGATTTCCTGGATCCCTTTAAACTTTAATATCTTATGATTCCATAAACAGTTGGTATGGAAAGCTGGTCATCATGACCTGGACAATCAGGAGATAGTTATCTGAATCACACATTTGTTTTTTATTATTATTATTATTATTATTATTATTATTAATTTATACCCCACCTTTTTGCCCAACGGGCACACAAGGCGGCTTACAAACAATTTAAAAATACAACATGAAAAACAATCTTTAAAAACAATTTACAATAATTAAAAAATCTAAAAACAAACAAACCCCGGAGCAGTTCTCAGGGTTTTGAGAACTGCTAACTACGTTAGCAACGAGGGAGCAGTTCTCAGTTCTAATGGGAGGGTATTCCACAGTTCGGGGGCCACCACCGAGAAGGCCCTCTTCCTGGCCGCCGCCCCTCTCACATCTCTTAGTGGCGGCACAGTCAAAAGGGCCCCCCCAGATGATCTAAGAGCACGGGCAGCATTGTAGGGAAGGAGGCGGTCCCTCAAATACCCCGGACCTGAGCCGTAAAGGGCTTTAAAAGTCACAACTAGCACCTTGAATTGGGCCCAGAACAGAACCGGCAGCCAGTGTAGCTGCCGGAGCAACGGCTCAACAGAGTCAAACCGACGTGCTCCAGCAACCACATGAGCAGCCGCGTTCTGTACTAGTTGTAATTTCCGGACCGTCTTCAAAGGCAGCCCCACATAGAGCGCATTAAATAATAAATATATATTATTTATATAGCTCCATCAGAGTTTAACAATCCTAGGCTACAATCCTACTCATACTTACCCAGGAGTAAGTCCCATCTACTATCGTTATTAAAAGCATATATATAGTACACATTTAAAAGTACAGATGTGTAACATTTCCTCAAATGCAGTCACACACTAAGGTAGCAGCAAATCTAATATATTAAAAATGAAATATTGAAATGAATGGGGACCCACCTGAAATTGGTTCATGACCCACCTAGCAGGTCCCGACCTATAGTTTGAGAAAAACTGAACTAAGGCAGATCTGACAACCTGTAGGTCTACAGTCAAATGAGTCATGTCATCTCATCACTGCTGGTCGTACATCTAAACATCTAGCCAACTCACCACCTAATGTCACCAGAGCTACACAGCACAGGCTATTAATAGCATGAATTTACCAGCATGCCAATTTGGGAAAGGAGAACTACAGTACAACCATGTTTAAACATGCCAGGCTCCCTCTTCCAAACTTCCCAGACATCCAAAAGAATGAATAGTGGTCTTTATTGCTTGTTGGTTCCCTCTCTCTACTTTCAACAAACTTAGGACAAAGATACCCCAAAGGGCATGTCAGAACTTAACTGCATCCTAGCTCATATTCTGCACAGTCTGCATTCTGCACAGTCCCGCACCTGAACTTCTGCCATAACAGAAACAGCATTACAAATCCCCCCATACCCTCACACTTCATGTGCTCACCTTCTGAATTTAATTAAAGGCTCCCCCTCCCCCCACTATCACCCCAAAGCAATTAGCTCAGCACTTACGGGGTTAAATGGGCAGCAGAAAGCACGGGCAGTCTTCTGTGGCTGTCTTCATCTGGGAAACCTCTAAAGCACAACATTGGATTCATCCCATCCCGTTGAGAAGCTACAGTGAATAATCAAAAGGGAGATTCACATATAGTGCTCTCTGTGGGCGAATAGAGTGTGTGGGGAGAGAACAGGGTGGGCAGGCTAAGGAAAGCACCAGCTCGCAGAAGATTTTCTTCTTAAAAATGTATATATATAGTTCTTCTTGTGGCTCTTTCACACGCTCCCCTTCCTACCAAGGATGTCAAAGCAACAAGAAGAGAGACCGGCCAGGAGACAAACTCTGCAGCTAAGAGGCAGTTCACGTTAATAAAACTGTCCCTAATCTGTCTGGAAGCTGCAGTAATTCACAGCTCACTGCGGCAGGCAGAAGAGAGACTCCAAGCAAAAGCAAGTGCTGCAGTAGCAGCATAAAGCTGCAGCTGCCAGAGGAACCGGAAGAAAATTCAGCAGACCTCAGGCCTGCAAGGAAATGCATACGCTCACACCAGGCCACAAAGCAGCCCTTGTTCAAAGCAGGTGTCCCATCTTTGGAAGGGCTAAGACTTTTTTGCAGGTGACCACAGAGGAAACAGATGTTCCTTCTTTCAGATTCCAAGTTCCTTGAGGTCCTGATGCTTTAGAGTTGTTGGTCACACAACTCTAATTAGCACACACAGAGATTTGGATTGGAGGGCTTCCCCCCACTTGTCGGTAACACTTTCCTAAAGTCACTTCCCATTTGAGGACTGAAGTCCTGAGAGTTTTCACACAAGTCACACAGATGACTAAAATCCTAAACTGAAGCAAGTTCAGAGATGCAAATTAGTTTGCTCCTCTCCTCCCCCCACTGTTCTGTACCTCTGCCACCATCTTCAATTTCATGTGCATTAGCACATGCATTGAGGCTATTCATGCATCACATTACATGCACATACCGGCATCTCCACACACTTACAGGCTTTTAATGGGAATTACTGGATGCATTCATTTCCAAAGTGAAACCAGGCCCCACATGTACAGGTACCAAATATGGTATAAAAATATTAATAATAATGAATGCATACAAGTGTAGATGCACATAGACCAGGGGTGTCCAAAGTTTTTGGCAGGAGGGCCACATCGTCTCTCTGACGCTGTGTCGGGGGCCAGGGGAAAAAAGAATTAATTTACATTTAAAATTTGAATAAATTTACATAAGTTTACATAAATGAATATATTAAAGATGAACTTATATGAATGAATGAAGGTCTTGCAATAGCTCAAGGCCTATAAAAGGCCTTGCACAAAACAAGGCTGGCCTTTCCTTTGCTGCCTCTGCTGCATCACAGACATGAAACAGCAAGCAGTGGAGGGAGCCCTCAACCCACAGCTAACATGAGAGGTCAAACAGTCGCCCTCACACTGAAAGTTGTTGCGTCGGGCCAGTTGTTGTGGGCTCCAGCAATTTTCAGGTGGGCCAGAGGCTCATTGGAGACTGGGCGTTCCCTGAGGGCCGCATTGGGAGTCCTCGAGGGCCGCAAGTGGCCCCAGGGCCGGGGTTTGGGCACCCCTGACATAGACCAACAATCTATACGCAATATACACAGGCCGTAGAATTGTACAACATAACATGTAGACAGCCCCAGGTCTCAACTTGTGCCTTTGGAAGGAAGGACACAGCCTGTCTTACGGTCTACACTGTCGTGCCCCCTGCACGCTCACCATTGTACCAGGTTATCAACTGCCATATATATTCTCCACAAATGGAATATAACAAAAGCCTGTCCTACAACATAGGTGTCAATCTGCCTTGGGTCTTGCTCCATTACTTGGAATAATGGTTCATTCAACCTACTTCCTCAGGCCCATGCTTGCCTGCCCCCTTTCACTACATCTGGGATGGGGAAGCCCACAATAGTTGCTCTTACAAGCAATGTCTCTGGAGGTCACTTAGAGGATCTTCATGACAAGTTGCCCCACTCTCAAAAATGGGAGAGTGATATATAAACACTATCTATTTATATCCATGCATGACACAACAATAGTTTTTCAGTCCAGCTTCTGGAGATCTGTGAATCTTTCTCAGCAGTCAAACCAATATGTCCATCTGTGCCACAAACCACACTTATAAATCTATGTGCCAGAATATGCATGTGTGTGTTTGGATAAGCACAACATCCACCCACCAGCTTCTGTCAGTGCTTTTCAAACAGAGATCTTGTGCAAATATCATCCATCACTTCATTTCCTTGGGAAGAAAAAAAATCTGTTCTGAGGCTAGATCTTGGAGGAATAATGAATTCAGTGCTCTGTCACTGTCTCATACTGGCTGCATGTATCATACCCTAACTTTATTTCCAAGCAGGTGGATCAATAACAGCCCCCACATCAGAATGAAGCTGGACAACAAGTTCTGCAGATGAAAAAGACCTCCATCCATTCAGGTTAATCCTGTGTCTGTAAAGACCTGATGCAATAAAGCTGCCATCCCTGAGTAAGTAGGAGGGCCATCAAGCAAGGCTGGGGGGGGGGCAGAATCTTACCACTGAAGTTCAGATTCCACTACTTGGAAACCACTTTCCACAATATTTAAAATGCAGATTCAGATTCCACAATTGTGGTATTTCAAATTCATGATGCTAATTCTCTTTGCAGTTTTGGTCATTCTGTTTGTAATGATCCCCTTTGGTGGATCCCATTGTAAATTAGATTGCACAGCTCACAACCATCAGAGAAGTACATGATTTGAATGAAATACTAAGTGATGGTAAAGGGAAAGCTAGCCTATTTGAGCCCCACCTATCATTGGCTTCTTAGAAGCCCCCCTTTCTATGAGATTGTATCCCCCCATTTCCAAAGGGGAGAGATACTCCAGGACTTCTGAGGACATCAAATCTGCTCCCAGAAAGGCCTGCCCTTCAGTTATTCAGAATAACAAAATCAAATGGATACAGGTTCTACCTGTTTTGAGTTAAGCACTCAACAAAAGAGGGAAAAACAATGTGCATTTAAGGGAAAATGTGCTCTATAATTCACATAATTTCATCAAGGTATTTCTTAGAAGCACTTTCTGTGCTCAGGCTAGAGCAGGGGTGCTCAAACTTTCAACTTTAGGGATGCTGGACCTTTTACAAGTGTATAGAAGAGAGAATTTCAGCAGGTGCAACTTGTCATCCCACAGATGACAAGCTGCACCTGCTGAAATTATCTCTCCTGCACAATTTTAAAGGTCCAGGATCCCTAAAGTTGAAAGTCTGAGCACCCCTGGGCTAGAGCCTGTCTCCCTTCCCGATCTCCTGCAGCCCTTTTTCATGTATCAGTTGGCCTCAGAAATATTTCTCTTCCCACTCTCCCATTGTGAATCACTTATCTTCCCACTTCTCCTTAGAACTCTTAAGAAGCAGATCCCATTTATTGTTGAAATGTCACAGGGAGGAGGACTCAGGCTTCCAGAAAGGCATGTTGAGAGCTGCTCCCTTTAGCTGCTTTTCTTCTCTGAAGCCATGTAACACAAACTCTCAACATTACATTTCTCAAAATCATAGGAGCTGCACTCAGGTCAAGAAATTGGCTCCAAAGTTATCTTTGATGTTTGCTCATAAAAAGTCTGTAATCCAGGTGATCTGCTTCTAGGAGATAGTTCAGGCTGATTTGTCCGTGCTTCTCTCGCACACCCCAACACATACAAAAGGGGTGTGATGGGGAGTTGCCTTTCATTGGAGCAACAAAATCTGTGGGTGTTCTGAAGGCAGCAAACTCTTAAATGGTATGTCTATCTTCAACCATGATTACTCAGAGAGATCACTCAAGAAGAGCTTGTTGCATTTTTTTTTCCACTTAAGGTTCAACAAGAGAGGGTGTTAAATGAGCTACTGGATTTCTGACTTTCTTTTTAAAGACAGTTGCAGGGGCCCAATTCAGCTGTGGTAATGTGGGGGGGGGGTATAATTAAGGGAGGGGGGAAATAGAACCCCATGAGAGGATTCTCATGGGTATCTCACTGGGTACCCTCCACTGGACAAGCTAGTTTGATTCAGGTCAAGAGATGCCCCACTTGTCCTACTGATTTTCACATCCTCCTTGTTGGTTTAGAAAGAAAGGCACTGATTTCAAGGGCCAGCCCAGGTAAGGTGAAGTGTCTACCTCAGGCAGCAGATCACAGATTGATGGGGGTGCTGTGCCTGCCAGTCATTTGCTCACCTCTGCTGGCTCCCTCACCACATCTCCACCCCAGCTCTCTTCCTTAATCATCAATGATTTTGTATCCAACCCCACTTGCCTATGACAAAAGAAAACCTTTCAGACAAAAGAAAATATTTCTTTACTCAGCGTGTGGTCAGTCTGTGGAACTCCTTGCCACAGGATGTGGTGACGGCATCTGGCCTGGACGCCTTTAAAAGGGGATTGGACAAGTTTCTGGAGGAAAAATCCATTACGGGTTACAAGCCATAATGTGTATGTGCAACCTCCTGATTTTAGAAATGGGCTATGTCAGAAGGCCAGATGCAAGGGAGGGCACCAGGATGAGGTCTCTTGTTATCTGGTGTGCTCCCTGGGGCATTTGGTGGGCTGCTGTGAGATACGGGAAGCTGGACTAGATGGGCCTATGGCCTGATCCAGTGGGGCTGTTCTTATGTTCTTAACTCCAATTCCCAGGAAGGCTTGCAGGTCTCTTGTTGTCTGGTGTGCTCCCTGGGGCATTTGGTGGGCCACTGTGAGATACAGGAAGCTGGACTAGATGGGCCTGTGGCCTGATCCAGTGGGGCTGTTCTTATGTTCTTAACTCCAATTCCCAGGAAGCCTTGCAGGTCTCCTGTTGTCTTGTGTGCTCCCTGGGGCATTTGGTGGGCCGCTGTGAGATACGGGAAGCTGGACTAGATGGGCCTATGGCCTGATTCAGTGGGGCTGTTCTTATGTTCTTATGCCTATTAAACCTGATGTTCTCTATTGCATGTATAATTGGTTATGAATTATATCTTTTGTATCCACAGTCTCTGTAAAGCATCCTCAACTTCTTGGTCCACTCATTAAACACCTTGAACACAGCCTAGAAGTAATGACCAAAGGAAGCATTGCAAATGCAGTTATCTAAAACATGGAACTTGCTGTGGAGAAACTCTCACATGCTCAAGGTATCTCAAACTTTCCCTTTCGGTACGTTTCCATGGAAACTTCATAAATTCTGCCTATAGGGAGGAAAGGAAGAGATTTCCTAAGGTATGGAATGGAACAGCTCCATGGAAACCAGCCCTGACTGTCAGGGGAGGTGGAGGAAAGGAGTTTGTGTAGGAAGAAATTGAGATGCTAATTATCTCGTTCTTCTTCGAAATTAGTGCCACACACTCCAGGGTTGGTTATCACTCAAGAAAAAACAGCCACCGCTTCACAAAAGACCCAGTGGCACTAGATGTGCTCCTAGGGGTGCAGTTAAATGATTGCTGATGATTCAAAACTTCTGCAGAAGAAGGGGTGATGTTTAACTGTCTACCTGCATGTGTATGTGAGAGGCTTTGATTAAATTTCTGTAGTATCTAGGGAGCTTTTTCAATGCAACTGTGTGACAACTCAATGATTCACGGGCCAAACTACACAAAAGCCAGGGTTCCAGTGACACAGTGAAGAACATTAAATTTTATTGTTAATCCCTGCTAATTGGGTAAGAGGCACTTTTTCAAGTGGGTGCTCCTTTTTTTAGCAGGGGGAGAGTAACTGGCCCACCTCACCCCAGCACTGTCTGTTCTAGTGGCTGTCTGCTGGTATTCATTTTGCATCTTTTTAGATTGTGAGCCCTTTTGGGACAGGGAGCCATTTAGTTATTTGATTTTTCTCTGTAAACCGCTTTGTGAACTTTTAGTTGAAAAGCGGTATATAAATACTGTTAATAATAATAATAATGTTAATCCTAGGTATGTGGAGATTGGTGGTCCTAGGGTCTCCTCCCCTAGGACCACCATAGCCCCAACTTCCCACTGTAACTAACTGAGAAGCACAAGACATCTGCTACACCAGGAAGAACTGCTAGGCAGTCACCTTCACCAGAAGTTATTCAATTTCATTGGGTCAGCACTGTATTAAGTACATATTAAGCATGGGAGATGCTAATGTTTCCCATGACTCGGAGGAAGCAAGCACTGATGTGAAGCACAGAGCTTTCTCCCCAACCCCTTAGCGTTTTTATCAATCACTTTTAAGGAACTTGAAAGTTTTTTGTTTTGTTTTTTTTACTTTATACTGACATTATTAACAAATGCAGAAGTAGAGGGTGGGCAAAGACGATATGCAGATAGCCAGGTAGAGATAGTCAAATTTCTCTGGTAGAGCACCAGTTTTTCCAAAAGCAAACCACATACACTGAGAGCCATCCAAATCAACCCTTGCCAGCCAGCTGCAAAATGTCCATTAAGAACGTAAGGAAAGCCCAGCTGGATTGGGCCAAAAGCCCATCTAGTCCAACCTCCTGTACCTCACAGTAGCTCACCAGATGCCTCCGGGAGCACACATTCTCCTCTTCATCTACACTCCAACTATCAAACTATTTCTCATAAGTTCCCAACCTAAGCAGCTGGGCTGTGTCGAATAGCCTATACCCACAAGTCAACAAAAGGCGCCATCAATGCTTTCTTTGAGCATCTTCTTCTTTGAGCATCTTCTTTTAATAAACAATGCCCATTAAATAAATGTATTCACACACTGTTTGCAAGCAACAATGCAGGCCAAACTGAAAACAGGAGCGCCAAGGAAGTTGTGCCCAGGTTCAAATTGATCAATCCTTGCAACATCCACTCTCAGTTCAGGTCCAAAATGTGCTGGTGACATTCACTGCAGTGTATGGAGTGATTCACAATTCTGACAACTCTCAAAGTTCACACTGCTAGTTCACACAAGGTTCACACTGCTACAATCCTTGGGAAGGAACCATAAGTGAAATGAGAATGGACTTGGAAACAAGAGCTGGAGCTGCTCTAGCAGCTGGGCTCTTCTTATGGGGATATGGCCGCATTCGTTATTGAAAAGGAAATGGAAGCCCCTTCAGGCTTGTTTTGGGAAGACTTTCTGATAAATTGCTCTCAGCAGCCACTTGTTGTGGCAGCCAGACATCCGTGTGACAGTGGCACAGGTGTGAGCCTGTTTTAAAGCCTGCGGTGTTCCCCACCACATCATGGCAGGTTTCTCATTTCTAGCAGGCAATATTTCAGCAGAATTTTGCTGTTTCTAAGGACTTAAATTTACATGTGCACATATGTGATTATGTTGCAAGCTGAGTTGGCAATTTCAGTGTGCATAACAACATCTCTGTCTTGGCAATAGCACAGCTAACAATGCAGCTAGGTGGCTGGGAACTCTACCTGTTTTCACCCCCAAACTACTGTACATTCCCATCTCCAATTCCCCTGTAATGAATAGTTAGCTATTTATACCAAACATGCCATTAAATGACTGCTGCAATGGTAACAAGAGGGCGCATTGCTGAGAACATTAAATCCTTAAGTTAATCTTTTAACTAGAGATGCCAGAGGTCAGAGCTGGTGCTTCACACAGCCAAGGCATGGGCTCTACCAATGAGCTTCACTGCCTTCCTTGACTAACAGCCCAACTTTCCAACCAACTTTCCAGTACCGATGCAGTCACAATTTAGTCTTGAGGTAAGGGAACAAAAGGTCTCTTACTTGGAGGAGGCCTCTATGACTGCCCCTGAAGAACGCAGCATGCATGCATTTTCATGGCTGCATGGGTCCAAGAAAGTTGGTTAGGATTGGGATGTCAGTTGTTTCATGTGCAACTGAAGTACAGACATGGCACAGGAAGGATACATGCGGAAGCTTTTGTACAGCTGGTGGAAAGAAATTCTAGCCTCCCACTGAGCCGCAAATCATTGGACTTTATCCCAAGAATATCCAGGAATTGTCAACTATCATTTACCTTGGCGCCTTGGATCCTGACAGAGGGCTTCTCTTCATTGTCTCCTTTTATCAAAGTTCCATCTTGGAAGACAAAATGCCTTGCACTTGCTCCTGCCTCCCCCTCCCCCATAGTTTTATTAGGTAATGGATCATAATTTATGAAGAACACCATGACAACTTAAGGAGTTCACTTTTAAAGCTTTCTATCATATCCCTAGCATTGATTGCAGAATTATAGGCTATTAGACTTTGTGAAGAAGCAATTTAGAAAATCAAGCAGTACAGCTTTCTGCACTGATTTGCAACAGCTTAACCAAGCAGCAGACCAATTAAATATAGACAGGTTTAACAAACGTAAAAGTCCACTAAAGTGGTATTGCTATTCAAGGGGAAGTGTTTCCCCCCCCTCTTAAATTAGCTGCTTTTCTTTATTATGGATTTTACATGTATTAGATGCTATCAGGGAGTCTGTTATCATTACTGTTTCATAGATCATGTGAGAGATCTCCAGTTTAGGCTGATGTAATTCCTTTTTTTCAAAAGCTGTCTTTTTAAGCATTAAAGAGTCATATTCATTTAAAAACTTTCAGTATGAAAGGTTTTCTTTTCCTTCTTCTTCAGTGTCAATCCAGTCCATTCTTTTTTAATTTAATTTAATGGCAACCGAGACAAACATAATCAACAAATCACTGACAATTAGGAAGCACAAGGACACAAGAGAGACAATCATGACCACATATGCACATTGCATGCCATTTTGGAAGCAGCAGCATCAGGGTTTTAACAGACTGGGCTGTGGATTCAAAACATGTCACTGTTACGCAGACAAAAACTTGAACCACATTTTTCTTGAAATACCTGCAGCATCAAATCTGACAATTCTCCTATTAAAATTATTAACATGGATTTGCCAGGTTGCTCTGAATAGGTGTCTTCAGGCTTTCCTCCATGTGTTTGGCATCCACGAAGGAATTATAACGCTTAAATGAATGAAAGATCTTGAAAGCCTTTTCAGTTTGGGGGCTCATAAATATGGAGCCTCCATCGTAGGAATCCTCCCACTATTGCCAAGGACCCAAGCAAACCAAGCTTTCCCAGAGATTTCACACCTTCTAAAAGGATGTTTCCACATGGTGTAGTGCAGTGATTCCAAATGTATGTGTGCACTCTGGAGCAATCAACGGGGGCGCCACGGAATGTCCCTGATCATGCCTTCTACTGGCTCTCCTGAGCACCACCATCTTGGATCTTGCAAAATCTCATGACATCCAAGATAGCAGTCCCAAATATCACAAGATTTGGGTGCCACCATCTTGGACCTTGTGAGATCTCATGAGATTTGGGCGCTGCTGTCTTGGAGCTTATAAAATTTCACAAGAACCAAAATGGCTGAGTCAGGAAGAAGAGGTTGCACGGGTGCTACGACTCCGTTAAGTTTGGGAACCATTGGTGTAGTGAATTGGAAATTGATCTTACATCTGAAAGATCCAGGTTCAAATCCTTGTGCAGTCACGAAGCTTCCTGGGTGACCTTGGGCCAATCACTCTCTCTCTCGGTCTCACCTATCTCATAAGCTTGTTGTGAGGACAAAAGGATCCATGTACACCGCCCTGAGATCCTTGAAGAAAGGGCTGTATTAAAATGTGAAAACAAACAAATAAATAAATAAACAAACCTGCAAGGTAGGTTAGACCGTGCTGCTTTCAAAGGGTCAAGGAAGGCAACTTCTTCCTAGTTGAAGTCAGTTATTAAGCAGGACAACTCACTTCATTTACTGAAGTAATGTGTATTCAACTTCTGGTCTGCACAGTCAGTCTGACCTGAAGTTGAAAACATTTTTGTGTCCTTGCTGAATGCAGGATGCCCCATCTGAAATGAACTGAGGTCAGTCAATAGGATGATGGTCTCCCAGTTGCCTACCTCCATTCCAAACCAAGGCTGCAATACAATATGCTTTTTTAAAAAGTTAGGTAAAATGTGCAAGGAAAGCGCCCTACAGGTAGACCACAGCTGCGATACAAGGACATCTGCAAGAGGGATCTGAAGGCCTTAGGAGTGGACCTCAACAGGTGGGAAACCCTGGCCTCTGAGCGGCCCGCTTGGAGGCAGGCTGTACAGCATGGCCTTTCCCAGTTTGAAGAGACACTTGGCCAACAGTCTGAGGCTAAGAGGCAAAGAAGGAAGGCCCATAGCCAGGGAGACAGACCAGGGACAGACTGCACTTGCTCCCAGTATGGAAGGGAGTGTCACTCCTGAATCGGCTTTTTCAGCCACACTAGACGCTGTTCCAGAACCACCATTCAGAGCGCAATACCAGAGTCTTTTGAGACTGAAGGTTGCCAACAGTAGTAGGTAAAATGTAAAGAAGTTATGTTGCTGGGGACTGGCCTCACAACTAAAGCTATTGGATTCATTCTTCTGCACGACAATACTTTTCCTAAAAAGTTCTTGAATGGCAGACACATTTCCCAGCTCAGAGACCATCCCCTTGCAAACAAAAAGCAGCAGAAGAAGCTGTTAAAATACTAAGGAGATGAGGTCTTATTTCTCAGCTGGAAAATGGTTGTCAAAAATAATGGCAGCTCTTTGGTCACACAGCCCCACAGCGAGCGTTCTATTTCCAGTAAGTGATAATTAGGAGCTTTATCATGCTCCTTTTAGGACTCAAGGTCACCTTTAAAAGGCATGCCCAAGAAAGGCATAGCTATCCAGTGGATCACAAGCCTGGGTTCCAGAGACCCACATTACACACAGTCAGTGAGAAACATCTCACTCCTTGACTACAGAACCACCACATTGCAAACAAATGAAGCTGCATAATCATGGAGCAGACCAGTACCATCAACTCTGACTAGCAGTAGTTCTCAAGGGGTCAAGCAAGAGCCCTTCTGAACCTGGTTACCTGCATTCCTTTCATTGGAGATGTTGGGCACTGAATCTTGACCCTTAGCAACACCACAGATTCCTGTCTGAAATGCTGGTGAGGCCATGCCAATTACGGGAAAGATTACTGAGCTAGGTGGACCAAAGGTTTAACTTGGCACAAGGCTCTAAACTGCAAGAGAAACACATGGATCTGCAGAGATCTGATACAATTACTGCAGGAATTGAACTTTGAGGGTCTCCACCAGCTATAATGCAGGGCCAGGAACAAGAACACTGGAATGGGTTCAACAAGCTAGAATAGGAACACTGACACTGATTTTACTCAAGCACCAAACCTGAGCTCTTTATCGCTCTATAAAACAACCTACTATATATAAATACTCCACATTTTCCTGTTCTTTTCTAGTTTTATTTTTATTTTCTACTCACTCCTTTAGTACAATGAAATTCAACCAGGGTGGATCCAGTGTTTGTGTTTGGGGGGAGGGGAAGACATGAGCATTACCTTAACTCCTGAGCCCAGGTCAACCAGGGAGGTAGGCCTGAGCTCCCAGTTGAACTAGTGTGGCTTAGGTTTGTTGGGTGGATAGACTTGGACTCCTGCCCAGACTTGAAACCCAGATATATCTGCTGAGTAGACCTGGGCTCCCAATTCCAACTCTGCCCTTAGGAGGTTCTTCCAGGCGGGTAGATCTGGGTTCCTGTGTGCAATCTCGCTGCTGAAACCTTGCCCCTTGGGCATTCCCCTGACACCCAACTTCACTCCCCAGTTTGGAAGGGCAACACACCCATGGCTCCTTCCTTGGATCCACCCCTGAATTCAACTGCCCTCCACTTTCACAACTTTCTGAAAGCTTTAGGCCTTTGTAATTTACAAACGAATTTACTTTTGTGTACCTAGGGAGTTCCCTGAATGTGGAGAAGCCACTGCCATAATTTGGGTGGTCCTGGTTTTCTCCCAGCTCACAGGCACGGGCTCACCCGAGTTTGTATTGGAGAAATGATGAAGGTATTCTTTTGTTAAATTGTGTAGACATCCATCCAGACTGCAACAAGAGTCCCTCTAAAATGAGGACCAGGATGTTGAAATAGCTCAGAGGTGAGAGGGTTTTGCTTTCCTACCTAGACTTATAATTGATTCATTTTTCAGTGCATCAGCAGCAAGAATTAATTTGGTCTTGTTCTATGGACTTGCCTTTTAATCTTGGCTAAGTGATTCCAGTTTAAGCAAAGTCTCTTCCCACAATGCCCTGATCTTGTCATCAGCAGGGTTTCCAGGCCTTGTCCTAAGACCTCATCTCCATTTCCCCGGTTCCCTAGAGAATGAGGCAACGTCTCCACATATTGGAAGGGCACTGCCAAGTGGATCATTGCTGCGATAATTACATTTGACATTTAAATTATAACCCAGGATAATTTCGTTTAGGCTTCTACTACAATAACAATCAGAAAAGAGCAAGGAAACATACTGCTGAAAAGAATGACAAGCTGTCACCAGGGGCAATCATTCTTCACCCAACACTTTCCCCACCTGATTTACACAGTAGAAAAAGTTGTTTGAGGACAGACAGTAAGATATGACAACACAACTCAGTCCTTACCTTGGAGCACCTCTCCTGCAGGAGCAGGAAGAGTGTTTGTCCCTCTATGCAGTTTTTGGACTTGTGAACTGAGAACTCCTCTGTGGAAGAGGGGCAGGTGAAGCCCCTCCCTTACACACAGCTGCAACCATGTGCAGTCATCTCAGGGAGGCTGGCAGGCCTGACCCATATCCAGCGACAGTTTTGGGCTGCAAGCAGCTCAGCCCGGGGCAAGAGGAAACACTTCCCCTTACCCCCAGGAGAGCCGCTGCAACCCCAATGGGTCTACTCAGATCTGCACCACCTAAAGAGCTGCGCTGCCCGGGAACAGGGTCAGGATCTAGCACAAGTGGCTCTCCTGCCACCTGCCCATGGGCCTGTCCGCTGCCCACCCTACCCAGGAACGTCTCCTACTAACCTCCCTCCCACCCTCCCCATGCCCTCCCAGACCCTTGCGCCGGCCAAGCTTGGCCAATATGGACCTACCTTTCCCTGTTGGCGTAGAGGTTGGATGCAGTTTCTGTGGGTCGACGCACATCCCTGCACCAGTCCAGCCTACACTCGAGGAGCAGCAAACATGCTTTATTGCACGTTTGCAACCCTCCCAGTTCAGCTCAAGGGATTTGTGCCGGCCAAGTGCCCACTTAGGATTGCGCTCACAATGTATTTATCTGAATACTGCATACTTCTCAAGGGAATCGGAAGAAACAGTCCTGGGATTTAGATATGATTCTGAAAGATCAGCAAGTTCCACTTCTAGCAGATTTCAGAGGGTAGAGCAGGGAACAGAAAGGGAGTGAAGCTGTAATTGCACAAAAAACAGACAAGGGGCTGGGAAGCAAAATAGTTGCTACAACTCCATGCTATAGTAACACCTTCCCCCTCTAGTTATCATTTTAACAACTTTGAAGGATGTGAATTCAGGAAAAAATATAATTATTAAATGAGAAATTAAATTACCTAATAATTCTTAGTAGGTAGGGGGAGGTCAGGAGGAGGAAAGAAACTATTCCCGCCCCCCATCCACTCCTTTCTATCCCATTTGCCACTCTTGGTAGATTCCTTTATGGAACCAGGTGGCAGAGCAGCCTAACAGTTACAGCTGCTGTTGCCTCAAGGACTGTGTTGCAGTAGATGATTATTATTCTATTTATTATCATCCTCTGTTAATACAAATGAATTGACAATGTTCCATTATAAGAGAAATGTCTTGTTTGTTAATTACCTTTGTTTTAGAAAATAGGTGACATGACAAAACAACCACAAAATGTTCAAGATTATGTAATGCAATTATCAGTGGACTTTTATCAAGCAAGGGTTACAGAATCAAATTAAACAAGTAGTTGTGGGTGATTTTCAATCTCACATAGAAAATAACACTGGCTGCAAAGAAGGACAAATGAAATGTCATGGCCAGCTTTCCCACTAAGGGTTAGAAGAACTCTAAGGGTCAACTTAGATATTATGCAAAAAGTGTAATATATACCACTGTTTTTCTTTTTGTTTCTCAGCTAGCGTGCTGGGAGCAGAACCAGCCTTAGGATATATGGGGCCCTATTGGAGACATCTTTTGCAAGGCCCCAGGTTCACAGCGAAGGTCTGTGAAGAATCTTAGAGATACAAATACCATTTATTATAGACTTTATATATCTACGGTAAAATGAAGAGTAATAAAAATGCACACTTAAACATGTAAAAATATAAACAGTACAAACAGAACTCAGAAGAAAATTAAAATTGTTGCTGTTCTCTATAAATATCTGCTGTGTGGTGTTCGGTGTCTGTTACAATGTGTGGCTGTGTGTATCTGACAAGACTAGAATAGATTATCCTAGTGCGGGGGGGGGCCCTTAGTTGCAGGACCCAATTGGGGGTAATTGGTCCAATTGGCTTACAGTTGGCCCAGGCTGGGAAGAGAACCAGTGGACACACAGTGGAACTATAGAAGGGAACAGGGTGGATTTAGAACTTTTTGTGCCTAGTTTGCTTTCAATTGAAGTTTCCCCCCCCAATAGCGTGGGGGGGGGAATGATACAGTTGGGCTTAGAACCAATGTACCCCTTCGAAGATAGGAGCAGAGTGCTAAAGACCCCCTACTTCCCACAATTCCACCTCCTTTTGCCCAATCTAGTATCTGTTTAGAAAAATACTGGGCACCTTATGCACGCTCAGGACTGTGTTCCCAAAGCAAAGATTGAAAATCTCCAAAAAGCTTCCCCCATTCCCCTCCCCGCTCATAAAATCCAAACTTTCTGCACATTCCCACCCCACCATTTCCTTGTCTCCAGCCTTTACAGGGATTCCCCAGAAGCTCCAGGCACACATATAGTGCAATTCTATTGTATGTTTACCGGGTAGATGGGACTCGTCAGCCTAGGAAGGCAGCTCATCTAAGAGAAGGAAACTCTGACCTCAAACCTCCACTGCCTTGTGGCTACATCCAGTTCTGGAAAAGGCTTCAGGAGTCAACCTCGAGGCAAAATCAGGAGCCGGAGTCCCTTAGGCAGTTCATGGCTGAACACAGTCATGTTCTGGCAACTCCTGCGACGCCGCTGGAACCAACCGTATTGGCTTCTGCCTTTCCATTGGACCATTCCAGCGACGTGGAGAGGGGGGGATTTGCTGCATGGGTAACAGCCTATCCTCCATACCTTCTTTACCCAGGCTTCGCGCACTGGAGAGGACACTCCAACTTCGCCATACGGCGTCGGCACAACACGGGAAGCAGCAGTTTACCGGTTATAAGTCTTTGCTCGATTGGCGTAGAGCATGACGCCAGGGGCTGCTTCCGACGGTGGGAGAGATCATTGCATCTCATTGGGCAGCTACCGCCCGCCTTAAGCTGGGCAGTCCCCAGCCAGTAAGGTGTTGCCTCGCCACGGTCCGTTAACCTCATGGGGTGCGTGGGGTTTAGGGTGAAAACCGACAAGCGGATCGACAACTCTGCACCATGCAACAGAAAACAGAAAACTACTGCCCTAAAGCTGGGCACCTGGAACGTTAGGACAATGACACCTGGCTTCTCTGATGACCTGCAAGAAATAGACGACGCACGCAAAACAGCTGTCATCGACATGGAGCTGAGCAGACTGCAGATGGACATCGTCGCCCTTCAAGAGACTAGGCTGCCAGATTCCGGATCTGTCAAGGAGAGAAATTTCTCATTTTTCTGGCAGGGAAAACCACCAAACGAAACCAGGGAACATGGCGTTGGCTTTGCGGTCAGAAATACCCTGCTGAAATCCATCATCCCACCTACTGTGGGAAGTGAAAGAATTTTGTCCCTGCAGCTCCAGTCATCAGCAGGACCTATCACTCTCATCAGTGCTTATGCACCGACTCTGTCATCTCCAGCAGAAGCCAAAGACAAATTCTATGATGACCTGGCCACCACTGTCAAGAAAATCCCTGTAAAAGAGCCATTGTTCATCCTCGGCGATCTCAATGCTAGAGTTGGTGCTGATAACAGTTCATGGCCCACTTGCTTAGGTCAGTTTGGCACTGGGAGGATGAACGAAAATGGCCAACGCCTGCTAGAGTTTTGCTGTCATCACGGTCTCTGTGTCAGCAACACGTTCTTCAACACAAAGCCCCAACATAGAGTCTCTTGGAGACATCCAAGATCAAAGCACTGGCACCAGCTCGACCTGATCCTCACCAGACGCTCCAGCCTTCCCAGCATCAAGATCACACGCAGTTATCATGGTGCTGCCTTCGACACTGACCACTCCCTGGTGTGCAGCAGAGTGAAACTGCAAACAAAGCGACAGTATCACACGAAAAAGGAAGGAAGACCTCGCATTGATACCAGCAAGACCCGGGATCAGAGAAAAGTGGAGGAATTTGCACAAGCGCTTGAGGAATCTCTTCCAGGCCCGGCCGACGCAAATGCATCCAACAGATGGGAACATTTCAAGAATACCGTTTACAACACCGCCTTGTCCATATTCGGCAAGAAGACCAACAAGGCGGCAGACTGGTTTGAAGCCCACTCTGAGGAGTTGACACCAGTCATTGAGGAAAAGAGGAGAGCTCAAGCAGCATACAAGGCCTGTCCCAGTGAGCGCAACCTGCAGGTCCTCCGAACTGCTCGCAGCAAAGTCCAACAGACTGCCAGGAGATGTGCTAACGACTACTGGCTCCAGCTCTGTTCCGAGATACAGATAGCAGCTGACACGGGCAACATCAAGGGGATGTATGATGGTATCAAGCAGGCCCTAGGTCCAACACAGAAGAAAATTGCCCCTCTGAAGTCTGCCACAGGCGAGGTCATCCAGGATCGGGCGCAGCAGATGGAACGCTGGGTGCAGCACTACTCTGAGCTATATTCCAGAGAAAATGTAGTCACCGAAGAAGCACTGAACAACATTGAGTGCCTGCCTGTGCTGGAAGAGCTTGACAGTGAACCAACCCTAGAAGAACTTCACGTGGCCCTGGACTCCCTTGCCTTTGGCAAGGCACCTGGAAAAGACAGCATCCCTGCTGAAGTCCTAAAATGCTGCAAAGAGATCATCGTCACTGAGCTGCATGAAATCCTCTGTCTCTGCTGGAGAGAAGGTGGAGTACCTCAAGACATGAGGGATGCAAACATCATCACGCTGTACAAGAACAAAGGTGACAGGGGTGACTGCAACAACTACCGCGGCATCTCTCTCCTTAGCGTTGTAGGAAAGCTGTTTGCCCGAGTTGTACTAAAGAGGCTCCAGGTACTTGCAGAGAGCGTCTATCCAGAATCGCAGTGTGGATTCCGAGCCAACAGGTCCACCACTGATATGGTATTCTCCCTTAGACAACTGCAGGAGAAATGCAGGGAACAACGACAGCCACTCTTTATAGCCTTCATAGATCTCACGAAGGCTTTCGACCTGGTCAGCAGAGACGGCCTCTTCAAGATTCTCCCCAAGATTGGATGTCCACCCAGGCTCCTCAGCATCATCAGATCTTTCCACAAGGACATGAAGGGCACTGTTGTCTTCGATGGCTCCACATCAGACCCTTTTGACATCCGAAGCGGAGTGAAGCAGGGCTGTGTTCTTGCACCAACCTTGTTTGGGATTTTCTTCGCTGTCCTGCTGAAGCAGGCCTTTGGAACTGCAACAGAAGGCATCTATCTCCGGACCAGATCAGACGGAAAGCTCTTCAACCTCTCCAGACTGAGAGCAAAATCCAAAGTCCAGCTGAAATGTCTGCGTGACTTCCTCTTTGCCGACGATGCAGCTGTCACTACCCACTCTGCCAAAGATCTCCAGCAGCTCATGGATCGTTTTAGCAAGGCCTGCCAAGATTTTGGACTGACAATCAGCCTGAAGAAAACACAGGTCATGGTTCAGGATGTGGACTCACCTCCCTGCATTACAATCTCTGAGCATGAACTGGAGGTTGTCCATGACTTTGTGTACCTTGGCTCAACGATCTCCGACACTCTTTCTCTCGATACCGAGCTAAACAAGCGCATCGGTAAAGCAGCTACCACGTTTTCCAGACTCACAAAGAGAGTCTGGTCCAACAAGAAGCTGACGGAACATACCAAGATCCAGGTCTACAGAGCGTGCGTCCTGAGTACACTTCTGTACTGCAGCGAGTCATGGACTCTTCACTCACAACAGGAGAGGAAACTGAGCGCTTTCCACATGCGCTGCCTCCGACGCATCCTCGGCATCACCTGGCAGGACAAAGTTCCAAACAACACAGTCCTGGAACGTGCTGGAATCCCTAGCATGTATTCACTGCTGAAACAGAGACGCCTGCGTTGGCTTGGTCATGTCGTGAGAATGGATGATGGCCGGATCCCAAAGTATCTCCTCTATGGAGAACTCGTGCAAGGAAAGCGCCCTACAGGTAGACCACAGCTGCGATACAAGGACATCTGCAAGAGGGATTTGAAGGCCTTAGGGATGGACCTCAACAAGTGGGAAACCCTGGCCTCTGAGCGGCCCGCTTGGAGGCAGGCTGTGCAGCATGGCCTTTCCCAGTTTGAAGAGACACTTGGCCAAAAGTGTGAGGCAAAGAGGCAAAGAAGGAAGGCCCATAGCCAGGGAGACAGACCAGGGACAGACTGCACTTGCTCCCGGTGTGGAAGGGATTGTCACTCCCGGATTGGCCTTTTCAGCCACACTAGACGCTGTGCCAGAACCACCTTTCAGAGCGCGATACCATAGTCTTTCGAGACTGAAGGTTGCCAATACAAAATTGTATGTTTACTTTGAAATAAGACCACCGTGCTCCGTGAAGCATACTCTTGGAGAAGTACCTATAGCTTCCATGTCTGAGGCTGGTGTTATGGCTCTGCCTTTATGGACAGGATGATGACTTTCCCTAGAGTGCAAGAATTCATCCTGCCCCTTTCATGTTCAGTACGCACATGAGGTTACTGTGTGACATCATGTGGTATAATTGATGAGCCCTGGAAAATAGACATCAACTCCCATTGGGAAACAAAATCGGAATTGTTCTTCTCTTTGAGGAGCCAAACTACCCTGTAGTGCCACCCACCTGCCCACATCAAATTGCCAGTGGCTGACTTCTAGTCTAGATGTGACAATGACATCTTGTGGACACTTCAGGTATTATTTTGAAAATAAATGCTCAAGGTTTTGTTTTCTTCAGCTACAAACAGAGAATTGAGGTTCTGCCAAATTGATTTGCTGTTTTTTGCTACTTAAACAGTAGGCTGTGAAGCTGGTTTAGCCACAAAGGAGTGTTTTTTTTTCTTTAACTACATTTTTATTGGCACTAGTACTGAGCAAGTTTCCATTGCAGAAAGTGCAGCTTTTGCTTCAGCTTAACCAATTCCACACTTGTTTACAATCCTACCTACTGTGCACATACAAAGCTGCTTTGTACAGGGTCAGGACATTGATATTGCAAATTTTTGTCTCTTCAGTCTGGCAGCAGCTCTCAGTCTTTCCCTTTTCCAGCTAAGGAATTGAATCTGATATTTCCTGCATGCAAAGCATACTCAGCCAGAGTTATGGCCCTTACTAATCATAAGGTGGTCAAAAACTTGAAGAGACGGGTGGGGATTGTTAGCAAGTAGCACTGAATCAGTAGGGTATTTAATCAAGAAAATAATTCTGTCCACACAGGTTGGAGAGGAGCAAACCAAACATAAGACAAGCAGGTTTGGGTTGGCATGTTACATTACCCAATCCTATAGGTTGCTAGCACTGGTGCTAACCAGCGCAAATGTGCCATTAAGCATATTTGTGACAACTCAGGAGTAGGCAGTGTTATGGAGGATTGAAAGAGACCACTGACACCAAACTAAGTTATCAGCAGTGACAGAAGAAGACCTGTGTTGTCCCACTAGGGCTGAATCCACATGAATGGTTGCTGGCGCTGGTGAGTTTAGAACCGGATGGTGCAACGGCAGGCGGAGGGTGGGGGTAGAGTGGAACGGAGGCAGGGATGGGGAGTAACAGGGTGGGGGCAGGACAGAACGGGGGTGGATCAGACCTGGGAGGGAGTGGAATGGGTGGAGGAGGCCATTCAGAGGAAGAAAACTCTGGAAAGCTGTATTTTGATAGAGAAGAAAGGAGGCAAAATAATGCAGGGGGCTGCCTTTTCAGCTACCTCTGAATGCCTCATGAGGCTTCAAGTATGGAACCAAAGTATGGATCCACAGCTCATTATTTTTGGCTAATTTGTGTGCACGTACTAACTATTTTTCACATACACTTTAAGACTCATTAACGGAGAAAATGTGCTCTGCATTCTTATTTATTCTGCCTGAAAGTGTGTTTTTGCTCCTGCAGTTTTCTGATGGCTGGGCAGGGAGCTTCTATTTTTAGTTATTCCGCCTTCCCAGATTGGGGAGGAGGGTAGCAATATGGATATTCCTACGCCATTGGTACCTGACATGTAGGACAAATAATAATAATAATAAACAACTTTATTTCTATCCCGCCCTTCTCCCTAAAGGGACCCAGGGCGGCTTACAACATATTAAAAACAGATTAAAACATAATTTAACAAACAGATAAAAACATATTAAAAACACATTAACAGAAACCATAAAAACACTAGTCAGATAAAAGTCAAAATAAAAAAGAGCATAAAACAGCAGTTCATGGAGGAATCAGGCCTGTAAAAAAGCAACTAAAAGATGTATAAAAGATGTTAAAAAGGCCATGAAGTCAGAAGGCTTGTTTAAACAGCAAGGTCTTCAGGCCTCGCCGAAAAGTCTCAAGAGAGTCTCAAATAAGTGATCTCCATAGCCTCCAAGCACACCTTTTGTTTGACCAGTGTCAATTGTGTTATTCTCAGTAATTATTCTCATCCTAGTGTCTTGTTCCTGCTGCTACAGTACAGCTGGAGATCCTTGGTCCAACCAGCTCAGTAATATTGACACTGTTTGGTAGGGGTTCACTGGAATTTCAGACAGGAATCTTTTTCCAGTCCTACCTGGAGATGCCCAAGAGCGGATTTGGGATATTTTGCATATAAAGCAGGTATTCCACCGCTGAATCACAACCCCACTCCCTAAGCAGTGGCCCCCAAACTGTGTGCCACAGCATCCTAGGGTGAGGGTCCCTGAGCTGAGGGTTCAAGGCCTGCTCTTTCTTCAAGCCAGCCTCCTTTTCCACAGTCAGTATCATGTCTTGTAGAAGCATAATTCAGCATGGTTCTTGCATGTTGGCATCCTTCAGTCTCGAAAGACTCTGGTGTCACGCTCTGAATGGTGGTTCTGGAACAGAGTGTCCTCTCCAGTGTGCGAAGCCTGGGTAAAGTAGATATGGAGGATAGACTGTTTCCCATGCAGCAAATCCCCCCTCTCCACGTCGCTGAAAAGGTCCAATGGAAAGGCAGAAGCCAATACGGTTGGTTCCAGCGACGTCGCAGGAGTTGCCAGAACATGACTGTGTTCAGCCATGAACTGCCTCAGGGACTCCGGCTCCGGATTTTGCCTCGAGGTTGACTCCTGAAGCCTTTTCCAGAACTGGATGCAGCCACAAGGCAGTGGAGGTTTGAGATCAGAGTTTTCCTTCTCTCAGATGAGCTGCCTTCCCAGGCTGACGAGGTCCCATCTACCCAGTGGCTGTTTAGTCGCCTCTTACGACAAGTACAGCCAAACCGAGGGCCTATTCTTATCCCCAGCCCCCAGTGTACATGCAGCATGTACACTGCATGCTATTCAAGAGGAGAGTTGTGTTCTTACTCCCAGTCTAAAGGGGTGATAATCAAGATGCATACCTAAAAGACAGAAGGGAAGGTCTTCAGCAGGAGATTCTAGCAAGCCTGGCTCAGGCAGCTTGCTGCCTGTGCCACTAGGACAGCTCGCTATCAGAAGGAACTATGGACCTAATCTCTGCTGTTGCAGGTAGGCAGAAGATGTGCTGCAGCTTTCACCCAGAGGAGCCAGCAGGACTCTGTCTGGTTCTATATAACTGCTGATCCCGGTCTATCTCCTTAGCCTTAACAGCTTGTTTTGCTGCTGGAGACTGCCGAGAAGGTTGGCCTGTGCTTTCTGAAAGACGCCCTAGGCTGCTTCTTAACTGCCAGCCCTGTAGCAAAATGCACAGGCTGTTTTATATTTTAGGGAAATCAGTTTATCTTGCACAAAGGGCTCCATGTGCAGTCTTTTGGAAACAAGAAGCCTTGATCGTTGGTTTGAATTAAATTCTGCCAACGATATCCCACTGCACTGCAGAAACATACACAGTCATTTAAATGAGAGTCAGCCTGGAGATAAGGCAGCATCCTGTCTGCCATGGCACCAGCTTAATCTCTGCTGTGACCACTTATGACCTAAGGATGTCAAAACAGAGATGGGGAAGACAGGTCACCTTTTCTCTCAGCCCTCTTGTTCTTCTTTCCTCCTGTTTTCTTTCCAGTTTTACATTCTTCTCTCCACTTTTCTGCCTCTTTCCATTTCTCCCTGTAATGCAACATTCTCTCCAAATCTATGCACATCCATGCTAGCAACTACCGCAGAAACTCACCTATAAGCCGAGGCAGGTTTTGAGCCAACAATCATGAAATTTTCTATGACCCTCGGATAAGTCGGGGGTAAACTTAGGGGGGTGTCTGACTATAATTTTGCCTGATTTTACCCAAGGCCAGATCCTGAAAAATAACCTACCACTAATTGTTACCTAAGAACTGTAGTCTCTAATTTATTAAAAACATAGTAAAAGATCATGAGATACATTTTTATTCTTTTTTAAATTCTGGTCTTCACCACCTTTTTGTAAAACACTATCAGAGTAAGTGCACTGTAAACTACATACCAGTAAAACAGTGGTTCCCAACCTGGTATTCATGCACTCCCAGGGACACTCAACAGGACCTTTAGGGGTACTTGAAAAAGAATGGAATAATGGTAGAAAAAGGCAGGTGTGCCTCCAGAATGCCTTGCAAGACAGGAATGCCTTGCAAGGACCAGCAAGGCAGGAAGGGAGGTGGCTAGTTTGCTGTGAAAGCCCCACCAATAGCTAGTTTTTGGTCATCAATTCATGTATGCACCAGTGATTGAAAACCAGCACAGTAAAAAAGCTGAAACATAATACGGAAAGATCAATCACCCAGAATTTCTCAGCACACTTCTGGTGCAAAACAGTGCAAAGGCAGAGTCTTCTGTTCTTCAAACAGATGAAAAGAGAAAATATGTGATGAATACATGAAGTCTGGGCTTTCATATGGGGGAGATGAGGGCTTGTATTATTAATTACAAACATTTTGCTAATATGAAGGGTACAATTTATGGAAATGGGCTGCCAAGGGATATGCAAGTGAAAAAGGTTGGGAACCACTGCAGGAGAGCCATGAGTCAAATCCACCTTTAAGGTGGACATGAGGACAACCATGAATCAAAGACACCTTTAAGGTGTCTGGTGTGTTAAGCCAGAAGCTCTACATACAACATACAACCCATAACACATAACTGAGAGCGTGCAATTCAATTCACAGCAGAGAGATAAGATATTTGCAACCCTTTTTACTCAGAAGTAGACCCATTGCTTTCCATGGGTGTTATTCTTAAGTAATGGTGCACTGAATTGTAGCCTGGGAAGGAGGGTCCCATCCTGGTGTTTCAAAAGACAGACCTGCTTTGCAAGCATTTGCAAAGCAGAACCAGGCTGCAGCAGCAGGAAGGAGAATAAAAGGTTAACTTTGGCTGGAATGTCCCTGGAAAGGAACTATAGCAACTAAGGAGGTGCCTGCCTGAGCTGAGCAATAGCTCAGCTGAGAAAGGAAACTGTTCAGAGTTGAAAGGCTCTGCCCTCTGACTGACCCGGAGATAAGGCGAAGTGAGAATTGGAGCTGGATTACTTGGCAAAAATTTCACTTACTATACTGGAGTATCTACAGTATGTTGATCAGAAAGAACAAAAAGCAAGGGAGTTTTTTTGTTTTTGTTTTGATTGCTGTTTTTTTTTTAAATAAGAACTAATGTCCAACATAGTTGAAAGATGTCCTGCAAAGTTAGCCTGAAAAGCTACATATATTTCTCTGAAAGTATGTCCATTGAATGCAGTCTGTCTGAGCTGAAATCACCTAAAACAATGTCCCACATGCCAAATGTCAGGCAGTCTGTCTTAGCTGTCAGCCTTCCTTTTTCTTCTGAATGAGAATTGATGGACCAGAAAGGTGGGAAAGATGAGAAGGTCACTGTGTCACTGAGAAGGAGAATCTGAAATATTTCTCTTGGGAAAGCCTTCCAAGTGCCCCAGGATTAGCATTGGGGGAAATCAGGGCCAAGCAGTTGTGAATGTTTTTGTTGTTGTTGGCAACCTTCAGTCTCGGAAGACTATGGTATTGCGCTCTGGATGGTGGTTCTGGCACAGCGTCTAGTGTGGCTGAAAAGGCCGATTCAGGAGTGACAATCCCTTCCACACTGGGAGCAAGTGCAGTCTGTCCCTGGTCTGTCTCCTTGGCTATGGGCCTTCCTTCTTTGCCTCTTAGCCTCAGACTGTTGGCCAAGTGTCTCTTCAAACTGGGAAAGGCCATGCTGCACAGCCTGCCTCCAAGCGGGCCACTCAGAGGCCAGGGTTTCCCACCTGTTGAGGTCCACTCCTAAGGCCTCCAGATCCCTCTTGCAGATGTCCTTGTATCGCAGCTGTGGTCTACCTGTAGGGCGCTTTCCTTGCACGAGTTCTCCATAGAGGAGATCCTTTGGGATCCGGCCATCTTCCATTCTAACAACATGACCAAGCCAACGCAGGCGTCTCTGTTTCAGCAGTGCATACATGCTAGGGATTCCAGCTCGTTCCAGGACTGTGTTGTTTGGAACTTTGTCCTGCCAGGTGATGCCGAGGATGCGTCGGAGGCAGCGCATGTGGAAAGCGCTCAGTTTCCTCTCCTGTTGTGAGCAAAGAGTCCATGACTCGCTGCAGTACAGAAGTGTACTCAGGACGCAAGCTCTGGAGACTTGGATCTTGGTATGTTCCGTCAGCTTCTTGTTGGACCAGACTCTCTTTGTGAGTCTGGAAAACGTGGTAGCTGCTTTACCGATGCGTTTGTTTAGCTCGTATGTTTTTGTACCTTCCTGCTATTCATTTGAAGAATGCTCAGTTTTAACAGGTTGGCACTGCCTGGTATTTAACATCATCAAGTTGTGGAGCATTTTGTTTGGATAACTGGCGCCTGAAGAAACCTTCTGTGTCATCTGAAAGCTTGAGTTTCTAGAAATTTGAAATAGTTGGTCCAGTACATGCTCTTGCCACACTTGCTCCATTTGTTATTCCAACTTGATCTAGTTCCTTTCCTTCCTACTATATTTACTAAGAAGAAAAATCAGATCGTTGAAGGAAGGTTTTTTAAAATCCCCAACTAGGTGAAAGGGGATATGAACGGTGGAAGGCAATTGCAAAGCAGATAGCCCATCTCAGCTGATCTCAGCATGTTATCGGCTGGCCTTTGAACGGATTATTCTGTGAATCCCAACAACACACTAGGGCTCTAAAGGCTGATTAATTTTTAATTCTGAAGCAGGATGTCTAAAAAAGAAAGGTTATTTTTTTTTTTTCTTCATTTCCTGGCTGCCCATAGCAGCACTAAATAAAGAAAAGCTAATAAAAGCAGTTTCAGGGGCAAGCTGCTCTGTGCCACCTAATGAAAACCCACGTCCTCTTGTTTGCAGAGATACCAATTCTTTTTATAATGTTTTTCACTCAGCAAGAGAACAAAAAATAGCTCCGTGGAAAAACAGAAACCAGAGAGGAAGAAAGGGGTATCTGACTTGGTCGCGCTCATCTGGTTCAGCAAACTAGGCTTGGCTACTGCCGATGATCTGAGTTAAATGGGGAATATGGGAGTGAGAGCAGGAACGGCCATGCAGTTCCAGGCACCACCAGGGCAACAGCTGGGAACCCTTGGCTCTGGCTCTCTGTGTGCCCATGGCAGAGCATCTTGCCAGACCAGCTTTCTGGGCCCAGTGTTCTTAGGCTTGGGACTGGCCCCACCCAGGTGCGGCACTGGTCCCTCTCAACAAGGAAAATCTATATTGTATTGGCAACCTTCAGTCTCGAAAGACTCTGGTATCGCGCTCTGAAAGGTGGTTCTGGCACAGCGTCTAGTGTGGCTGAAAAGGCCAATCCGGGAGTGACAATCCCTTCCACACCGGGAGCAAGTGCAGTCTGTCCCTGGTCTGTCTCCCTGGCTATGGGCCTTCCTTCTTTGCCTCTTAGCCTCAGACTGTTGGCCAAGTGTCTCTTCAAACTGGGAAAGGCCATGCTGCACAGCCTGCCTCCAAGCGGGCCACTCAGAGGCCAGGGTTTCCCACTTGTTGAGGTCCATCCCTAAGGCCTTCAGATCCCTCTTGCAGATGTCCTTGTATCGCAGCTGTGGTCTGCCTGTAGGGCGCTTTCCTTGCACGAGTTCTCCATAGAGGAGATCCTTTGGGATCCGGCCATCATCCATTCTCACGACATGACCGAGCCAACGCAGGCGTCTCTGTTTCAGCAGTGCATACATGCTAGGGATTCCAGCACGTTCCAGGACTGTGTTGTTTGGTACTTTGTCCTGCCAGGTGATGCCGAGGATGCGTCGGAGGCAGCGCATGTGGAAAGCGCTCAGTTTCCTCTCCTGTTGTGAGCGAAGAGTCCATGACTCGCTGCAGTACAGAAGTGTACTCAGGACGCAAGCTCTGTAGACCTGGATCTTGGTATGTTCCGTCAGCTTCTTGTTGGACCAGACTCTCTTTGTAAATCTATAAAATCTCTTTGAAAATCTATAAAACGCTTCCAATTTGGAATAAACCTTCTTCCTTGGGCAGCAATGGGATCCTGGCTCTGATGTGCTTCAGCTTGGTTGTCTCCTGGCTTCTTCTTTGGCTTTGTTCCTCAGCCCTGACTCTAGCTTGCCTCCCTCCTCCTCGGTCTAGCACAAGTCCTGATTCCAATCTGATGGCTCCCCGAGGCACCTGGTAGACCACTGTGAGATATAGGAAGCTGGACTAGATGGGCTTTTGGTTTGATCCAGCAGGGCTTCTTATGATCGCTCTCTGAAGTAGGCCTATCCAATGGCACAGTATGCACAGGCACATGCAACATCTATTTAGATCTCTGTTGGGGGGATTCAGGATTTGAAAGTGACTAGATAGTATGACTGGCCACCTCTTACCACGGGTTACACCCTCACTCAAAGACCCACAAGACAAGGTGTGGCATGGCAGGAGAAGGCAAAGGACCCCACAGAACATCAAGGAAACATGAACCAACCGAGTCCCAGCTCCAACTTCTTTATCTCTTGGATCTGACTGATCCTTCAAGCACCACCCCTATTGCCTTAAGGGGCAGCCCGTGAGTCTCAAATATGTCTCACGTCAACCATACCCTGCACTGGTGGGCAGACAGAAAAGGTGAGAGGTTCTGAGTCAGGGTCCAATCTCATGGAGGAGGCTGGCCCAGGCTGGGGGGTTAGGTTCAGGTTCCTGGGGCTACTCAATGCCTGATCCCTCCTCTTGGGGACTTGTGTCAACTCCTTCACTTCCAAGTCCTGGTCACTCAGTATAAGGATCACAGTAGCTGGCCGGGAAACCTGATAACTGAGAGTGGATAAATAGGCAGATCTTCTAGCTGCACATGGTCAAAGGAGACCATTCGAGTGAACACTCAGAGCAGAACTTGGCACACACAAGTAGAAGCTGCCTGAAATGATGTAGCAGCTCTTAGGATGCCACATCTGCTTCAAGCACTATCAGAGCAGCCCTTTCAACTGAAATGCTGTAACTGCAGGAAGGAAGTCACAAGGCCCGAGGGGCAAAGACAATCACTTCAACCCAGTGGCTCTCAAGTGGGACTGCTAAATGGACCAGTCACAGGACTGTTCACTCTGCAACAAGGGTTAACTCCAGCTCTGAAATGATTACCCAGGGGGAAGGTAAGAGCCCAGAAGAGTATGAAGGACAGGCCTTCTCCTGGATTTCCTGAGCTCCAGGGCCAGAATAATTAAAAATGCAGTCTGGAAGATCCCTCTGAAGGCCTAAGACTCTTATGGGTTCACTGTTACTCTAGCAGCTGATGGTGAGGTAAGGAGAAGGGCCTTACAAGAGCCTGGAGTTCCACTGAAAGCATCTTTTATCTCCAGCTAATGCATTTAGGAGCCAAGCACCTTTCTCTTCTCCACTGACATTCTGTCCCACATCTGCTTGTAAATCAAGACTGTCAGAGCTAGTGGATTGTTCCTTTGGGTCTGTGTTTGCTGAAAGAGGAAAGAGGGCAGTGAGGTTGTCTCAGCTACTGAGCCTCTAGCTTTTCCAGCATGTCACACAGTGCAGACATGTGGCACATTGAAAGGAGAGGTGACGGCCTGTTCTTTTGCGTTTGCCTCTCCTTTTCATTCATATCAAGATGGTCACAGCCAGTCACCCAGGATGTGCAACTGACTGCATCTCACACAGAAGCTGACTGCCAGTGACTCTCCAGGGCTTCAAGCAGAGGTCCTTCCCTGCCACACCTAGAGGAGCATACAAAACAGGGACAATGGCAGCCCTCCATTGGGCACAATCCAGCAGGAAGTTCCCCTATGCAAGAGGAGCTGTACAAGAGTGAGTTGGGCCATTACAGAAATTGTACAAACATCCTCCTCACCTCTCTTGCACTGGTGTGAGGTTAAAACCACAAATTCCAGGGCACAGAGTCCAAACTGACAACAGAATGCAAAATAACTTGCAACAGTACAAATACAAGCAGCAGAAGTCCTAAACAGGCACTCCTAAGATTGGACTATGCTTTGGCAATGGAATAGCTTACCAAAGAAAGGTAAGCTATTAACTTCTGTGGAGATTTTCAGGGAGAAGCTGGAGAGAAACCTATCAGCCATGACTTAAGCCTTGCACATCTCGCCATAGCACAACAGCATCCAGCCAGTCCCCTCTAGCATTAAGACGCTATTATTCTTCTCTGATATGGTAATTTGGTCACAGTGAAAACTTACTTATGGCTCCATATAGCTCAGCAGAAGGGAGATAATGCAAGAACAACTCCAATACAGGATGAATATGTTCTTGCATTATCTAGTAGGGGAAGTATTCATACAGTAGGTACAGCATGGATGTGCAGCAGGGACAGTCATGAAGCAAGACTGCCTTGGTGACACACCACAGAGTACCAGTATAACCAGGGCCCAATACCCCCTGATGCCCAAGGTGGCATGCCAAATATTTCCCCCCTTACCTGATGCTGTGCCAGTCTCTGCTCCTCCTACTCTCCAATGTTCTAACTCAGCATTTTCTCACCCTCCATTTTTCCTCTTCCTCTCTGACCCCCTCCTCCTTTTTCTATCCAGGGAGTAGAAGGTGAAAGAGGAGCAGTGAAGGCAAGTAGTTGGCCTCATGATTGGGATGGCCTTGAGCACAGCCATGCACCCACTGACATTCTTGTGGTCTAAGGTGACTATACCCTGTAACGTGTTTGCAGCAGTACCTTCAGGTCAAGGACATGCCAGCTGAAGACAAAAAGGCAGGATATTTGTCATGGACAACTATCGATTGGAGTCTAGACATGCTAGTCCTAGATGACGTTGTTTGTGTGCAGGCTGGTATCATATTGTTATATGGCAGTCTTGCAAACCTACACAAATATACCAACCCACATGCATTTTCTTTTGCCTCAGCTGTAATACACTTTTACTTCAATAAACCTTTATTGGCATATTGGGAGTCCACAAACAATAGCAATATAACACAGCAAATAAATGCAACTTTACGGGGTATTAACTTCTGATCTTTGTCTTGGAAACTACCGCTAAAAATTCCACCACCAAATTGGTGATAGAAGAGGAATAATCACTAAGAAGAATTGGGAGAGGATCAACAAGGGAGACAGGAAGAGAAGAAAGAAAAGGGTCAAGTAGGTGAGACCTGAGATTATGATGGACAGTGCACCGAAAAAAGATATGGTCCAGAGTATCTGGTTCAACTGAACAAAACAAACATAATCTATCTGAGCGCAGGATTTGAGAAAATCTCCCTTGGTGTACTGCAGATGGGAATATGTTCAGTCTCGCTAACATGAAAGCCCTTCTTTTTCTCGGATCGGTAAATTGAACAAAATAATTCGCAGGGCGGCAAAGGGAGGGGGACAATCCAAAGAAGAGGGGTGAACAGGTCGGATTTAAATTAGACAATAAAGTTGCGTATTCTTGCTCCCAAAGTTTGAGTTTAATAAGATGATGCGCTTTTTGAAGGTCCATATCAGCTAAGAGTTCAGGAGAAAGAGCTAAAGAAGACAATTTAGACCAATTAGATGAAAAAGGGTCTTTTAGTAATACATACAGTCTTTTAGCTGTAATACATACAGCAGTGGTGGCTAATCTTTATAGGTAGCTGTGCCACCAGTCAAGTCCAAAGTATGAAATAATGCCACACCACTTAAAGAGAGAGAGAGAGAAAGAGAGGTGGAGCCTGTTTATCCACAGATTTTACATCCACAGATTTGGCTCAATGTGGGATCCTCAAATCCATGTTGAGCCAGACTTGGCTCCACCTGAACCCTCTGAAGGGGACCTGAGCTGTGCTCTGGTCCCCTCTGGAGAGCTTCTCAATGCCTGTCCTAATGCCCACCCGGCCTCCTAATGTCTTTTAAGGGCATAAAAATGTCACTTCAATTTTTTGCCCCCAAACCAGAAGTAGTATTTTTTTTCACTCTTTGGGGCCATTCTGAAGCCCACAGAGGCCAAGGGTGGATGCGCATGGCCTCTGTGGGCTTCAGAAAGTCCTTCAGAGAGGATCATAGCATAGTTCCAGTCCCCTTCAGAGGGCTTAAGGGGCCAAAACCCACAGATTTCCTTATCCGTGGTTTTGAGTATCAGCAGGGGGTTCAAGAACAAATCCCCCATAAATACCAAAGCCCCGTCTGCCCACCCACTATCACCACAACCAAATGCAAAGAAAGAATACTAGCAGTCATTGGAATTTCTGGGAGGACAACTCTTGATGTCACAAAACTGCAAATTTCACTGGATTCAAAGCTTAGAAAAATTGGGATTTATGTATTTTAAAGTAAGTAACTAGGGTTGCAGTCCTATACACACTTACGTGCCCCACTGAACATAATGGGGCTTACTTCTGAGGAGACATCAATAGGATCACATTATGAGCATGTAGAGAAAATCCTTCACGTTTTGGATAGATACAAAAACAGGGATACTGTGGGATAAAAGCATGGCAACTGAAAGCTGTGAGAAGCATGAAGGATGGTCAGAAAAAGGAAGGATTGAAAAAGCTGGGACAGATGAAGTGTTCACTGTAGACCCTCTGCCTTTTGCTGTCCTTCCTGAAATAAAATCTGTGTGCTTGATAGTTAGTGAAATCCATGCTAACATACCAGTTCTCTTAACCTTTATATAAAAGAGAGCAATTTATGTCCAGCCACTTCTGATTGCAACAAGCAAAGAGACAAGTTCTTATTTAAGCCCTTTTCAGGTATGAAGCCAAGCAGTCCATCTACTTGGCTGCCATACTTCTTTTTGTTGCGGGGGAGGGGACAAGCAATAGGTGTGACAATTTTGTGTATTTGAAATTACTGCATATTTATTCCCATCCAAAGTTTGTTCAGCTCCACTTACTGCTATGGTATGTTATTTCCCCTGGGCATCTTCTCCCCTCTAATGTTTGTCCTTTGTTCCTCCTTGCATTATTTGCCCAGGGTCGTTAGCAACGAATACAGCCTGAAGCATCAACTAATATGAATAAGAAAATTGCATGTTAGTATGTCTCAAAACTGTGGACCGATTCTTCTCATGTGTAGCTGACTGTACTGCACAGCTCCATTCCGGACTGGATAATGTCCCACCTGTGGCAGCTTCTCAGATATGTTCCCAAGAAAGGAAGCTGTAGCCATGTACTCACAGAGCACATATGTGCCCTGGTGGAGCAGCTGCTCTGCATCTCTCTACCTGTTATACTTTTTTTAATTACATGCATGCTAATCATTGCTTGTACCTACCTGAACTCTTAGCAAGTGGGAACAATCTGATCAGACGAATGAATGCCAATAAGGGTAAAAACATCTCTAGCTCGTAAAAAAAATCAGCTGTCCGGAGAAAGATGCATGTCCTTCATGCAAACAAAGATATTATTGACAGGTTCACCCGTCCGTTCTCAGAAAAGGAAGGGGCATAGTTGATATACTCACAGAGGTTGTATATTTTATAGGAATCCCAACACAGGGCGTTGTTTAATTCTGAAAATCATTTTTAGCCAGCTCTAAATGAAAAAGCAGCTAGGGGGGTGCCACACTAAAATCCACGGCTGACTTCTTTAAAATGTTGGTTTCAGCCAAGAAGATCTATCTGGGCAGGTCTGCAAATTCCTCCAGTACATGTTCCTTATAAGAACAACTCACTGTACTCAAGATGAGCATGTAGTTCACAGTCAAATATTTATTTGGTGAATTTCACTTCCCCCTCTTCTTCATGGAAAGAAAAAAATGCAGATTTTCCCAATAGGATTGTATAAATGCTCCTCTGTTATGTGATTTACCATTTTTCAGATAGCAGGGTATTGGACATCAAAGGAGACAGAGCACAGAGACGCGGTAGAGAAAGAAAGATCTGTGCATAGGATCCAAGTCTATATTCTACAGCAAATCTATCCCATCACAAAGTGACCATTACCAGCTGCTGCAAGCCCTAGCTTGATTTGATTCTCTCTGAACTGAGACTTCAGCAAACACTGCTTTCTGACTACCCTCAGCCCTCCACAAAGAAAATAAGGCACTTGATCCCCCCCCCCCAAAATACGTCTTAAAAGTGACATTGCATACAGAAACATTTGTGAAGATACTTTTTATGCATGTACCCAGGCACAGATGCTGAATTCTCAAATACAGCAGCACAGACCTCAGGCTACAAACTGAACAGAAGAGCTAACCATTTTCTAACACCAACAGACCTCTTGCCTGAACAAGAGGAGCTCTTTATTTTCCTTTTTGTTGTTAACATTTCAAAGAACTGGGAGGAAAAAAATCCCAACACCAATGGTTATTCTCAGATGTCCTTATTCCAGCCCAGATTGTTGACAATGTGAGAGCTGTTTGCAGGATCATGTGGAATATATATGGACAGCTTCTTTTACACTGTGACTGGAAGATCTGCCCCCATACTGGCCACTTCTAAGGCAATCACTTGAGTATACAGATAAAAAGCAAATCCCATGTGCAGTGCCTTGGTCTTTGAAAACCCAAAAGACATTTGAACGGAGGTATGGAAAGCTTGGTTTCTCAAGTCAGGACATTAATGGGAGGAAGTGTTTTGCACCATTCATTCAGCATGGAATGCAGCTGTAAGTTGTCTTGTGGAGGACCATACTAAAACCATAAGCTTGCTGTAGTAAAGCCAAGCATATAAGAGCCAGTTACCATACACGCAGTCTTTGCCGTAAGTCCATGTTAATAACTTTACCCTCTGGCTGTAACTTTGATGCTCCAGTCAAAGAGAAACATGCCTGTTATATACATTCTTACATGGACCCATCTCAGAGGAAACCATTCTACAGATTCTTACCAACATGTCTGTATTTCTCAGATGGAAAAAAAGGGAAGGGCAATGAGCTAGTTCTACAGCACAATATAAAAGCCAATTCCAATCTCTCGAGTGTGAATGTAGCATCAGGCTTGGATGTGCCCCTGGGGATGCTAACTGGGATGCTGATAGTAACACTGGTCAGCTTACCTGGTGCGGCTCTGAAAGGCACTCATTCATCCAGGCAACTTGAGGAAGTCCTGTCAAAGAAGCAGCATCGAAAGGGGAACTCCTCACAGCAGCTTCCCCCCCCCCCAGTCAAATTCCAGCCATGTGTGAAGAGGAGAGGATCCCCATCTAGATGAAGAGAGGAGATGTGGAGAGAAGCGTGCTGTCTGTAGGCAGACACTGGAGCCACCAATGTAGAAAGCTCAGACCATGAGCTGCTGGTGGGCAGAGGGGGAACTGTTGTTGCTGTTTTGTTTTGTTTTCCCCCTAACATCCAGTAAAGGAGCCACCTTTCACTGCCAAGAACACCCTCTGCCTTCACAAGGGTGCTTCATCTTGTTAACCCTCAGCTGACTGAAGGACTCGGAGCAGCAGTGTGTGTTCCTCCTCCGGAAGCGTGCCTGTCCCTCTTCATTTTTCCAGGGCACACTTTCAATTTTGTCTCCCTCGATATCTTCTTCTCAAGACGCTGCAGCTTTGGATAATATGATCTAAGAATATAAAACAAATCTGGGTGATTTAAAGAAGATCTGACAGCGAGCACAGGCAGCCCTGCTGCACCAACGAACGCTGCTGATAAAGTCTGACTGGAAGGCTATTATTAGAAAGGTGCAGGCTAATAAAACCAAATCCTTGTCTTTTGTATCAGGCTGAAGTGGGAAGTGGGGAAGGAAGAGCGGGCTTATCCAATTATAGTGGGGGGCGGTGGTCAGTGCCTTTGAAACAGACTCTTCTGGGAAGAGTCAGTTTTGTTCCAATTGCTTAAGGACCATGACAGCTCAGGTGTTTACTGAGCTCAGTATCAGGGTAGGAGAAGATTGACTGCATTCCTAGGACACATGCAAAGGAGGGCTTCCTGGGTCTAATTATGTTTCCGTTGTCTCATTTGAGTTGTCCCCCTTATGAATTGCCCTTTGGTCACCTAGTATCAGGGTTAGGTAAATGAGCAATAAGCTGACACTAGTGCAAAGGCACGTGATGTAGTTCTGTGTCTGATGCAAAGGAGGACCTGGTCTGGTCCATTCCAAGATAGGAGGCTGTCTAGCAACTCCAAATGTGCCACCACTGTGACTTCTTTGAAAGATGGGCTCAATGTCCTGGTAAACAAATGAACGAATACACTATTAATTCCCCAAGGAGCAAGGTAACCTAATCAAGTCCTGCCTGGAGGGGTTGATTTTCAGCTTGGAAACAGCGCACACAGAAAGAATGACCCTCAACTTCCTTTTCCAGGTCCCAGCTGGGCATGTCACAGGCATGTGCTCACAGGCATGTGCTAATCACAGGCATGTGCTCTTCCCCCCACACAGTTGATTTTAGCTTTAAAAAAAAGGCAGTATGCTTCTATGCTTCTTTATTGGAAGCATAACTTTATAGCACTTGTTTGGCTACATGCCTAATTTGCCGGTAAGGAACACCAATCCATTCCTTCAGAATGCAATATTCACTTGGCATTTGTTTGTATAGGTATTCCTCCAAGCATATAGTTCCAAAGGAGCCCCAAGTGTGACTCAACTGCACAACCATGAAAAGTCTTCACCTGTTGGCTACTTTGCCCCAACTCTGTCCCAGTTAATTATATACTTCATTCTGTGTGGGTGCTTACAGAATGCAGAACAATGTGATATTTGCATTATTGTACTCCACAGTTCAGTGCCCCATTTCACTGCAAGGAGTACAGAACAGATTTGCTCTCTTGTACTCCAAGGTTCATCCCACAGATAGGTTAGATTCTTTGTTTCAGAGGCTCAAAGGTAATGACGCAATTATTCATTTTCAGCTAAAATGGCACTTGATTCCCACTTGTGCTAAAAGTAAATAGAGCCTAGTCTAAAAGTGAACTCAGCATGCTTTCCCTTCCAGAAGATGTATGCCTGAGAGATCACATCTCGCCTCTCTGCCCACACAGTTACTGGCATGGGAAGAACAGTCATCCTTTTAAAATAAAAACAGAACATCCTTTCTACCATGTTCACAAGTATGCCTTTTAAATGCAAAACCAAACCTTTTTTTGCAGTTTCAGAGCCAGGTGCTTTCATGCCATTTTTGAATTGAAAAGTTCCAGCATTGGTTCTGAGGATATGGGAGTGAGAACAACTGACAATGGACAGAGAAGGAAAACGCTGGTGGCAGCTTATTACTACAATATTTTTGTGGTTGCTAAAGCTCTGGGCTGCTTCATTAGCCTGTAGCTAATGTGTTTTCGCGACTCAAGTCACGCGCTTCACTGACTCGGGCACCAACTTGCGACTCAGGTTTTTTACCCAAGGAGTCATGACTCAAATTTGACTTGAGCCCTGACTCTCTTTAGCGTGTGTGCTTGCTTGCTTTTTTTCCATTGCTTCTGCATAGCCCCAACAGACCTTGGGGGAAATCCAGAAGCCGTCTTTCAGACCAATAGCAGCAGCAGACATGGTTCCAGGAGGTGGGGCGGGGAGTTGAGGGCCGCAAGTACTCTTCTGCATTGGAATTCAGCTTCTGCTTGATCTGAATTTGCTCTCTGCCTCCAACTCCTTGGATCCCTGTCTTAGCAACTTCTGAACTTGACCTAAGCCCCCTGTTGGTCTCTGAGGCCTGACATTATCTTACTCTTCCTTCCTCCAAGGAGCTGAGGGAGGTGTACACGGTTCTCTCCTCTCCTGCCTTTTTATCCTAACAACCCTGTGGGGTATTCTGAATGGGGATAAAAGCCCTGGTCTTCTTGGTTTCTTCCAAGGCCAACACATTAACCCTACACCACACTGGCTCTTTCACAACATTTCTGGACTGCAGAAATGAACAATACTAATGACTGGAAAATGGGGTCATCTGATTCAGTGGAGAGACTCCTCGGTATTCCAGTATGTTTGATCTCATATGAGATAATAACAAGAGCTCCACAACATGGAGACTGCTGCTCAATTACGCTTTGCAAGGATCAATTCTAGTAGCAAGGGTCAACAAGGGATGCACAAGGTAACATTGTGTTGAATGTGTGTTCAAGCATTCTTTGGCAAGTTCTATCCAGTGCCTGTTGGGGGCCCAGTCATGGGTAGCCCAATCCTATTTCCATTTGCCTGCTATGATGCCAGGATTGTGCTCTGAGTCATGCTGAAGGTACATCGTTCGTTAAATTATTTTTCTCTCATGTGTAAGAGTACATTCATATAATTTGATTGCCCTGTCCCAGTCTGATTAAGGAAAAAGTAGACCATTTCTTTTACTGAGCTAACTTGAAAGAAAAAGCTGTTGGTTAGCCTGCATTAGATTAAAAATGTTTTTTGTCCACCTGTTGTACCACTTTAATGAGACTGTGCCAATGTTCAATCCATACTAAGGGCCAATTCACACTCTAAGTGGCAATCATTTTTTTTTCTGCCTCTGCAGTAGTAATTTGCTGGTTATATGTGTCAAATGCAAAGGGGAGAGGTACACTACCACACACTCAGGAACACGCAGTGGAGATGTGCTAGGAGTTGCAACTGACTGTGGTGTCCAACTGTGTGTTGAAGAAACGCTTCTTTCCTGGGCACTTTCTGTGCTTTACATCAGGCAGCTGCACGAAGTGTTAGATGGCTCCCTGTGGCATCCTGGTCACAACGACCTCTGAGTTTGTCATCCTTGAAAACTGAGGACAAAAAGGATCCTAAGATCTGCCAAAATATACAGAACTCCCACAAATGCATTGGCTTTTAAGGCTGTCTTTCGACATCACATTTGCTAGCAGCTGAACAATGCAGTCCACTCTGGGGTGGAGTCAAGGAAGACTTGAATAGAACACAGTTGTCTTTCCAGGTCTCCCTCCCCCCCCCCCCCCGCACATAATGTTTTGCAGCCACTGTGCGATGAATGTAATGTGGTCACTAACACAGGCTTTCCCTGCACTCATATCTCATCTCTTGTTTTGTGGAAGTAAAGCTTCAGCAGAAATGGTGCTTTTTAAATGGGTTCTTACCGAGGAAGCATTGTGAATGCACGGGGGAAGCAAGAAATAAAGCGAACATAAAGATACTTTAACAGAACTGAGCACTCTGTAATGTATTTCTAGGCTAAAAAGTGTAGGGGGGAGGACAACCAACCAAAGTATTGCTGTTTTAGACAAGGGAGATGTCTTTGGGAGGGTGCTTGGGTGGGTCACGTCCAGGTGTATATAGCCAATGAAGGAAAGCAGTAAGGAGATTCCAGCGTTGGATCAACTTTAGAGGAAACCCCCTGGCTTCCTGGTACTCCGGGCCACTTTAGAGTTCATAGGCATTCAGTCTCTGTAAACCACCCTCAGCAGTACAGCGAGCCCATACCAGCATTATGAAGATATGACCCTGCCTCCTACTGAATCAGATCATTGATCCATTGGGCGGTCCAATCCTGAAGCCAGTGGCTCCGCCGGTTGCAGCTGCACCAAAACAGTTACCACTGCATCCAGTGGCACCGTCAAGGCTGCTGGAGGTCTCCTTGGGGGAAGCCCCAAGCCTCGGCTATTTTACAGGCACAGACTCGAGAGACCCTGTTTTAGGCTGGAAGGCGCAACACGGAGTTCAGGATCTGGTGGAGCAGAGCTCCACTGGTCCCAACCGCTCCTGCCCCAGTTCCTCCCTGGCTGTGCCCTCCACCACCCCATTCTGCCCACTCCCTGTCTCCCCCATCGCCCCAAAACTACTTAGTGCCAGCCAGTGCTGCTAGAGTGCCGGCCATCCATCCACAGAAAGCTGAGGCTCAGCGCCAACTGCCACTGACCCAGTGCAGTGCCCTTCCTCCCCAGGTGTCGTGGGCATGCCATACAGCACATCTGCAACACCCAGCACCAGCACTGGAGCTCAGCGCTGGTGCTGAGGGAGTTCAGGATTGGGCCCCAAGTCAGCATTGTCAACATTGACTGACAGCAGCTCTACAGGGTTTCAGGCAGAGAAAGGTCTCTCCCAGAGCTACCTGGAGGCAAGGCAGGTGCTCCACCACCCAAACAAATTATTTTCTTTCAGGAATTGCAACGTATGTTATTTATAGAAATAAACTGTCAACAAAAAATCCCACTGGTTGAGTAATTTTGGCAGTCAACTTTGGTGTCCCTTGAGGAGTCAATGGAGGGCTAAATATAAAGCAGTTGTCTTTTCATCTGCAATTTTCAGAACACAAGTGAAACCCAGCACCCTGCCTCGCCATCCCAAGCAGCAACTGAACTGAACTCAACTGAAATCAAACAGGAGCAGTAGCCAGGCAATTGCAGCTCACAAATCCCACTGAGCTGTTTGCCCTGCCTCAGAAACCTGAGCAAGAACTGCTAACACTGAAGAACTTGAGCTAGTCTGAAGACTTCTGCAGTAACATAAAGAGGGTGGGACTTGTGCATGAGAGACCCAGGATCATGGGCAAGGTCTGACTTGCCTTTGAAAGATCCAAAGTGACTCTGTTCTGCACTCCAGTTGAAGGAGCATCCAGTAATGGACCTCTGTTTCGTACTAGATTTGCCCGCTCCCCTTTGAGGATGGAGCTGTAGCTGAGTGGTAGAGCAACTGGTTTGCAAACAGAAGGTCTGAAGTTCAATTCCAGGTGTCTCTGTTCGGGCTGAGGAAGTACCCAACACTGAGATTGTTGGTCCAGTGTCACAGCTCATTACAAGGCAGCTTCCTTGGCTCTCACCAGCACTCTTTCTTCAGAACATAAATCAAAGGGGCCAAAAACTATCCACGAACATGAATATCCTCTTGGAGACCTCTGTATTGAAACATCTCTATCCACCATGAACCTCGTCCGTCTGGGGAGATATGAAAGCCAGCTGCACTTAACAGATCCACATGCCAAACTGCAAAAAATTCCACAATGTGACCAGGATGAAGAAGAGGAGACATGCTGACATATGTAACTGATGTGATGTTTGGCATGTATTTAAATATACTTGAAGAACAAAAACAAGATCAATAAAGGCATAAATAATTAATAAACAGCCTTCTTCCTTGAAACAACTACAAGCAAGACGGTTTTTTTGGCAGAGTGACAGACCTTGACTTAGTTCAGCTTCTGGCTGTTATTATTATCCTGCATCTTTGGGAACAAAACGGAGCACAGTCACTTAGCATACCAATAATGGCATCAAATTGCCCCCAAAGCCTGGGTTGTAAAATGAAATGAGGAACCAGGCAGGTGATGGCTTCAGAGGAGCGATCTGCACTCGGTAAATACTGTAAAAACAATTGCTTGAAGGAAATAACCAACACAAAGTGACAGGACAGGGATTAGGACATGTTCTTTGGTTTTGGTGTTAATAGGTGTCAGCTGTCCCCTGTTATCACACATGCTGAAATAAATGTGTGTACTACAAACCTGTGTGCCTATTGGTTGTCAGGTTCTTTACTGTGCATACTGTGCATATACTCAGCAACACTACAGAATTGGAAAATCACTTTTCAGCTTCATAAGTGTCCAGTATAAAATGCCAGGTCTGCCCAGAAGGTTGTGCATCCTGGCTGTCAATTGCCTTTTTTTAATTAAAAAAAAAACAGTCTAGCTTTTTTTATTACTACAGAACATAAATGCAACTGCACCTGGGCAGTGGCTTCGCTAGGAGGGTGCAAGGGGTGCAGGCCACACCAGATAACATGCGCAGGAGTGTTACACCACTACTTGCCAACATTTTAAAAATCTTGGTATTTTTGAATAATACCGTCATGTTATGTATCGATCAATGTGTAATTTCATGCTGAGTGCAATGAAACAAACCACGTTGAAGTATCTCTATTCTATCAAAAGGTATAGTCAAAAAACCAGCAGGGATGGGGTAATGGCACACCACCACACCCAACACCCTGGGCATGGGAGGAGGTCTATCATAGGGGTGACACGCTGGCCTCCTGCACTGGGTGACACAAGCCCTAGTGATGCCACTGTTATGGAGTGGGAGCTAATAACAAAAACAGCAGATTTTGCAGTTGCCTTGATAGAGGAAAGGGGAGAGATTGCCACTAGAGGAATAATCAAGTTCTTCCTTCAACTTTCCTCCACTGAGGCAGCTGGAATGCTAAAAATAAGAGGAAGAAATAGCAGCAGGACAGGTGGACTGAGCGGATTCTTGCCTTAGAACCTGAAGGCTGCAGCAAGTCATTGAGGAGTTTGAAATATTGTGTGTCACAAGCAGCAATCAAGACCACATACTCACAATGGAAAATGGCTTGGCAAGGCCAGGTTATGCTCAAACACCACGCGGAGAGCTTGTGCCACTTTAAAGGTTGCTCACTTCAATGACTTTTCACACACCCTCACAGAAATCACAGATTTCTTTCAACACATCTTCCCCACACTGTTCTCCAGGCAATGATGTACTCTTCCCTTTTTTTCACAGCTAGGTGTCACTTACAGTCAAGGGGCAAAGTCCTACGCAGCTGAGGTTCCTGAGACCAGCTGCAACACAAAACCTTTCCTATAGGTTTGCTTTAGTTTCTTTCCCTGAAAAATCCATAATGTCTGAAACCCATAATTAAGTTACTTCCATGCGCTATTCTCCAGTATTTCCTTTCCCCCAGTATTTCCCTTTTTGGGGGAAGGTGCAGGAAGGTGTATTGGGTATAAAATAGTAATATCTGATGCTTATGAACTAGGTACTGCAGAGAAATGGAGACAAACTGTGGCAGGTACCTCATTGGGAAAAAGCGTCTTTTATCTATTCCCCAGTGTTTTGAATTTTTCTTTCCTGCCCAAATCATATGCCGACTACCATGAAATCTGAACACTCAGCTTTCTTATGACAGCTTGGAGGTGTCCATAGTCAGTGAGTTCTCCTTTTCCCATGGAACCATTATATTGGGGTTCCTCTGCAAGGAGTTTGTCAGGCCTAACAGTAAGCTACTAAAACATTATTGGGAACCTGTTGAAATATTTAGCAGGATCAGGCCTGAAAGCAAAAACAAGTAATACTTCCAGTATGGAAGTGTTCACAGGGCCACATCAAATGTCAGGCACTCAGTCAGTGGGAGAAACTTTCTCCATAATGGACAGAAACTAGGATAGCGATTCATCAGGGATCATAGCTGGGAGATGATCAGAGTTAAGAAGCAGCTGTGCAACAGCAAAGCAAGGAGATAAGATCACCAGGTAGACTTCAAGTTCTATGACCTAGGAGAACCAGTTGTGAAAAGCTATCACCCAGATTTCTGTAGAATCTGGGAAGGTAGGGTGGATAGAGAAGCTGGCTCACATTATGTTAATAAGGTAACATTCCTAATTAAACAACACATTTGTAGAAAGAAAGAAAGAAAGAAAGAAAGAAAGAAAGAAAGAAAGAAAGAAAGAAAGAAAGAAAGAAAGAAAGAAAGAAAGAAAGAAAGAAAGAAAGAAAGAAAGAGTTTGTAACAGACTGGAGGTTTCTGGGTGCACAAAACTAGGTAACAGAACATTTATCATCATCATCATCATCCCTCATTTCCAAAAAGTGTTGGTGATTATGTTACTGGAGTTTGGTTCTTTGTATTCCCCTGCTACTTGGATTTTTCTCCAGTGTGCAGAATCTGCTGACTTGACTATCCTTGAACAGCTCACAAACGACTTTCTGGAGTGACCACTTTGGGTGAATTATTTCCTTCCTGACCTTGTCAACTTATGTGACTTGGCTTCTTCCTACTTCACAGCCATGGTAATAAGAAGTCACTTCAAAAAGTCATTTCTGTTCCACTGAGCAGAAAAGATCGAGGTTGGGGGTGGAGATAGACAGGACAGGATAGACAGACAGGACACATGGCATGGATTTGTGCTTGGAAGTGCAGCAGACAAAGTTGATTTTCTGGCTAGTATTCCAGGATTTAAAGGGTGAGAAGCAGATGCTAGTAAAGCAAACATATTTTCCTTCCAAATGGAACTCACTATTGCACAGAATGACAGTTTGGGGTTTAAACATCAACAGCATGAATTTATATAAAGGAGCAGCACACAAAGAGTACTTAAATATTTTGGAAAAGGAGCAAACTACGCCAAGAGACAAAATCAACCAAATAATTAAAATCCTAGCAATCTGTGCATATTTTCCACAGTGCACAATTTTGCATCAAACACAACTTTTTGTATCCAGAGTTTTGCATTTGGCTTTAAAAAGCAAGTTTTTAGACCAATGGTTCCCAAACTGCAGGTCGAGACTCACTGATGGGTCACAAACTGATTTTTGGTGGGTTGTGAAGGGTCGAATAGAACTTCCAATGTAAACACAGGTGATGGCAAGATCAGATAACTAATTGTCTCAAGCTCTGTGGCTAGTCAAAAATCAGATAGCTGCTAATTGCCCTGGGGTTTGGAAGGAGCTGAGATCCTGCAGTTTGCAAACATGTATAAATATATGTGAGATAAATGTGTCCTAGTTGATGCTCCCTAATAAAGAATTCCAAAAACCCCAGAAGTTTTTATGTTTTCTTTTTTTTTTTTTAATTATTTTTCTGGGAAGAAATGGGAAAGGAAGGAGAGTATTCATTAAAGTTCATCAGAGCTGTTTCATTATGAGAAATGGATCGAGGTTTTTTTTTTTTTTTTTAATAAACAAAAATATTACTTGTAAGCAAATAAATACAAATATTATTTTTTTCTAGATCTCCTTTTTTAAAACATGTCATAAACCTAGGTGGTTCCCGGTAAGAGTGTCATTTTAAAAAGTGGGTCCCGATGCTAAAAAGTTTGGGAATCACTGTTCTAGACTTTATGGATACAAAGACTTTTGCAGCCAGACTTTAATCAGGATAACAAAATGACAGCATGGAATCACCACAACTTCTAGTGCCACATGTCGTCTTTTTTTCTTCTTTTTTTAGTGTTGCAAGCTTTCAGTGGCATTTTTATGTATGTGGAAAAATTGGAATATGGAGAGTTGCAACAGACAGAAAGGTCATTTCTTTCTGAATGCAACTTTATGTGTGAATGGAATAAGGGGCTATTTTATAGGTGGTAAAAAGGTTTATAGTCCTGTAAAAAGAGTGTGAAAAGGAATTTGTGCAGCTCTGGTGATCCAGTAATGCAAATGAAACTTATGAGAAAAACCAAATATGATCTGTGCCTCTGGTGCGCTATGTCAGATATTTTTGCTCTGGCCAGTGCTAGTAAAACATAGCTGAAGGCCGTTTCAGGACCTCCATGGCACCCCTTGTCTGTCTTCGATGGCAGGGTTCAGCTTACCCATGTGGGCCCTCAGCCAGTGCCTGACCTGGCTTGACCCCTGACGTTATCCCTGCCTGGAAGTAGAACCAGGGAAAATGTCTGAGATGGAAGCACCTGCATACAACCCAAGTCACTGCTGGGTTGTTCTTGCCAGATGCCAGGAATTTGGTATTACCTTGATCTGTCAGATCAGTAGTTACAGGGTAACAATGATTGATCTTTTGTTCTTAACCTTTACAATGTCTTCTAAGATCAATTATATTGAAAACAAACAGAAAACAGCAGTACCCAGACAGAAAAAGGAATACTTTAAAAATATGACATTACATAATGAATCTTGGCAACTGCACCATCTGCTGGCTCATCACAGACTTCCTCATCTGACTGCTGAAGGAATTGATCCCTTATATGCTGCCACTATGATATTGCAGACATCTGCAAGAGGGATCTGAAGGCCTTAGGAATGGACCTCAACAGGTGGGAAACCCTGGCCTCTGAGCGGCCTGCTTGGAGGCAGGCTGTGCAGCATGGCCTTTCCCAGTTTGAAGAGACACTTGGCCAACAGTCTGAGGCTAAGAGGCAAAGAAGGAAGGCCCATAGCCAGGGAGACAGACCAGGGACAGTCTGCACTTGCTCCCGGTGTGGAAGGGATTGTCACTCCCGGATTGGCCTTTTCAGCCACACTAGACGCTGTGCCAGAACCACCTTTCAGAGCGCGATACCAGTCTTTCGAGACTGAAGGTTGCCAATATAATATATGATATTGCAGGTTGTCCTGCGATACAAGGACATCTGCAAGAGGGATCTGAAGGCCTTAGGGATGGACCTCAACAAGTGGGAAACCCTGGCCTCTGAGCGGCCCGCTTGGAGGCAGGCTGTGCAGCATGGCCTTTCCCAGTTTGAAGAGACACTTTGCCAACAGTCTGAGGCTAAGAGGCAAAGAAGGAAGGCCCATAGCCAGAGAGACAGAGCAGGGACAGACTGCACTTGCTCCCGGTGTGGAAGGGATTGTCACTCCCGGATTGGCCTTTTCAGCCACACTAGACGCTGTGCCAGAACCACCTTTCAGAGCGCGATACCATAGTCTTTCGAGACTGAAGGTTGCCAATACAAAATTGCAGGTTGATCATTTAAAAGACTCATGAGGGAACTCAGCATTTACAAAAGTCACTGGGTCAGGAATTCTTGTACTCTACTCCACCCCATCCCCAACCCACAATATCTCAACCAATTTCACTAACGTTGGAGATGCAGCCCGTAAACGGATGGCACAAATGAAAACAGGGTGATAACTGGGCAGTCCATGATAACATATCGTAAGGAAAAGGTAAGTTTGAAGGAGGAATTAATCCAGGGCACAAAGCAGCAAAGACTAAAACTAAGGCAGTTTGTTTGTCAAGAGATCAATAAACACAAAACAGTATGGTTTTATAAGGGAGTTAACCCCAAGGAAGTTACAATGATTTGATCTAGCACCTTGGACAGCACACCTCATAGGGGAAGACCCCAAAACTCACTGCCTTGGTGTATGCCAAGGGTTCCTAACCCAGGGTTGGGACTCAAAAAGTGTCGTGAAGACCTTCTGGAGGGTCGCAGAGATTTCTCTGCCCTGATGTGGGAAGCCAACAACCTGCCCCATCCCTAGTGCATCAGCCTCTGTTTGGATTCATGTGTGAGGTCTTCCTCCTCCAGAGCCCATGCGCAAAGCCTTCTGGGGGAACTAACAGCCTTGACGCTGGTCTTAATCCAGAGGCTTCTCAAGAGAAATATGTTAAAACATATGACATTGCTTGGCTGCTGCCTTGCACCAGGTCAGGCCATCTCGGTTGTGATTCTCTACAGTGCCCTGTCCCTTTAAATAAAACTGGAAGTTCATGGCGCTACCACAGAGAAATATCATTAGTGCAGCTGGATCCTCTCCAGCACATGCACCACAGAGCATAGTCCCAGCCAGGATTCTCCTTCCCACCCAAGGCTCAAGGCAGGGGTCAGCCACAGGCTGTGGTGGGGCCGCTTCTCACTCCGGCTCTCTGTGGGGCAGCGGTGTGCACCCAGCTGATGTGGCTGCTGTGTGGCGCTGGGCGGAGGGGGCAAGTGGCACCCTCTGTATTCTCCATCCTTCCTGCGGGCTCTGCTTCTGAATGGGAAGCGAATCCCCTTCCACAGAGCACACGGAACATAAGAAAAGCCCCACTGGGTCAGGCCAAAGGCCCATCTAGTCCAGCCTCCTGAATCTCACAGTGGCCCACCAGATGCCTCAGGGAGCGTGCAAGACAACAAGATACCTGCATCCTGGTGCCCTGCCTTGCACCTGGCATTCTGAGGTAGCCTACTTCTAAAATCAGAAGGTTACATACACCCATCATGGCTTGTAACCTGCAATGAACTTTTCCTCCAGAAATTTGACCAATCCCCTTTTAAAGACATCTAGGCCAGATGCTATCACCACATCCTGCAGCAACATCTCATCTGTCTCTCCTATGAGACAGTGGTCTGTGCTGCTTGCTGTCAAAGAAAGTTAGATGTTTCAGGTTCTGTTTAATAAAGTTGCACCCCATTTAAATCCAACAATATTCCTCTGATATTTCGGGGGAGGTAAAGGGCACTAACAAGGATGGGAACTGTTGGGACAGTTCATGATCATGTACCATAGTTAATGTTTACTGGAACATTAAATGCAAGATACTGGAACTGAAATGCAAGACCACAAGGTGGCAGTATTATGAAAAGAACTAAGTCTAGGGAAAACATACATGACATTGTTTCACAAAGGAAGAGAGGAGAAACAATATCCAGGTTTTAAAAACTACACTGGGTGAGGTTTAAGGAGTATAATGTCTTGTCCAAAATGCAGACATCTGAACCAGCTGAAGGACATTATGGCAAACAGAAGGGGCGAGCTAAATGAGAGCCAGGGTGGTGTAGTGGTTTGGGAGGTGGACTTAGAGTTGGATGATCCAGGTTCAAATCCCCCCTCAGCCACAAAGCTTCCTGGGTGACCTTAGGCCAGTCACTTTCTCTCAGCCTCACCTACCTCACAGGGTTGTTGTGAGGACAAGAAAGAGGGGAGGAGCAGCTGTGTAAACCGCCCTGAGCTCTTTGCAGGAAGGGTGGTATAAAAATGACACGCCTCCAAGTCATTGCTAGATGGACCAGTGGTCTAGCTTAGTATAAGGCAGTTTCCTATGTTCAACAACCATGTTGAAGTATAGCTTTTCCTTTTCTCTAGGATGACAGATGAAGCAGTGACGGGCTTTTCTGCGGTCAACGGTCAACAAGGAACCTGAATCCTTCAAGGGACCTGTAAATCAGTCTGAAATGAAGAATTTTCTCCTTTTTTGCACAAACCAAAACAAAGAAGTGGCAATTTTCTCACACATTGTGAGAAACACATTGTGGTTCTCACACATTTAGCACAGGGACCCACTATTTAGAAAGAGAGGACCCACCGGAAGTGGTGTCATGACTGGAAGTGAAATAATCGAGCAGGAAAATTTTTAACAATCCTAGGCTGCAATTCTACCTACACTTTTGTTCTTAAGAACAAAAGAACATAAGAACAGCCCCACTGGATCAGGCCATAGGCCCATCTAGTCCAGCTTCCTGTATCTCACAGCGGCCCACCAAATGCCCCAGGGAGCACACCAGATAACAACAGACCACATCCTAGTGCCCTCCCCTGCATCTGGCCTTCTGACATAGCCCATTTCTAAAATCAGGAAGTTGCACATACACATCATGGCTTGTAACCCGTAATGGATTTTTCCTCCAGAAACTTGTCCAATCCCCTTTTAAAGGCATCCAGGCCAGACATCATCACCACATCCTGTGGCAAGGACTTCCACAGACCAACCACACACTGAGTAAAGAAATATTTTCTTTTGTCTGTTCTAACTCTCCCAACACTCCATTTTAGTGGCTGTCCCCCGGTTCTGGTGTTATGTGAGAGTGTAAAGAGCATCTCCCTATCCACTCTGTCCATCCCCTGCATAATTTTGTATGTCTCAATCATGTCCCCCCTCTCTTTTCAAGGCATCTCTTTTCTAGGCTGAAGAGGCCCAAACGCCGTAGCCTTTCCTCATAAGGAAGGTGATCCAGCCCAGTAATTATCTTAGTCATTCTCTTTTGCACCTTTTCCATTTCCACTATGTCTTTTTTGAGATGCGGCAACCAGAACCGGACACAATACTCCAGGTGTGGCCTTACCATCGATTTGTACAACGGCATTATAATATTAGCTGTCGTGTTCTCAATACCTTTTCTAATGATCCCAAGCATAGAATTGGCCTTCTTCACTGCCGCCGCACACTGGGTCGACACTTTCATCGACCTGTCCACCACCACCCCAAGATCTCTCTCCTGATCTGCCACAGACAGCTCAGAACCCATCAGCCTATATGTGAAGTTTTGATTTTTTGCCCCAATGTGCATGACCTTACAATTACTGACATTGAAGCACATCTGCCATTTTGTTGCCCATTCTGCCAGTCTGGAGAGATCCTTCTGGAGCTCCTCACAATCACTTCTGCTCCTCACCACTTGGAAAAGTTTGGTGCCATCTAGCCACCTCACTGCTCAACCCTGTCTCCAGGTCATGTATGAAGAGGTTGAAGAGCACCGGTCCCAGGACAGATCCTTGGGGCACACCGCTTTTCACTTCTCTCCATTGTGAAAATTGCCCATTGACACCCACTCTCTGTTTCCTGGTCTTCAACCAGTTCTCAATCCATGAGAGAACCTGTCCTCTAATTTCCTGACTGTGGAGTTTTTTTAGTAGCCTTTGGTGAGGGACCGTGTTGAATGCCTTCTGAAAGTCCAGATATATAATGTCTACAGGTTCTCCCACATCCACATGCCTGTTGACCTTTTCAAAGAATTCTGTAAGGTTCGTGAGGCAAGACTTACCCTTACAGAAGCCATGCTGATTCTCCCTCAACAAGGCCTGTTCATCTATGTGTTTTGAGATTCTATCTTTGATGAGGCATTCCACCATCTTACCCGGTATAGATGTTAGGATGATTGGCCTATAGTTTCCCGGGTCCCCCCTCTTTCCCTTTTTAAAGATAGGCATGACATTTGCTATCCTCCAATCTTCTGGCACCGTGGCCGTTTTGAGGGACAAGTTGCATATTTTACTCAAGAGATCAGCAACTTCATTCTTCAATTCCTTAATAACTCTTGGGTGGATGCCATCAGGGCCTGGTGACTTACTGATCTTTAATTTATCAATGAGGTCTGAAACATCTCCTCTTTTAACCTCTATCTGACTTAATTCCTCGGTCAGGAGGGGCCATTCGGGCAGTGGTATCTGCCCGAGGTCTTCTGCCGTGAAGACAGATGCAAAGAACTCATTTAATTTCTCTGCCATCTCTAAGTCTCCTTTTATCTCCCCTTTCCCTCCCTCACCATCCAGAGGGCCAACCGCTTCTCTGGTGGGTTTCCTGCTTCAAACATATTTGAAGAAGCTTTTATTATTCCCCTTAATGTTGCTAGCCATGCGTTTCTCATAGTCTCGCTTGGCCTCCCGTATCACCTTCTTACATTACTTTTGCCACAGTTTATGTTCCTTTTTATTCTCCTCATTAGGGCAAGACTTCCATTTATGGAAGGAAGCTTCCTTGCCCTTTACAGCCTCTCTAACTTGGCTCGTTAGCCATGAGGGCACCCTCCTGGATTTAGTGGAGCCCTTCTTTCTTTGTGGTATACACCTCTGCTGGGCCTCTATTACTGTTGTTTTAAGCAGCCTCCATGCACTCTGGAGAGATTGGACTCTTTTTACCTTCCCTTTCAACCTCCTTCTAACCAGCCTCCTCATTTGAGGGAAGTCCGCCCGGCGGAAGTCAAGGGTTTTTGTGAGAGATTTGCCCGGTATTCTTCCCCCGACGTGCATGTCGAAACGGATTGCAGCATGATCACAGCATGATTACCCAGAAGTAAGTCCCAGTTACTGTCATTGTTAAAAGAATATACATGGTAGCCTGTTAAAAGTACAGGTCTGTAACATTTCCCCAAATGCAGTCACATTCCATGGTAGCATCAAGTCTAATATATTAAAAATAAAATATTGAAATGAATGGGAACCCACCTGAAATTGGCTCACAACCCACCTAGCAGGTCCTGATCTACAGTCTGAGAAACACTGATGTATACAAGATTCCTTTTAATTGCAGCCAATCTCATGATTTGAAGAACTCCAACTTATAAACAAATTTAATGCTGCTGTAGTGATTCTGAGGAAAGGGCTGTTCGGCATTAAGTTTTATAAATAGATGGGCTGGAATATTACCCTTACCCAGGGGAAGGGGATGAAAGTCCCTTTCTCCTGAGGTGCCGCTGGTGCTGCCTGAGCGCTCAGGATGTGGTGGCAGTCATTTTCGGCACCATGGCAGCCCCACACTCTGGGCAGCATAGGATTGGGCTGTGAGGTTGCTGTGTACTGAGGCAGGGTTAGTTTATCAATATAAACTGTGGTCTTTGGCATTTACATGCCTTCAAAATGAAGCCTATCTGGCCCTAAAAGTGGGGATCTGGCTTTCACGAACTTTCAGTATTCTAAAAGTGGGGATCTGGCTTACACAACCTTTCAGTATTCTTCTACCATACACTTGGTCAAAAAAGGTCATTCACACACAATAACAACAACAACAAATGTTGTATGGAAAGGTTGGGGGCTTCATATAGTATGAGAAAGAAGTATCTATCAGCTTCAGGGTTTGCAGGCCCTTCAGTTTCAATTTTCCAATCACTTTACACCTACTGTTAAGTTTTTCAATAGGCAGCAAGATCCAAATCTTGCTCACAACAGCCTCCAGAGGGCACGCCAGTCCACAATCAAGTACTGGCATTCTCAGTGCTACTTTTGACATTGCAAAATTGATACACCCTATGTTTGTACGGTTTTGTGGCCTATTGATCCTGAATAAGTACACACTTCAGTATGCATGGCCCACTAATTTAAAAATTAAAAAAGAGGCATTGAGGGGGAGCAAAGCATGGCAGAAAATATCAAATAGCCCAACAAGCACTTTTGAGGTGCCAAACTTGTGAACGAAGATTCTCCTTTTTGTCCCTTTCATTAGGGGTGCAAGGCTATACACACTTTCTCAGGAGTAAGCCCCATTGAACATACTGGAACTTACTTCTGAGCAGACATGGATAGGCTTATGCTGTAGGTAGGCAGTTGTTTTTTTCTTTCAAAGGGTTCGGATTCTGAACCTAAAAACTAACAAACGTAGTGAAAGTTATTGCAGTGGACTGCGTTATTGCGTCCTGAGTACACTTCTGTACTGCAGCGAGTCATGGACTCTTCGCTCACAACAGGAGAGGAAACTGAACGCTTTCCACATGTGCTGCCTCCGACGCATCCTCGGCATCACCTGGCAGGACAAAATTCCAAACAACACAGTCCTGGAACGTGCTGGAATCCCTAGCATGTATTCACTGCTGAAACAGAGATGCCTGCGTTGGCTTGGTCATGTCATGAGAATGGATGATGGCCGGATCCCAAAGGATCTCCTCTATGGAGAACTCGTGCAAGGAAAGCGCCCTACAGGTAGACCACAGCTACGATACAAGGACATCTGCAAGAGGGATCTGGAGGCCTTAGGGATGGACCTCAACAAGTGGGAAACCCTGGCCTCTGAGTGGCCCGCTTGGAGGTAGGCTGTGCAGCATGGCCTTTCCCAGTTTGAAGAGACACTTTGCCAACAGTCTGAGGCTAAGAGGCAAAGAAGGAAGGCCCATAGCCAGGGAGACAGACCAGGGACAGACTGCACTTGCTCCCGGTGTGGAAGGGATTGTCACTCCCGGATTGGCCTTTTCAGCCACACTAGATGCTGTGACAGAACCACCTTTCAGAGCGCGATACCATAGTCTTTCGAGACTGAAGGTTGCCAATACAATACAATGTGCTGTATCTAAAAACTGAGACAACTGCAACCAGAACACTATGAACAAGGAAGGCAAGCACAGAGAGAAGAGGAACACACATATAACATACTGTGCATGTTTTGTTTTTGTAAGCTACTTTGAGTTGTGGAAAAATGGTATTAAATATTTATCATAGAATCACAGATCTGCAAGGGCGCAAAAGGTCATCTAGCCCAACCCCCTGCCTGTAGCAGGAAATCGTTCCAGAGCATCTCCCATAGGTGCCTGTTGAGCCTCTACTTGAGGCTCTCCAATGAGGGAGAATCCACCACCTCCCTTGGCAATCTGTTCCAGTGCTCTACTGCCCTTACCATCTTCCTGATGTCCAACTGGAATCTGCTCTCTTGTAGTTTATACCCATTGGATCTAGTTCTACACTCAGAGGCAGTTGAACAAATTCATATGACAGCCCTTCAGGTATTTGAAGAACGCTATCATATCTCCTCTTAGCCTTTTCTTCTCCAGGCTAAACATAACAAGTTCCCCTCAAGCTTTCCTTGTAGGGCTTGTTCTCCAACCCTTTTGTTATCCTTGTCACTCTTCTTTGAACCCATCCCAGTTTGACTCCATCTTTCCTAAAGTGCGGTGTCCAGAACTGGTCACAGGACTCCAGGTGAGATCTGACCAACACAGAGTAAAACAGACCACTAGATCTTATGACTTAGAAGCTATGGTTCTACTAATGCTGGCTAAAACTGTGTTCGCCCTCTTTGCAGTCACATAACGCTGCTGACAAGTTCATCTTGTGATCCACTACAACTCCAAGATCTCTATTTCAAAAATAAAAATGTGGTGCTTCTACAGTCCACTTTCAGGTATGCAGTATTCAGATATTCTAGTTTCAAGTGTCTTTTATATATAGCCAAGTCTATATTTGGGGTGCAGCCCTGTGAATCTCTAATGTTCATCAAAGTCAGAATATTTCACATGCCTTATTTGGTCTTTTAGAGTTTTTGGGTGCAATCCTAACCCACTTTCCAGCACCGACATAAGGGCAATACAGCTCTGAGGTAAGGGAACAAACATTCCCTTACTTTGAGGAGGCCACCCAACTGCAGGATGCAGCACATGTCCCATTGGCACAACTATGCCAGTGCTGGAAAGTTGGTTAGGATTTGGGCCTTTGAGTGTTTAGGTCAAGTCTTTTGAGAACAAAGTCTCCAGGCTGTACCCACAGCACAAAGACACATTCATACTTCACCACAGTTTTGAGCCAGGTTACCAGCAATTCTCTCTCCTTAGAAAGCCACTAAGGTTCTTTAACTGAATCCTCAGAGCCTTCACTGAATTGTGATTTCCAGGATTCTTCATCCCATTCAAGTGGTATAAAATGGATCTAAAGTAGCTATGTGGACTAGGTAGGCCCCTGGATTCATCACTTGCCACCCTCACCAGTAACAATTGGAACAGCTGAAACAAGAAACTTGATTAATACTCCCAAAATGTCAGAAGTTTTGCTCCAAATCCTTCTGCTTCTTGAATTTGCACCTGAATTTACATGATGAGGTGAGAGACATAAACGCTGCCTCTTAATGAGAAATTAAGTCCTCCTGTTCACAATGTGAGAGTCACATATTCGCACTGATACTAGAACACACATACACACCAATGTGCAAGAAGTAAGAAGTTCTGACACATACACAGGCCCATCGCGGAGGCGTTGGAAGCAGAGCAGGAGGTGTAAATTATTCATGCAGTTGCATTTTTCTTTTCTTTTGTGGTCGACTCTGAAAACCACAATATGCTGCAAGCATCTGCCTCATTATCCGGAAGAAACTTGAAAGTCTCTCTGTAGCCCTTTCTACTTGCTTCTAAAGATATCCCAACAGGATGTGCCTGGCTATGAGATTTAGGCAGCTGTGATGTTAATTGACAGTTCCCAAAAGCTCTATAGAGAAGCTTTTGCCTCCGTAAGCACTCAGTCTGTCCCACAAAGCCCATATAATAATAGTCTGGTCAAGAGCTCTGAGTTTCAACTGGAGTCCAAGAGGAAGACTGTCACTTGAAGAGAAGAAGCAAAGGCAAAATCCTGTCCCTGTCAGATAAGAGTCTGCATCACTCAATTATAACCAGGGACCAATTAGATCCAGACAAAAGGGTAATTCTGCAAAGGGCTTTGGCCAAAAGCAAGAAAGAATCTGATTGGTAAGGGCAACTTTTTTCCTAGGACGACTGTATCAATTCAGGAAAAGAGGCTGTGTTGTGTGTGCATATTGAGACTGCATGGGCATTCAGCTCTGAGAATCTCAACTTTCATTTGTTTAAAAAGATTAGGTTTCCTGGTTGTTATGGCTGTGAATATATGGCTTGAATGTACAAGCAGACTGCTGGTGCTCTTAAGTAGGCTTCCTTGGTCTTCAAGTTAGGATAGTGAAAAACAGCAAATTGGTGCTAAAGTGCCTAGAGCCCTGGCATGGCTTGCACTGCCCTCCTGGGTGGCATGCAGGGCAGAGGAGGGAAAATCCTGGGCTCCTATTGGCTGCCAGCACCTGTGGGGTGAGGTGTGGTGGAGACCCTCAAAATCACGATCACGACCACTTCCGGTTTTGCATTTGTGAAACCAGAAGTGGTCGCGATCGTGATTTTGACTGTCTCCGCATGTAGGGGAGCCCTGCAGAGGCTGGCAAAGGGGCTTCCCGCACCCCCGGGAAGCTGCTGCAGGCTATGGTAAGTGGAAGGTAGCCCTTGCACCTCTCCAAAGTGACGCAATCTAGCACATCGCATCACTGCTTCCCCCCCCCCCTTAAGGAGGCAGATGCCAGGGCTCTCTGGTTGAGGCATCGCGATGCCCTAGTTTGAGAACCACTGTCCTAGAAGAAAGGATAGGGCAAAAATGGAATGAATAAATAATAAAATGATTTAGAGCACAATCAAGATGCACTTTTGGGCCAGGGCAAGTCCCATGTGCCTGCCTGGAGGTGTCGCAAAAGTGCTGTAAGGATTGGGTTGTTAGGGACGTTAATACAGTAAAACAAGCCTTGTAAAGTAGCCACCTTGAATGCCCTTCAGGGAGATAAAGCAGGGTAAAAATTTAGTAAATAAATAAAGTAGGCCCATATTATTACCCCTATATTACAAATAAGGGGAGAGATTGAGGCTGGGAGATAACTTGCCTAAGGTCACCCAGTGTGTTTATAGCTGAGCTACAAGTGGGTCTTCCCCACTCAGCCACACGGCAACATCAGTTCCTCAATCTGATGGGACATTATCTACCTCTGGATCACACCACACCTAAAATAAATCAAGCCAGTGTTTTCTCTAACTCCTTTCAATAAATTTTCAAGAAGAGGAAAAACACATCTTGGGGACCTGTTTTAGGGCAAAAGGCAGGCTGAAAATAAATGCTTACAGAAATAGAAGGATAAGCAAAGGCATATACAGTCACAAAGTGGGTCTCACGTTTCAGGCAAATATGGGATCTGAGAAGACTAAAGATGAGCCCCCTGCACCCTCTTTCACATAAAATGTAGGTCTTCTAAGCCACACCAATCACAATGTGCCCATGCTCACCAATGCCTGACAAATTGGGTTTGGTTTTGTTTCTAGACAACCATGCCTTTTGCTGTGGCAAGGGTCTCAGTTTCCCCCACCTCAAGCCTGCCACAGCCCCCCTCCTGTTTTGCTTTGTTTTGTCCTAATGGCAAAATGTTAGGATGAAGCGGGCAATAAAAAGTGAAATATCACCATCTGTTTGCAACTACACTAACGCATTTCCTGGAGGCCGTCAAGCAGACCACCCAGTGCAGAGACAGAAGTAGATGCTTCTTGGGCTTTGTTACAATCTGGAGAGCTTTTGCTCTCTTATCTCCCAGCCATGTTATTTCATTTCTGATCCCAAATGCAAAGATGCGGTTTGCCTATGAAGCATATCTGCATCTTTTCAAAAGAATTCAGTTAACTTGCCGTTTTTCCACTCCCTTAAAGGTCACTGGTGAATAATTCAAAAGGCAGCAGCAATATTACTCATGAAAGGCAAAAGAGAGAGAAAGACAGGCATAACCATTTACAGGCACCCAAAAAACCAACTGCCCAACACACGCGCATGCATGCACGCATACACCATCGCCGACATCACCACAACTTTGGGTACTAGATGTCAGGTGGCTGTAAGGCACGAGTGATTTTGAGGTGTAGGATTTGGCCCCAAATGGCATAGCACCAGTTTGCTGTCAGGCATAGCATGAAGAGACTTGCAGTCTGTAAACTGATGGAGAACAAGTTAAGCAAATAGCAACAATGCAAAGCACTTTGGGGCAAAATCCAGGATTCTTCTCTTTTGTCCCTGGGCCCCTGGAACTAAGGACAGACCCCACATAAGGCGGGGGCTGCAAAACATTTTGACAAGGAGGTTGTTAAGGAACATTTACGTTCTACATTTTAAACCGTTTTCTAAGAGGTGTGATTGTCATCGCTTCCTCCAGAGAACCCTGGGATACTAGCTCTGAAAGTTACTAAATATTCTTTGTCACAGATCTCTATCACTGTCACAGAATGATAATTCTCAGAATTCACTGGTTCGGTATCAGTTGAAGCCAATCTGAAATTGTTTTAAAATGTCCATTATGGATATGGTTTCTCCAGACTTAAAGAAGCAAACTGGATTGTGAGGTCAGCTAGATTTGGGCCTGGATGGGTCTGAGTTGAGAGTAATGCTGACTACCTTTTCCATAAAACTTCCCAACTTGGATGTTCGTAAATACAAGGAGCACTATAAAGATGACTTAAGATTCCATCCAAATACTCTCCAAAGGGAAAAAAAAAGGCCATGCAAAAGCTTGAGTCCCTTGAGTCGCTAGCACTTGGGGAAGAGAGAGACTGAAACAACATCACCCGTCCTTGAGATCAGATAACCAGAGGAGGAAAATGTTCTTTGGTCTGGAGACAAAGCATAGGACTTCCATAGCTCTGACTTATCATAGTACTCTTCCAACCACTTTGCTTTGGAAGTAAATTGTCTGAAATGAGTCTTGTGTGGCGTTGAGTGGGAGGTTGCAGTATTGTTACCTAGAACTCTCCCCACAACCTGAGTTTTATCCCAGCTTCCTCTGGGATCACAGGTAGCCGGCTTGAGGTTGACTCAGCCTGCCATGCTTCCGAGGTTGGTAAAATGAGTACCCAGCTCCTGGGGGAAAGGTGACATGACTGGAGAAGGCAATGGCAAACCATCGCACTTTATAGTCTGCCATGGAAACATCACAGAAGCGGCAACACCTCAAGGGTCAGTAATGGTGCTTGCACAGGGGACCTCTCTCTCTCTCTCTCTCTCTCTCTCTCTCTCTCTTTCCAGGGCAGGAGGTCTGGTCTAGAGGGTAGAGCCTCCATTTGCCTGAAGATTAACATCCACAAGGTCGCCGGTTCGAGGCCACCGGCACCGTGCGACCTTGAAGCAGCTGGCAAGCTGAGCTCGGAGCGTGGGAGGATGGAGGCCAGAATGTTAAACCAGATCGGAGTGTAACACCTTGAATGTGGTGGTTCTTGAAAGAGAGAACCTTCTTTCAATTTGTAAAAATCCCTGCGTGGATTTAATAAGCCTGCCTGTGTAAACCGCCTTGAATAAAGTCTTGAATAAAGACCAAGAAAGGCGGTATATAAATACTGCATATTATATTATTATTATTATTATTATTCTTTCTTTCTTTCTTTCTTTCTTTCTTTCTTTCTTTCTTTCTTTCTTTCTAAATGCTCCTAATTTCAGAATTATTTCCAGGTAACAATGCATTTAGGATTCATTTGCAAGGTCACTGGGATGGGAGCTGCCTTTCTGGAGCATGTTTGTCTGGTGTGTCACTGGAAATGGTGGTAGCCTCCAGAGACTATGACAAGCAGAGTCTCATCACTGCACACGCTGCTACAGGCCACTCACCTGGAAGTTCCAAACTGCCTTGTAACTGCGCTGCCAGCAGCTGTCCCCTTCAGCCATGGCTGAAGGACTGCGTAATTAAAAGCCTTTTTATGTTGAGCGGTTGCAAGAGTAACAGGCAGAACTCACATGGCTATCGCTTTACAATCTGTTTATGGAGATCCTTGTTAATTCTCACAGTAACACATTGTGACAACCTGTTTAAAGATCACTAAAACATTTATAACCAAAAGGGGAAGAAAAAAAAAACAGAAAACATCCAACTACTATCAGCAAAAGAGGACCTGAGTTCTTAGAAAATGCCAGTTTTCTTAGGGCCTATAAGGAAGATGTAGATTATAGAAGATAAGAGGCAGGAGGGGAGTGAAATGGCCGCAAAAACAGCTGGGATGTAGCAAGAAAGTAGACAAAAATGGTAATGAGTATCACTACTGCTTTCAAAAAAAAAAAAAAAAGTGCACAAAGCAGTTTACAGAGCAAATTAAATGCATAAATGGTTCCCTGTCCCAAAAGGAATTGCAATATAAAAAGATGCAGGAAAAAAATACCAGCAAATAGCCACTAGATAAGATGCTATGCTGGAGTGAATGGGGACAGTTATTCTCCCCCTGCCAAACAGGAGAACCACTTTTTAAAATACCTTTTTGCCCAGCCACAGGGATAAAAATAAAAACATATGAATTTTTTTAAAAATATGAATTCCTATATGGTCAAATAATCACAGATTACAATCAGTGACAGCGGAGTATATATACTAGCGATTTTTCATCTCATCGCACAATGACAAGACACTAAAATTGTCAAGGCACACCACTAGTTTTTTGTGTTTTTTGTTTGTTTTTTACAATTGACAAGGCACAGCATGCTGCTAATTGGGGGCTCACTTCCCCCACTGGCCCTATTAATAAATTATCACCCCCCTCCCCAAATTCCTACACCTATGGAGCATTTGCGGCACACGTTGAAAACTGCTGATATATACACTGAAGCACATAGTCAGCCATGGAATGGTGGATATTTCGCATGATGAATTAGTATAATTGGGAGAGCCTAACAAACAACATCTGGAGAACAAGCACTTTCAAAACGAGTTATATTATCTTTTATTTCACTGTCAAAGCACAGGAATGATACCGATTCAATAGTACACATTCTCCACAGCTAGGGGTATGAACATATGTTGAAGTCTCAGCCCAGTTACTTTCAATGACCACAACAGACCTGCATTATTGGGACCTTAAGTTCAGATAAGGGACAGATTTTGATTAGAGAGATCCAAATGCGATAACTAATCCCTGCTTCAAAACAGGGTTTTGAAGATTGCCCTTTCGAGATTGCCTTTTCCAGATTGCCCTTGAACATCAGGTACAGTGATTATGTAAAAACAAGACTTGGGACTGGTTTGGGATTTTACATCAAAACAGTAGAAGCACCACACTTCTATGATCTCAGTGTAATGTCCCAAGCAGGAAGTTATGCACCCCCCGCCCCTGATGCCAACACATTGCACAAGACTTGGATGTGATACTGGAAGCAAAAAAGTGAATAAGGAAATCACCCGTGTAGCTGCTAAGTTCTCGTCAGTGTAAGGTCTGAAATAACAAAATCACTTCCTGGCTGAATGCATTTTAATCCTAATGCTGTAACAGCCCAGTCCTAATCAATCTTCCAGTGCCAACACAGCTGCATTGCAGTCCTGAGGTAAGGGAACAAGCACTCCCTTACCTTGGAGAGGGCGGCATGATTGCCCCTCCACAGACTGCAGTGTGCAACCCATTGGCACAGCAGCATTGGCACAAAAAAGTTGGTTAGGATTGGGCTGTAAGTGACATACAGGCATCACGAGTAAAGATTCACAAAGAATGCCGTTGAGTAAAGCGAATGACGTTGATTAAAGCACATCCAAATCTAAAAGGTGAACTGATTCAGAACAATTCCTTCCAGTGTTTTGTTTTACTGATGATGGGGCTGGAAGACTCTACACATTTGAGGGTGGAAAAAATGAATCCGTTCCAGTTCCCAGCCAGGTGCAGTCAAGGACTGAGGATAACAACAGCTATGACACTATACAGAGCCCAACATCACTGACTGCAAAGAGAAACTGAGCTCTTGTTTGATGCACTTAACTACATTCCACAGAGAACTCAACATAAACCACCTGGCTAAAAAAAGTCACTTGTTTTGCATTGCAGAACTAAAGACAGAGAAGTTATTATCTAGATAACAAAGGCACATTCTGCAGCTAGACCCTGTACTTCAGATATAGTGTATGAATTGTAACCCCTGCTAACTGGTTAAGAGGCGCTTTTTCAAGTGGGTACTCCTCTTTTATTTAGCAGGGGGAGAGTAACTGGCCCACCTCACCCCAGCAGTGTCTTTTCTAGTGGCTGTCTGCTGGTGTTGCATCTTTTTGGATTTTGAGCCCTTTTGGGACAGGGAGCCATTAGATATTTGATTTTCTCTGTAAACTGCTTTGTGAACTTTTTGTTGAAAAGCGGTATATAAATACTGTTGTTGTTGTTGTTGAATTAAGGGAGTCAAGCCTATTGTCTGGGATTCATGCTCATTAGAGGGATGCTTACACACAACATTTTTCCAAACAAGGAAGTAACTTCAGTATAGCAAAAGTTATACATTCGGATGTGTGGAAATTATGTGTCCATTTTGTCATGACAACACATGTATGGGGCCCTCAGCATGCTGCAGCATCATGCTTCAGCCATAACCAACTGCACTAGATACCAATTTGTGGTCTTTCCATTCATTTCAATGGAATTTATAGACTAGAGATGACTCTTGAAGTACCTTCTATGGCTCCCAATTCAGTGTTATGGAATGGTGCTAAGTAGTAAGTACTATATTACTTTCAAGACTTTCTAAGTATGCTAGGGTAAAACCAGATAATCAAAAGGCATTTACAGGTCAGTGTCTGTGAAACTATTAGCACTCAGCAAGAGAACCCCACCTTTTAATCACACAACAGCTGATCTGTGGATCAAGCACCTGAAAGTACCTGTAAAGCTGAATAGGAGATCACCCTCCTGGATGCCTCTATGAGAATATGAGAAAAGCCCCAATGGATCAGGCCAAAGGCCCATCTAGTCCAGCTTCCTGAATCTCACAGTGGTCCACCAGATGCCGCAGAGAGCACACAAGTCAACAAGATACCAGCATCCTGTTGCCACTCCCTTACACCCTGCATTCTGAGGCAGCCTACTTCTAAAACCAGGAGGCTGCATGTACCCATCATGGCTTATAACCCATCATGGCTTATGTGGTGGACTTTTCTTCCAGAAATCTGTCCAATCCCCTTTTAAAGGCATCTAGGCCAGATGTCATCATCACATTCTGTGGCAAGGAGTTCCACGGATTAATTACCTGGTGGGTAAAGAAATATTTTGTCTGTTCTAACTCTCCCGACACTCAATTTTAGTCCCTAACACCACAAGTGGGAACCGAGGTGCTACAAAGAATGTCTGGCTAAAAGTGAAAGCCAGTTATAACCTTCCACAAAAATGTCTTTCCATACATTTAGTTGACAAGTCTTGGGGGTAAGACTCTCCCCCTCAAACCTTGACTGTGGCAAAGCTGTGGAATTTTTCAGAACTCAACATACTCAGCACATGATAGACATGTTGTGCCCTCACCACTTACAGCACAACCCTATGTATTACAATCCATTACAAAGTAATTGCAAGGTATTACTGACTCGGAAGTAAATCCGATTGTGTTCAATCCTGCTTACTCCCAGGAAAGCTTGCATGGGATGGAATCCCTAGACTTTTAAATTAAAATGAATGCTTTCTTTGTTGGCTTTAGAATTATTTGTATTTACATTATTTGCATTTGTATTTCTCCCTTAGTTGTGACTGTTTAAGCTGGCTCATTTCCAGGTTGGGGCCTTCATGTCCCTGTCAACAGAAGCCTGTAGATTACATTTAGAAATTTGCAAAAATCTGACACCTGCCACTTTCCATTGAGCTTTGGGTGGAAAGCGTCCCTGGCCTCTTCCATTTTTAATGTCAAAGTCAGCCTGGCGGAAGAGATCACCTCCAGGTAAAGTCATTCAGAACAGGAGCTCACAAGCGCCAAGTCCCTCCTTCTCTGCTAAGCCGCCGTGCCAGAAGAAAGGGCCATGGCTTTCACTGTCACTTAGCACAGATGCTCAACTGTTCCCAAATAGTCTGCTGGATGCTGCATCCCAACAACAAACCCCATCATGTCTTTTCAGATTGCCCCTTCTGTGTCAGTGCTTCCCAGTTACACTTTTTCTAACTGTTCCTGTTTAACAACAGCAGCAGCTATCTTTGCAGCCTGTGTACCTACCAATTGCTGGTATAGAACAAATTTGTACTGAATACAGAAGTCTTCCAGCTGCTTGGCAGCAAGCACACAGAGGAACAAATTTAGCTTGAAGAGCAGTGTGGTATAGTAGAAAAAGCATCAGACTTTTGGAAGACCTGGGTTCAAGCACGAATCTCTCTAGGTGATCTAGAGTTAGTCACTCAGCCTCACTTGGCTTTAAGATATCCACATGTATGCAGTGATCCTGAGAGGAAGGGCAAGATACAAATGCAATACAACAAACTTTTCTGCTGAAGAAAACCATTTTCTGCTTTTGCCCAGTCTTCCCATCTCAATTACTTCCACCTTGGTAGGGACATCTACCTGCCACTGTGACCCATGGCCACAAAACATCAGTGCAGAAGAGGATAAGCTGGTTAGCCCTTATGATGAAAGAAGGGGCAAGGAAACTAGTCACTATCCCAGAGATGCTCATGACAGACACTCCCATTCTCACTCTGTACCTGGCATTCATATTAGTAACACGCTGCCTATCTGGGTGAAGTTCAGCATACTTCCACATACAGCACATTCAGTGATTAGATGTGGAATTACAACAGAAATGCACTTTTAAGGAAAGGCATTGACCCAATGTGCGGCAGCAGTGAAGAAGGTTAATTCCATGCTTGGGATCATTAGAAAAGGTATTGAGAATAAGTCAGCTAATATTATAATGCCATTGTACAAATCAATGATAGGATCGCACCTGGAGTATTGCTTCCAGTTCTGGTTGCCACATCTCAAAAAGGATACAGTAGTAATTGAAAAAGTGCAGAAGAGAGTGACCAAAATGATTACAGGGCTGGGGCACCTTCCTTATAAGGAAAGGCTACAGTGTTTGGGGCTCTTCAGCCTAGAAAAAAGGTGCCTGAGGTGGAACAGGATTAAGACATACAAAATTATGCAGGGGATGGATAGAGTGGATAGAGAGATACTCTTTTCTCTCTCATAAAACATGAGAACCAGGGGAAATTCACTAAAATTGAGTGTTGGGAGAGTTAGGACAGACAAAAGAAAATATTTCTTTACCCAGCATGCAATTAGTCTGTGCAACTCCTAGCCACATGATGTGGTGATGGCTTCTCACCTAGATGCCTTTAAGAGTGGATTGGACAAATTTCTGGAGGAAAAGTTCATCACAGGTTACAAGTCATGCTAGGTATGTGCAAGCTCCTGAGTTTAGAAGCAGGCTGTCTCTGAATGCCTGATGCCAGGGAGGGCACCAGGGCACAGGTTGTGTCTTGTTATCTTGTGTGCTCCCTGGGGCATTTGGTGGGCCACTGTGAGATACAGGAAGCTGTACTCGTAGATGGGCCTTTAGTCTGATCCAGCGGGGCTCTTCTTATGTTCTTATGGAATTGGGACTGCATGCAACAAATCAGGATTTATTGCATAAAAGCAAATCTGGGAGAAAAGCTTCCAGATAGCCTACCTAAAATGAAAGGAATGTTCACACAGCTTAGCCTTCATCTTTCCACCACCAAACTTAATGGATTCCTATGCGGTCTGGGAGTTGGCCTTTTGTTTTTCGGTTTTTCTCCCCTTTTAAGTAAAACCTTCAGAAATTTGCTGGAGATGTCAAAGCTGAATATGATAACCAGGATGTTTTAAAATAGAAGGAAATAAAAGCAAAGCAATGTCAGTCTCTTCTCACTGGTGTTGTAAGATACTGATGCTCTTCATTTATTGATGGGGTGCTCTCGTTCCCACATGGTAGTCTCCAGGACTTCATGAATATTTTCATATGCAAGGCGGGGGCGGGACGAGAAGGAAAGGATCCTTCCACCATCATCCCCTTCCCACTGGGACCCAGGAAAGCAGTTTTTTTCTTTCAAGACACCAAGCCATTAGACTGCCACACTCAAGCTTGCCTGGTTTTCTGAAAATAGTCTGTAGAGAAGCTCTAACTCACTGGTTCAATTTTCTGGTGGGGGGGGGGGATCTGTTTCTTAACTTATCTTGAATCTAAGCAAGACTTTTGCTTGCTCATTTATTTCTTTTGTGTTGATCTTGCTGCCTAAACAGTAATTCTTCTTTCGATATGTTTTATCTGTTTGTTTTAAGTATATTCTTTGTTTACTTGTGTTTTATATTCATCAGTAAGACTTCTGCAACTTAAAAGTTGGAAAGTCTTTTCCTTTCTTTTTGCTTTACATTTTATTTGATGGTAATATAATGAAGGCATGATTGCAAACTCTTCTCATGAGAAGAAAAGATGGGAAACATCTAAGGAAACCAGTGTAGCCATGCAAAGAACTTTCAGTAAGGGTGAGAAGCAAGAACGTGTATATGGAGTGGAAAGAGGGACAGTTAACAAAGGAACAGTATATAAGTACAGACTGCACTTGGTGTTAGGAAAGTTAAAGCACAGAATGAGCAGAAGCTTGCCAGAGATGCCAAAAAACAAAAGAGGTTTTGGGCGACAATGGAAACAAGATGAAGGTGAAGGAAGCAGAAAGCCTGTTGCATTAAGAAAATGGGGAAGTGAGGAACCGGAGGTAAGCTGCTCAATTCTTGTTGTTCTTCTGCCTTTAAATTACTTGGCATGTTTAACCAAGAGAAGAGGAAACTAAGGGAAGACAGGGTAGCCCCCTTCAAATATCTGAAGGTTGGTCACATGGAAGAAGGAGCAGGCTTACTCTCTGTGGCTCCTAAGGGCAGGACAAGAAGCAATGGGTTGAAACTACAAGGAAATAGAAAAGTCCTCCTGCCCATCCAGAGCCTCTTACCACCATTTGCAGGGTAGCCTAAGGCCTCCAAACCCAGAAGTGAGTGGTGGTGACATCATCAAGTGATGCAAAACTCATCATTGCCATTACTTTGAGCTTGGGAAGCGCCTGCTCTAGGGGAAAGAGTTCAGAGCACTCCTGGCATGGACACAACCTAGAACATTTCAAGAGACCATTCCCTAAATTCCCTTCCTTCTCCTATCAATGTTCTCCAGGGTTATCTCATGATACTATTCAAGCATTAAGGTCAATCTCTTGCCTTCAGCTGCCATCGGAAAGGCATACTAATCCTCCTTCCACACACCATCACTTATCCCTTTATAAAGGATATTTATGCTGTTGCCTGGAGCCAGAACCTGGCAGCAGAGCTCTGCCTAGCTTTCCACAAAGTACTCATCTCTCAACTCCTTTAGTCAAGTTCTTCAGTATGTTATCTGAACAATTACTTCATCCTCTTGTGTTCTGGTGTGTAAGGATGCTATTTCTCTGCCTCTCCCCTCTATTGTCTCATTTATTCTTGGAGGGCAACAATAAATCCCCACTTCCCTGACACAACTGTAAGTTCACATGTTCATAAATGTGTTTTGGCCAACATCCTCCTCACCGACTCTTCTAAAAACCAATAAATGATCTCTTGACAATATTTCCAAATCTGTGTGTATTTAGAGTTTGGTTTTGATCCAAGATGGAATCTTTCATGGGTTTTTATGGTGGCTACTGATCACATTTCCCCAATGCTTAATATGTTGTTGCTGTATAAAATGTGATTCTTTCTAAAGATAGGACAAATGTTGCATCCTTAAGGTTATTTGGGTAAATTAATGATTATGCTCCATTTTCATAATGTTAAATAAACATGTGTACATTCCAACATTATGATGGAGTCCCACTTGAAATTTTCTTTTTAATTTCTATACAACTTTTAAAATTGATTATCAAAATATAAAACCCAAGAATACACACAAACACATATGAAGATTTTTAAAAGTATACATAAACTTCTATGTAGCAATACCTTTAACTAGAAATGGAGGGGAGAAGGGAAGAATAAAAGGAAAAAGAACAAACAGAAGCTACCTTGTTCAAAATCCAAAGCATGGCCTCATAATCAACTATAATAATTATCCAAGGTCTACCCCATTTCAACTGTATCCCAGTCAGATCAATGGGAATAAAGTTTATGGATAAACATTGCCATTAAAGTTCTCCCTCCAATAATTATAAATAATATTCATTTTGGGACCAACTTATCCAAGGTGCCATCTTCTTTTGACCTGCTTTAGTATGTCAGTTTTGCGGGGTGAACCACATTCCACAATGGTTTAAGTCAGTCTACAGCAGTGGGGCCTTGGATCTTTTCCAAAAAGCTACTACAGTACTGTAATTCTTCCCATAGTTACATCATTAATAACTGTTTCTAAAAGTGTTGCCAAGATTTACCCTTTAACATAGCCCTTGCATCAAATGTAAAACCTTGCCCTGATATTTCCCAGATGGTTTTCACTTTTCTCCAAAATTCCACTATTACTGAGCAGGCCCAGAAATTATGCACTTGGTGTATCCCTGATAATCTTCATCTCCAACATCTCTCAGACATATGCTTACAAATATATTTTAAGCTTTTAATGTATTCGATACCTATGGTTCCCAGCCCTCCACAATTAGTCTGGAGTCATAGGAACCAGCATCCATCTGCAGGTAACTACAGACAGCAAAGTTAGAGACAGGGCCTCCAGGAATTCCCAACATTAAATCATACAGGGGTGGGAGGGGGGATATCCAGGAATAGCTTCAGTCAGCCAGAGCAGGCAGCCTTATAGACCCCAACTGTGTCTTCAATCTGGCATACTGGCAGATTGAACCCCAACCCCAACTGGCAACCTTCAATCTCGAAAGACTATGGTATCGCACTCTGAAAGGTGGTTCTGGAACAGCGTCTAGTGTGGCTGAAAAGGCCAATTCGGGAGTGACAATCCCTTCCACACTGGGAGCAAGTGCAGTCTGTCCCTGGTCTGTCTCCCTGGCTATGGATCTTCCTTCTTTGCCTCTTTGCCTCAGACTGTTGGCCAAGTGTCTCTTCAAACTGGGAAAGGCCATGCTGCACAGCCTGCCACCAAGCGGGCCGCTCAGAGGCCAGGGTTTCCCACTTGTTGAGGTCCACTCCTAAGGCCTTCAGATCCCTCTTGCAGATGTCCTTGTATCGCAGCTGTGGTCTACCTGTAGGGCGCTTTCCTTGCACGAGTTCTCCATAGAAGAGATCCTTTGGGATCCGGCCATCATCCATTCTCATGACATGACCGAGCCAACGCAGGCGTCTCTGTTTCAGCAGTGCATACATGCTAGGGATTCCAGCTCGTTCCAGGACTGTGTTGTTTGGAACTTTGTCCTGCCAGGTGATGCCGAGGATGCATCGGAGGCAGCGCATGTGGAAAGCGTTCAGTTTCCTCTCCTGTTGTGAGCGAAGAGTCCATGCCTTGCTGCAGTACAGAAGTGTACTCAGGACGCAAGCTCTGTAGACCTGGATCTTGGTATGTTCCGTCAGCTTCTTGTTGGACCAGACTCTCTTTGTGAGTCTGGAAAACGTGGTAGCTGCTTTACCGATGCGTTTGTTTAGCTCGGTATCGAGAGAAAGCGTGTCGGAGATCGTTGAGCCAAGGTACACAAAGTCATGGACAACCTCCAGTTCATGTGCAGAGATTGTAATGCAGGGAGGTGAGTCCACATCCTGGACCATGACCTGTGTTTTCTTCAGGCTGATCGTCAGTCCAAAATCTTGGCAGGCCTTGCTAAAACGATCCATGAGCTGCTGGAGATCTTTGGCAGAGTGGGTAGTGACAGCTGCATCGTCAGCAATGAGGAAGTCATGCAGACATTTCAGCTGGACTTTGGACTTTGCTCTCAGTCTGGAGAGGTTGAAGAGCTTTCCATCTGATCTGGTCCGGAGATAGATGCCTTCTGTTGCAGTTCCAAAGGCATGCTTCAGCAAAACAGCGAAGAAAATCCCAAACAAGGTTGGTGCAAGAACACAGCCCTGCTTCACGCCGCTTCGGATGTCAAAGGGGTCTGATGTGGAGCCATCGAAGACAACAGTGCCCTTCATGTCCTTGTGGAAGGATCTGATGATGCTGAGGAGCCTGGGTGGACATCCGATCTTGGGGAGAATCTTGAAGAGGCCATCCCTGCTGACCAGGTCGAAGGCCTTCGTGAGATCTATGAAGGCTATAAAGAGTGGCTGTCGTTGTTCCCTGCATTTCTCCTGCAGTTGTCTAAGGGAGAATACCATATCAGTGGTGGGCCTGTTGGCTCGGAATCCGCACTGTGATTCTGGATAAACGCTCTCTGCAAGTACCTGGAGCCTCTTTAGTGCAACTCGGGCAAACAAGTTTCCCACAACGCTAAGGAGAGAGATGCCACGGTAGTTGTTGCAGTCACCCCTGTCGCCTTTGTTCTTGTACAGCGTGATGATGTTTGCATCCCTCGTGTCTTGAGGTACTCCACCTTCTCAACAGCAGAGACAGAGGATTTCATGCAGCTCAGTGATGATGATCTCTTTGCAGCACTTTAGGACTGCAAAGAGGGGAGGGGAAAGAGAGGGGTTTGTGGGTATCTGGAAATTGGAGAGGGAGCAGTGGAGAGCCAAACGGGATGCAGGGGGAGGGGCAAGAGAGGGGTTTGTGGGTATCTGGAAATTGGAGAGGGAGCAGTGGAGAGACAAACGGGATGCAGGGGGAGGGGCAAGAGAGGGGTTTGTGGGTATCTGGAAATTGGAGAGGGAGCAGTGGAGAGCCAAACGGGATGCAGGGGGAGGGGCAGGAGAGGGGTTTGTGGGTATCTGGAAATTGGAGAGGGAGCAGTGGAGAGACAAACGGGATGCAGGGGAGGGGCAAGAGAGAGACCCCAACTGTACTGCAGCTGATAAACCCTCCCTAAGTGAGATATTTCTATGCAATTTGAAGGCCAAACCAGATACAATGGTGATGAATATATTTTTCTTTTCACATGCCTGCCCTGTACACATATACTGCAGGAGCAGTGTGGTGGTGGCTTTTCTCAACAGTACAAGAAGTGCACATGAGAGGAGCACTGAACTCTTTCTCTCCATACACACTACCCAGTCTGTTGCTCTAGGCATTTTTCTCAGTCCCTGGCTGACTTTCTACATTGGAGCAAGGAAGAGAGAAAAGTGCCTGGAGCAACAAACTACAGAGAGATAAGGGAGGTGGGGGAGCTTCTGTGCCTCACTTCCCCACATGACATATATGATCAAATAAAACAATATTATCACAAAGTAAGAGAGGGGAGGCAGGCACAGATGGAGGGCAGGGGGCCTGTCAACCGTAGATTATTATTATTCTTTAGTTTATGCTTAAAAGAAACAATAGGTATTTGCATACTGTAAATCTGGCTTCAGATTGTTATTTGGTTTTTACATAGCTACCCTGTATATTTGTTGCCCAAGCATGATTTAATCCACTGCATTTTTGCTGTATAAGTATGATTTGATTTATTGTATTTCTTGTGTAATATTATGCACTCAAGCAATTCAGGAGAGGTTTATGTGCCTCTGCTCTTGCCTCTGCTTTATGTGCCTCTGTGCCTTGCCTCTGCGCTCTTGCCTCTTGCTTATGTGCCTCTGTGCCTCTGCTTTATGTGCCTTGCCTCTGCTTTATGTGTGAATATGTTGAATACATGAACAATGGCCTCATCACATCTAATTCTGCCCCAAGTAATCCAACAAAGACAAGATATAAATAAGCACCCAGCAGTAAAAAACCAAGAACATTGTTCAAAGCTTTATTACACTGTATACAACCGAAAGTGCCTTATGACACATTTGTGACAATGCATGCAGGCGGTAAGCTGGCACGCACTCCTTAGGACTGAACCCTAAGGAATCAGCAATCACAATCACAATAGACCTTTGTTAGGCATAGAACTTAACAGTTGCCTGAGCAACTTACACAAGAAGTTGCATTCAAGCAGGTCATCAAAACAGAAATAAATGTAGTTTAAATAAGATTTCCCTCCATTTTACGTTTGGTTAAAATCTCATATAAAAAATCCGCCATTGGTTTTACCATTTTTTCATTTGTAAGTAATATTTGTAGTTTCAATTCATCATGACAGTTGGAATGATTGGCAAAAAACAGGTCCAAATGCATAGATCTAGACTTCTTGTAAAGCGGGCAATGGAGCACTGTGTGGGTCAGAGACTCCCTGTATCCCAACTCACAGGGACATGTCAATCACTGTTGCATGGTTTTATTAAATTTCAGATCCAGTTCCTGAGAAGGGAACACATTACATCTGGTGAGCGTGAAAGCACGACGAAGTAAAGGATTATCTAAAATATATAAAAATCTAGAACACTGGCCAGGTGGGGGAAAAATCTGAAAAAAACAAAGGTGAGTGGGTTTTGTTTGCCTCAGCAAGGAGTCCCTGGTATCCAATAACTCTCAATCTAGAAATAATGATCTTTCTAGCCAGCATCAAGGAATCATTACCCACCAGGTCCACCGGGATACCAGTCGATCGTAGCTTACTAAAAAGGCAAATATAACCCGAGTAAGTCCAAGAATCAGAAAGCAAGTCCTGAATCAGTGAGTTATTCCCCTGTTAAAACAGATACTTAACCAAAAGCTAAGAAATCTGCACCAGGCTATACATTCAAGTCTTTGTAGTCCTGCTTCTAAGCAAAGTGTGGTGTGAGGGACACAATGGGGTAAACCAAATATCTTATAAAGAAAAGTTGAGAGTACTCTTTCCATTTCCTTTTTGAAAGCGGCAGTCCAGATTGGTATCCCATAAAATAATTGGGCCACGACTTTGGCTTTGAAGATACGCAGGGCTGCAGGAATATAGGAATTTCCCCTTGTGTAAAAAAAACTTAAAATACCCTGTAGGGATAATCTGGCAGATTTGAGAGCAGCTATGTGCTGTGGAACCCAGGATAGACTATGATGGAAAGTCAGGCCCAAATATTTAAAGGTTTTGACCTGTTGAATAGGTTGTATCAACCTAAGGAATCAACTAACACACTCCAAGGAGCAGAGTAAATTCTTGTTATATAAATATGAGGAAACTTCCAAATATGCCTCATTTATCTCAGTACTCTCAATTGTTTTCATTATATGTCCCAGAGAAAGGGAGCAACTTTGGCAGTTACAAATAAAACAAGACTCTGGTGCTGTTCCACTTTGAATTTCTGCCATCAAAAGGGATCTTGAGAAGGGTGTCACCTGGAATATCTGGATCACTGTGCTTTCTAAACCTTGACTTAGGCTATTCCAAGTGGCTCAGTAACTTTTCCCATGTGAATAACTGTACTTATCTCATTCTACTACAGCAGCCTGATAGCTGTTAAATTTATGAGAAGAACCCATGAAGAGTCTTTTTGGCAATAATCAAATTACAAGAGCCCAGAAGATGTTGCAATGAAAATCAGAGAGCTTTGACAAGGAGGAGTACTGAAACTGTTTGGTTTTGTGACTACCTTTGTGGAACTGGGGTATCAAGTTTGCACTGGGCTGTAACTGTAGCTGTTTATTTGAATGGGTGAAAATATTACCTACTTATTGTGTTGGGAAATGCAAAGCAATGTGAACATAAGAACCAGCCTACATGACCCCCCATGACTGTCACCATTTAAATTAATCCTTTTTGCAGTAAGGAATGATGGTACTTTATCCCCTAAGCCCCTTAGAATGACCCAAAACTGTCTGCGTTTCCTTAATGTGGATAGAAGCTGTGAAACTTCTATATTTTTAGACTCAAAAGATGTTAGGCTGTCATTTGGTTATTGCAATGGATAGCGTTTCCAAGAAGGAATGGTGGAGATTTCTGTTCTTTTTGAGCAATTTGGGAAACAATGCCAAACACACTCTCTATTCTGGGGAGATCTGTTAACAACTGGGAAAAAAAAGAGAAGCACCAAATCTGCCTTCTCCAAAACAAGTCCTAGACAAACCAACCAGCAGATCTTTCTGACAGCCATGCTTTAGTTCATCTGTAAATGGTTATGCTTTTGGGAGATTAAATTCCATGGTTATTCACAGGGGGCTGAACACCAAGGGCCACCTTGGAAGCACAGAATGAGCCCGAAAAGCATAGCTAAAACCAGCGTCTCTGATAAATGTAATTCAAATGAATGTGCTGGATCTCTGGTCAAGGCAAGTATAAATGCACTCATCTGAATGATAACCCATGAACATTAAACCATGGATTCTTGGATCACTACAACAGTTTGTAACTACCCAGTAATCAGTATATAATATGTGTACTACCTAAGGGGATTTTGCAGTCAAGATCCATTCTGTGATATATTGACATATTTGGAACCTGTTTTCTCTCTTTAGAAGAGCCCAGAACAAGCAACCTTGCCATTCGGATTAAGAATTCTATGGGTCCTAAAAGCTTACAGTACCCGCTTGCTGACATGACAGTCAGGCCAATAAGAGATACCACTTTACCTAACGTGTTTCTCTCAGAAATATTCAGAGATTCTTTCCTCTAGCATCTGATTTTAATTGACTAAACTAGACTCCTTACTGTTCATTTGTCAGCTTCTTGAACTGCCATTCATAAATTTGGAGATTGTATGGGGCACTAGTAAACGTAACCAGAGGTGACAATATTTAATCTCAAGTTCTAGACCCTCTTAGCATATCTTTCTTAGTATACATGCCATTTATAATTTGCCACATCTACTAGGCAAAACTGACATGAAGTTAATGTCTTTTGATTGTAACTCTCAACGCCATCAGACAACCAATGGTGAATTCTCATTGGGTGTAACCAAGGAACAAACTATAATATACAGTGTTCCCTGGTATTGCCAGGGAAAGTTCCAAAAAGGATGGGGGAGTGGAGTGCTAGAGAGAATAATTACTTGCATGTTTCTGAAATGTTTCAGGTTCTTCCTTGCCCAGAAATTCGTCCAATGCTTTTGTTTCCCCTTTCATTATTTTGTAAGGGGAGCAAGTACACTTAAGAAGAAAGAAAATGAACAAACTAATAAGTTTCCCTTACACACCTAGTAGAAGAACATTTATAGTGTGTTTAATCAAGTAGAAAAAACGTATAAAGTAACACCAAGGCTTGTCCACACCATCCCACAGCAGGAGCTGCCATTCTTAAAACGTCCCTCTGCATTTTCTGTGTCCTTATGATGGCCTTTGTGCAATCACTGGCCCCATATGATTCCTTCTTTTGAAACTAGTGAGTTACTGCCAAACTCTCGGGACAAACAAGCCACTTGAAAGTGCTCAGAACGTATGTCCATCACTACGGTATCAAGTGATGGCCTACATGTGTGGAAATGGTCATTACAGACCAACTGCTAGTCATGGCATGATGAGCTACCGAGAGAGGTACATGTGTGTACAAAGCAGCTGATGGTTTGAAATGAAAATGAAATGCAAATGAAAATCTGGTTTGCAGAATCAAAGGATGAGAACTAAATCTGTCCCAGAATTCTGCTAATAACAGAGGCTAGCTCCAGACACTTCAAAAGGCTTTAAACTGCACTACTGTATATTCTCTCTGCAGTTTCCTATATCTTAGTGCTTAAGGTATTCAGGGGATGGGAGTCTCAAAGTCTTCAGCAGGATTTCCTTAGTATCCTACCTAATTTTGCTTTAATTCATTCTAAAATTATTAATTTCAACAGGTGCCCTCAAGTTCAGGTGGCTTCTAGTTCCAGGGAAATTTGTTTCACCCTAAACGCAACTGTGCTCACAACATAAATATCTCTCTCTCACATGCACACACACACACACACACACACACACACACGGGCGGGGGAGTTCCTTCAAAACACCAAAGACCTTTCACGAGCTGCTATGCTTCAGTTGCTGGCAAGCAGCTATATATGTTTCATCTTCACCCCCAAAGGACTCAGTGGCTGTAGATATTTAAAGGAATTCCCTACCCCCACCTTTCTTCTTGGGGGCTTTTAATGCTTTTCGTGACTACAATTAGCTGAAGGCCAAGCGCAACCTTTTAAAACACCAGAGCTCCTCATTTCATCAATCATTCTGCAGAGAGATGGAATTAGGCTGCTAATGTTAATTTCATCAGACAGGGAGCTGATTTCCTCTGGGGTTACTGCATGACTTACTGCACTTGCACAAGCTAACCCTAAACCGCCCAGCACAAAGAGAGTCAAAGGAGACAAGAATGGCTGGTAGACAGCTAGATAGCTGAGCCTGACATTTCTGTGCCATTTCTGTGCCATACCATGTTTTTCCATGTTATTCTGTGCATACCATGCACACAGTCTGAAAAACTTAGCTTCCTGTTCAGTGCATATGGAAATGAACAAGATCTGAGTGGATCTGGGTATCAATTAGAAAGTTTCTTTATTTCCACTGTACATCTAATTATAAGGTGTGGAATCAATACACTGCAAGATTTCCAGTGTAGAAATATTTGTTCATCTTCAGATACTATTATGCTGCTTTGGACACCAGCATTGCCCTTATAGGATATTGAAGCAGCTAAGCTTCTTAGAGCTGCTTCACCCATTCAGAAAATGGCAACAAGAGAGGTACTGAGCATCTCCGAATACGTGTGCCGCTTGGTGCTAATTTGGCCCCATCCTAATCTTTTTCCAAGCCCTGCCCCACCTGAACATATCAACCAAAGATTTGCTTTCTAAGAACCAGGGACAGAATCTGATTTAGGGTCCAATCCTATCCAACTTTCCAGTGCCAATGAAGCCACAATACAGCCCTGAAGTAAGGGAACAAACAAGATGAAGCCTTATCTTGACAAGGCCTTTGTGACCCCCCCCCCCTCACAAGGGCATGGCTGCTTCAGCGCTGGAAAGTTGGATAGGACTGGGCCCTTAAAGAAGCATGACAGTCAGAGAAACCTGGGAACAGAAACTGGCTCAGAGGATGATGGGCAAAATTCTAGTCCTACAGGGATGCTCCTGTTACCAGGGCTTGGCCTACTAAAATCTAAACCTTCCATCTTCCCTATCTTTTTATGGAACCTATAAGGATCTGAACAAAGGAGTTAATTTCATATGTAATCTGGACATAAATGGAACTCTACAAAAGTAACCTGTTGTGTCCTAATGGTCGAGATTCCACCCACTTGTCTCAGTCTGCCCAGGCCCTTAGGTTTAACTTGTTGAGCTAAGCAACTAGGATTGTCAGTAGTTTAGGCTACTGTTTAGGGTTTAGGCTAGTGTTTCCCAAACTGTGGATCAGGACCCACCAGTGGGTCATCTATTGATGTTTGGTGGGTCACAAAAAGTTTTTGGAACATTTAAAAAAAACAAAACACCTTTGCAAGCACCCTTGCAAAGCACCCTTGCCTGGTTTGCAGAAGAAAATGGTTAGCAAGAATGCTAACCTGTGGTATGAGGTTCATACCCCCTAATTAAAAGGTCACAGTTTTTTATTTTCTCTATTGGGGTGCTGTAGATCATGTGTGAATCCAGTTTTAGCCCTTTGTCTAGTCTGGAATTCCCTAACTGCATATCTTGGTCTTCGTTTCAGCCTTCTGGATACCCTGGAATGACTGTAAAAGTTTGGGGGAACAGCCCTTGAGTTCAATTTGTAGGCAGAGTCTAGCAAATGTCTACATACACATACTATATGTAAAGTCTCTAGCAGCCTCAGAGGCAAAGGTCCCTGATTACTCTTAATCAACAATTTATTATTAATATTATTAATAAAATACTTTTTTCCAAATGTTTTTTTCTAGTGGGTCGCAATATATTGACATTTTGAAAGTGGCCCCAGTGCTAAAAAGTTTGGGAAGCCCTGGTTTAGGCAATGAAAATAACCCATACAGAGTTTCTCTGGGCTGCAAAGAGGACACTACAGGACATCGGTGATCTGGCTGGAATTTTAATAGAATCTGAAGGGACCTATCTTATAGCTTTCACTTCTTGCAACTCAGGTTAAATTAGCAACACATGTCTAAAGCATTCCTCTGGACAGGATGATTTGAAATGTACCTCACAGGACATAAGCAGACCACTCTTCACAACAGGACTTAATAAGTGCAGACTATCCAAACCCACAAGCGAAAGGAGAGAAACATCACCTTCAAAATGGATTTTTGATATAAACTACAGTATATTTACAATAAAAAGATGTAAAGCTGAAAATATAAGCTCAATCTGCTTAATGCTTGCCACTAAAAATGCCAGTTTATCAGAAAAGTCTTGTATTGCAGAAGATGTCCAGGTTTAGGCAGCCCTCTGGAGTAAATGGAATATTGGGAAAATACATTAACCACCAAAATACACTAGGGTCACAATTTAACAGAGTTAAGTGTGCTTAAAAACCTTCTGCTATCAATCAGCTTAACCCATTTTTGCCCGGCCCACAGGTATACACCTTTGGTCCCTTTTGTGCATATGCAACGTTGGGTAGGAATGGCTTAAGACGTTCACATAACTCTGTTTTGGAGTGTGGACCTACACTTAGTGGCAAATACCTATAACTTAAGTATGTGAACACACCATAAAAGCACTGCTGAACTGATCTCTTGTGTTGTCAGCTCTGATCACTAGTTTTTGGTTTGTCTTTAATTTTGTGGGGAAACAGAATCCTGGCACCACCTTCTTTTGACAAGTGATTAGAACTACATAGTCACAGAAATCCTTGCTTGCAGAAGTAGGATGCATCTAGATCAGAATTCCTCCTTGCTCAAACTATTTCTACCCAGAATCCATTCTTAGGCTACTTCAGAGGATCCATTAACCTGCACTCCACAAGGGATTTTATGCCCAGTGTGATGCTGGAAAACAAGGAATTTGTCCACATGACTTTGTACATGTTTTCAATCTGCAACACTAGACACCTCATGAAGTGATCTCGCCACAGGAACCACTAGAGTGTGCAAATTCGACTGCAGGAGAAGTGGAACAGTTGAAAATTAAGGAAGATCACATGTAGGATCAGAAGTATTGAATGCAGTCCAGTTGGGGTTTACCAAGATCACATGTACCCAAGTTAGCCCTATTGCCAGAAAGTGAACTCCCACAGACCAAGGTAAGCTTATGCCTCTCAGTTCTGTTGTCTGAGCCAAGATGATCTAACCAATTCTAGTATTTCCAAGAACCTAGTTCATCCCTTGACCCTCCTTGTGTGCCTTCCACAGTATGTAATGATTTGCCTTTAAACCAGCCATTTTCAACCACTGTGCCGTGGCACACTGGTGTGCTGTGAGTGGTCCACAGGTGTGCCACACAAATTTGGGGGAATATCATTTATTATTTATTATTATTGGGGCCAATGGGGATGTGAGCTCTCCGCTGGCAGCTTGGTGTGCCTTGTCAATTGTCAAAAAACCTGATGGTGTGCCTTGAAAATTTTAGTGCCTCAACAGTGTGCCATGAGATTAAAAAGATTGAAAATCACTGCTTTAAACTCTCAGGCCACAGCTAGGCCAGTATTGTAAACTCTGATGCTCAAAAAGTTCTAGACCAAGGTCTTTCTCCGTCCACCGGTGATCCTGTAAATCGGAGATGCCAAGGACTAAACCTAGCATTTTTTAATGTATGTATGTATGTATGTATGTATGTATGTATGTATGTATGTATGTATGTATTATACACTTCCACTTAACCATGGCCCCTCCTTCATTCCTACCTTGCTTGTTCAACCTGCTATTGCCACCTGCTTTGCCTCTAGCTATGTATCTAGATTATCTGCAAACAATGCCAATTTGGCTCATTCTTTGGACTAATTACCTGCTCTGTTCTTGAAAACTGCTTGACCTGTTAATGCCTAGGCTACAAAAACTAGCCTGGAGATATTTAGCCTACACCCAGCCCTACAGGGAAATGTCTGTAACTGGGAATATGACAGACACCAGCTGAAGTAATTTTGAATGAAGGAGACAAGTCTGAGGATCTTTCCAGGCAACTGGTTTGTTGCACAATAAATGTGTATTGTTCTTGGGACTCTTCAATATTTACCCTGAAGAGATAAGTTTCAAGAAGCCACTGCCTTCAAGTCTTTGCTGAAACTTTTTTCCATTTTGCAATGGCTTTCAGATATGGAATTGTTGCCTTGAAAAACCCTGGCCTCTACCACCAAACTCACTGTATGTGGGCCACCAGGGAGCAGTTGAATGGCCCAACTTGTTTTTCTCCCAACCAGGCTTGCTAGAAAGACTTTTGTTTCCCCTTTCATTACATTACACTCACAGTGCAGTCCCATGCATGTCTACTCAGAAGCCTGGAACTTGCTCCCATGCAAGTGTCCCTAGGATGCAGCCTTAGTCACCAAAAATCATTTCCCTGGTTCTCACTTTCTGCTATTGACTCATTGATAAGTGTATCCCCCCCCTTTAGGGGTCACACGCGCCACTATACTCATGGTAAGTGAGTGTTTTAAAAACCCACAACCGCTGACAAACTGGTGGTGCCTTTAGAGAGTAGGACATGAGCGTCAGGGAAGTGGAAGTAATGCAGTGTGACTGTTTCCACATAGAAATGGCTTTTTTCTCCAGCTGAGTTTGAATAAATGAAAGGTACAAGAGTCTATACTAGCTTGGGAGTTAGAGCCAAATATCCCTATGTGGGTATTTCAGAACCACTTCAATGCCACAGTCAGAGCTGTTTTCAGTTCACTACTAGGTATCCATGAATCTAAGATCCTCTTACTTTTTGTGGGGAAAGGAAAAAAAAACAAAAGCCCTAACCTCTTCATTTCAACTCAGTGTTGGGAAAGGGCCTGTTTCAACTTAAAAGTAAAATCTTGTTTGCTAACCACACCTTTCACACTCCCCTCTTATGTGTTAAGCCATCTGCGTGGCGCTGTGGCTGTTGAATTCTGCCTGTGTCATTGCTAGTTTGAAATACTGCTGAAAGATGCTAAGGTCTGTATGAGTTTAGTTCTGAAAAGGCATTTTGAATCAATTTGTGTTCATTCTGTTAGGCCGGTCAGCCTAACATCTGTTCCAGGCAAGATGGTGGAATGCCTCATCAAAGATAAAATCTTAAAACACATAGACGAGCAAGCCTTGCTAAGGGAGAATCAGCATGGCTTCTGTAAGGGTAAGTCTTGCCTCACAAACCTTTTAGAATTCTTTGAAAAGGTCAACAGGCATGTGGATGTGAGAGAACCTGTGGATGTTATATATCTGGACTTTCAGAAGTCATTTGATATGGTCCTTCACCAAAGGCTGCTGAGGACACTCCACAGTCAGGGAATTCGAGAGCAGGTCCTCATGGTTTAGGAGCTGGATGAGGACCAGGAAATAGAGAGTGGGTGTCAATGGGCAATTTTTACAGTGGAGAGAGGTGAAAAGTGCTGTGGCCCAAAGGATCTGTCCTCAGACCAGTGCTTTTCAACCTGTTCATAAATGAAAAGGGAGACAGGGTTAAGCAGCAAGATGGTCAGCTGATGCCCAGTCAACTATGGGCAGATTTGCTACCAACCTTTCTCCCAAATATGGAATATTCCTTACAATAAAATTACACTGGAAAACAAACAAAAACTGAACATTTGATTCTGGTCCTACATTCTGAAAGCTGAAGAATTATGCTCCTGAGAAGCACTCAAAAATAATAGGGAGGAGAACGGTGTCTTTTGGCATGCTCAGCAGTGACCTAGCCCCTCTTTAAAAAAAAAAAAAATTCCTTCCACATTGCTGGTTGATTTGTTTGTTTGTAAGCACTGGTCCTAGACTCCAGAAGAAAGTGGACTATATAAGGAAGATTGTAGGAAAGATGGAAGCAAAGAGAATCCACATGAGAGATACATCCTCTCCACTCAATGGCACGGAATTTGCTGTGCATTGGCTTTTGTCTTTGTGGTTTCAGCCCCTCGTGTTCTTCTGGGCTCTGTAGATTTCAGCGGACGCTGGGGAATAAGTGCAGGGCAACGATGCTTCTCTCTCTTGGTTCCCGACACATTGATTCTATTAAAACAATGAAGCATTTTGGGTAGCATTCATGGCATAGCTTGGGACATCTTCTGTCGGAGCCGTAATGTGGAGTGACAAGTTCAGTGCTTCTGGAATCTGGGAGAGCGGGGGAAGGGATGAAATGCACTTTTCTCCATTGATTTGTGTCCTACCCTGAAAAATCAAGCTATGTTCCCACTGCACTGCTTAGAACCAGCAGCCTGTTCAGTCAAGCATGAATGAAGTTCTGAAGTGATCCAAGCTCTTATTCATTACAGAGAAGTCACAGAGACGGCTTCCTTTTAGCAAGTTACATTTGCCCACTAATGACAGATTTTGTTTTGGATGGGTCATGCCTTTAATAAACCATCCCTCCTCTTTATGGTTTGAAGCTCCTTCTTCTTTGTGGCTGGACTAGAGGAAACAAATATTGCATAGCTAATCACCTCTCTGTTCATATCCATGCCTGCCCAGTGCAACCAAGAGAGATCATTCAGGTGTGCAGCTTGCAGAGGGATGATTCTAGTGTTTTGTATTGGCAACCTTCAGTCTCGAAAGACTCTGGTATCGCGCTCTGAAAGGTGATTCTGGCACAGCGTCTAGTGTGGCTGAAAAGGCCAATCCGAGAGTGACAGTCCCTTCCACACCGGGAGCAAGTGCAGTCTGTCCCTGGTCTGTCTCCCTGGCTATGGGCCTTCCTTCTTTGCCTCTTAGCCTCAGACTGTTGGGCAAGTGTCTCTTCAAACTGGGAAAGGCCATGCTGTACAGCCTACCTCCAAGCGGGCCGCACAGAGGCCAGGGTTTCCCACTTGTTGAGGTCCGCTTAACTGATGTAGCTATTAAGTGTCCATTATTAAGCCATTTCTGGCCAACGTTGCATATACGCAACAGGGACCAAATGTGTACATATGTGGGCAGGGCAAAAATGGGTTAAATTATGCCTACTGCAATGCTGAGACATTGTAATTGATGTATTTATACATTTCTATTCAGACTCATTCAAGGGTAATCTGGAAGCAGCTTACAAAATGGAAGAAAAAACAAATTATTTTTTTTTAAGTAAGAAGGCAAAATATCCAATCTGAAGGCCACCCTAGTAACCTTCTCATTAGAACCCTCCGACTATCATTACCATTAGAACCCTCCGACTCCACCAAAAGCTGAGCACAAAAACCAGGTTTTAGCCGATCTCCTGAAAGAGTGCAGTGAGGGTGTCAATCAAACCTCCGTAGAAAAGGCATTCCACAGATCTGATGCCACCATAAAAAAAGTTCCTGCCCTGGTGAGAACTTATTCCACCTGACGGCAAGGCAAGACCTGAGTTGATCATCAGAACATGCAAGGCACAAATTAGAAGAGATAAGATATCCAAGTCCTAAACCGTTTTGGATTGGATCAACTGAAGTTGATAAAAGGTACTCTTTGTCATCAAGGCCACACTGATCTTCAGGAGGAGCTCCGGCTCAAGGAAAACTTTCAGACTGCAACCCTGCTCTTTAAGAGGTGCAGCCCCACCCAGGACAGGCTGAATATCATCTCCCAGAGTGGCTGAACTAGCAGCACCTCCACCTTGCCCAGATTAACTGTCTTCTTGCTCTCCATAGCATTTATATAGCATTGAGTGGATTCAAAATTCTTCACAAGTCATATTAACAATGCTGCAAGGTAAGTATCTTATTGCAGACAGGGCCAAGAGCTAAAAGACAGTTGCTTGCCTAAGGCCACCTCATGAATTCATGGCAGAGGTACAGTCCAAACCAAGGGCTTTTTGGTTCACAGTTCAGGGGCTTGGCCACTATTCTGTTAGCAGGACTGTACAACCACTTTGAGACTACATTAGCCCAACAGAGCTGTGCAAGAAAACTCACTGGACATTGAAAACGATGTCTGCAGTCACTCTAATTTCTCAACACTTTATCCTTTCCTAGTTTTCATTTGTCCTTTTGAGGAATTCTCTTTTCATTAGGCCCGGCCCCTGCCTATTCCCCCCCCCCCCCCAATCTCACATAAGATGTGGTCACTGAACCTCTACCACAGGTTATCTATTATGCTACCATGAATTGAAAGGAAGGAGGTCAAGGCCCAAATGAAGTGCTTGGCTTCGCACGTGACTTGCTCCTCTGTCCCCCTGCAGATGGTAAAGTGGTGATTGGTAGGAGGGATAGGGCTTTCTCAGTAGTGGCACCCAGACTGTGGAATGGCCTCTAAAAGGAGGAACACTAAGTGCCCTCATTGCCCATTTTCAGGCAAGCTACACTCTCCTTTCAACGGTCCTCCCACCCACCAATGGGAACATTTGGCTCCAAATTGGAGCCATTCTGGAAAGGGGAATCCAGCACTGCAGTGCTGCTTGCCAGAATGACTTATCAGGAGCCTCTGGAGGCCTCTTTCAGATCATACCGGGCTGGAAACCCACTCTATTGGCCCCCATGGACCTCAGAATGGCACACAGAAGCATCTAGAAGTTATTTCCAGTTTTCAGAGGCAAATTCTGATTTGACTGGAAGTAGCTTCTGAATGCTTCTATGGACCATTCTGAGGTCCATGGGGGCCAACAGAATGGGCCACCAACCTGGTATGATGAGGAAAGGGCCTCCAGAGGCTCCCAGTAAGTTATTCCATTGAGCAACATTGCGACCCACTGTGGAGTAAGAGGTGGTTGCAGTGCTGAAAAGTTTAGGAACTGCTATTTTTTGGCATTGTCAATTTTGTATTATTTTATATGATCTACATTTTTATTCCCCCTGAGGGCTGGGGATAAGAATAGGCCCTCAGTTTGGCTGTACTTGTCGTAAGAGGCGACTGAACAGCCACCGGGTAGATGGGACTCGAGAACCTGGGAAGGCAGCTCATCTGAGAGAAGGAAAACTCTGATCCCAAACCTCCACTGCCTTGTGGCTACATCCAGTTACGGAAAAGGCTTCAGGAGTCAACCTCGAGGCAAAATCCAGAGCCGGAGTCCCTGAGGCAGTTCATGGCTGAACACAGTCACGTTCTGGCAACTCCTGCGACACCGCTGGAACCAACCGTATTGGCTTCTGCCTTTCCATTGGACCATTTCAGCGATGTGGAGAGGGGGGATATGCTGCATGGGTAACAGCCTATCCTCCATATCTACTTTACCCAGGCTTCGCGCACTGGAGAGGACACTCTGTTCCAGAACACTATTCAGAGCGCGATACCATAGTCTTCCGAGACTGAAGGATGCCAACAAGACAAGACATTTTTATTTGTATATTGTTTTTATCTGTACTTTATATTTATTGTTTTGTAAGCCACCTTAGAAATTGACTAAACAAAACATAAATACATCTACTGATGTTGCTACATATTTTTAATGTGATTTTGAATTTTTTTAAAAAAATGTTTTGTGTGTTGTTTTAAACTAGGGTCACAATTGCTTTGAATACATCATATAGGGAAGTAGGATATAAATATATTGAAATACATAAATGATGTCATCAATATTACTGTTGTATCTAGTACCCGGAAATAAAGGATACTCAACTTAGAGGAATTAGAGGACAGGTCCTCTCGTGGATTGAGAACTGGTTGGAGACCAGGAAGCAGAGAGTGGGTGTCAATGGGCAATTTTCACAATGGAGAGAGGTGAAAAGCGGTGTGCCCCAAGGATCTGTCCTGGGACCGGTGCTTTTCAACCTCTTCATAAATGACCTGGAGACAGGGTTGAGCAGTGAAGTGGCTAAGTTTGCAGACGACACCAAACTTTTCCGAGTGGTAAAGTCCAGAAGTGATTGTGAGGAGCTCCAGAAGGATCTCTCCAGACTGGCAGAATGGGCAGCAAAATGGCAGATGCGCTTCAATGTCAGTAAGTGTAAAGTCATGCACATTGGGGCAAAAAATCAAAACTTTAGATATAGGCTGATGGGTTCTGAGCTGTCTGTGACAGATCAGGAGAGAGATCTTGGGGTGGTGGTGGACAGGTCGATGAAAGTGTCGACCCAATGTGCGGCAGCAGTGAAGAAGGCCAATTCTATGCTTGGGATCATTAGGAAGGGTATTGAGAACAAAACGGCTAGTATTATAATGCCGTTGTACAAATCTATGGTAAGGCCACACCTGGAGTATTGTGTCCAGTTCTGGTCGCCGCATCTCAAAAAAGTCATAGTGGAAATGGAAAAAGTGCAAAAGAGAGCGACTAAGATGATTACGGGGCTGGGGCACCTTCCTTATGAGGAAAGGCTACGGCGTTTGGGCCTCTTCAGCCTAGAAAAGAGACGCTTGAGGGGGGACATGATTGAGACATACAAAATTATGCAGGGGATGGACAGAGTGGATAGGGAGATGCTCTTTACACTCTCACATAATACCAGAACCAGGGGACATCCACTAAAATTGAGTGTTGGGCGGGTTAGGACGGACAAAAGAAAATATTTCTTTACTCAGCGCGTGGTCGGTCTGTGGAACTCCTTGCCACAGGATGTGGTGCTGGCGTCTAGCCTAGACGCCTTTAAAAGGGGATTGGACGAGTTTCTGGAGGAAAAATCCATTATGGGGTACAAGCCATGATGTGCATGCACAACCTCCTGATTTTAGGAATGGGTTAAGTCAGAATGCCAGATGTAGGGGAGAGCACCAGGATGAGGTCTCTTGTTATCTGGTGTGCTCCCTGGGGCATTTGGTGGGCCGCTGTGAGATACAGGAAGCTGGACTAGATGGGCCTATGGCCTGATCCAGTGGGGCTGTTCTTATGTTCTTATGTAACTGGAATTCACTTCCATGCAGAAAGAGTCTAGGCAGGGGTGAATGGCATCTAACCCTTTTCACCCTGACATATAGCTAAAGAAAACAGGAACTCCTTTCTGAGAAGAATTTTTCAATTTTTTCTGACAAGATCACAGGGCTGTCCTCCTCCTTCTCACCCTGTTTTCAATCCAATAGCTAAGTGGCAGATCACTAAGAAATCATTCCCCATATCAGGCCCACAAATTATGAGATATAGGCTGCAATCCTAACCACACTTTCCTGAGAGTAAGCCCCACTGAACAAAAGAGGACTAACTTTTGAGTAGACCTGGTTAGGATTGTGCCCATAGAGACTAACAGACTACTTTGCAACCCTTTCACACTAACCTTTTAAGGTATGGTGAAAGCAAGACAATATGGGTGCATTCAGCTACATGTGGAAGGAACCTCTACTGATACCTTAATGGCAACGTGGCCAAGTGTGACATAGTGTTGCACCAGATGGAAGCCACAGGTTTCATCAGGGGCGATGGGGACATACAAGAAACAAAGTAAAAGCCTGTTCATGACTGCCCAAATGAGAAATAAGAAGTCCAGCAGTACCTAGGTATCACCAGCTTAGACGGACTATCGTTCCGGATTTTGACTGCTGTTCTTGCCTTACTAAAATAAACTAGCCCACACAGGTAATGTATTAAGCGATGATGATGGCCAACAGCGATTCATGTCAGAGTAGCCTAGACAAGGGAAAATGGAGCCCAGCCGCACCACCATCCAAACCACCAGACAACACCTTGGCGTCTTTACATGGGCAAGTGTGTTTAAACGCTCATAACAATTCGCAAAAACTGTGCATCCTTTTAAAGAGGAGCTACATCAGCTCTTTTAACTGTCAAGTGAATTTATTTTCTTTGTTTAAATCTACTTAACCATTTTGACACCTACAAAATGTGTTTTCTTTGCCACAGAGGCTGCTGAATTACCAAGAGTAAGTAACAGCTCACCCACATGACCAGCTTCCACGGCTAATCCCAGTTGATGGTAGGGAGGGGCGGTTCTGGGAGTTGGCCATGTGGTTCAAATTGTACACTGTACATTTCCCTCCTCGTTCTCTTTTCTCATTTTCTTTGCAGACAGGCAGAATTACTCTGTGCAGCTATAGACGTCTCCACTGCACTGCCTCTGCCTATCCTCTTCCAGATGCTGACAGGCTCTGAATCAGTGGACAAACAGCTCCTCTCCCATCCGCGTGGAAACTGGACAAGGGATGAATAGTAGAAGGGAAGAAAGAGCAAAGTTGGTTATTTTTCCGGCACATGGGTGCAATTACACGGAGCACATTCCAGAGGCGTTACTTTGAATTCTGAGCAGGTCTGCTTGCCATTCGTGAGCGGAAAGGAGAAAAAAGGGACAAAAGCTCTTTCTTGGAGACGTAATGTCTGCACTTTCCATCCTGTTTCTAGGTAAGTTGGAGGGTTGGCTATTTTTCTAAAAAATTTATTTCCTAATAGAACTGAAGTTGCAAATGCAACAATAAGCAACAGGGGAGGGTCTACTGGAAAGAGAAGTTACTTTTAAAAAGAGGTTTCAAGATTTGTTGAGCATGGAAATAACAGTTCCTTATTTGATTTCATCATTATTTTCATGGTTGCTGGCGTAAACAAACAAAGAAAACAAACTTAAAACCCAATTCTCTTCTCCCCCTCCCCACCAATTAATACTAACATTACTTAAAAAGTGAAGCTCTGCTCTTCTAATGGAAGGTTGTTTGTTTGTTTGTTTTTACACAATAAGCTGTTGAAGAGAATAATGCTTCCCTGGAAGAAGTATTAAATGTTGCTCACAATCCTTGACGACTCAGAGGTTTTTACGCTACCAAATATTAGAAGAGTTTGTCTTTCACAGATAACGTGAACAAAGAATCATTGTTCAAGGATTGGGGTCCAATCTGCTTTACTTTTTTCTTTGTGACAGTTTTTTGCAGGAATTTATTTCTGATATTTTAAAGAAGCCCATTGTTTCCGACACCGTAGGCAGCCTAAATTAAAAACAGATGTGTTAAAGTACAAGTGGGAGGGAGGTGCGGGACAGAGTGATAGAAAGCGGGATGGAAAGGATAAGAAAAGAAAGAAAATAGAAAAAGGAGCAAAGGGGGGCAGAAGACAAGGACATAGATGATCAAATGGGAAAGGAAAAAGGGAAAGCAAGAGAGACTGGAATAAAGGAGTCACAGTTATATTACACACCACGGAAAGTAAGTCAGTTTCCCTCCACCCCACTCAACAGGGAGCAGCAGCTAATCATGGCTTTCTGATGAGGGAATCTATAAGAGACACAACAGACAGTCCTGCATCACCAAGACTGACAAATCACTTGTAATGTATTCTTCCATGGACTGCTAGAGCTCGCTTTAGCAGATAAATGGGCTCCAGTCCATGAAAGCTTATGCAACAATTAATTTATTAGACTTTAAGGTGCTACAAGGCTCTTTGTTCGTTTTGCTGCAGAAGACTAACATGACTACCCCTCTGGAAGTTGTAAGATTTACATGGTTGCAAATGTGGTGTTGTCACATTCATGTTTTCTTTAGCCAGATGCTTAAAATATTTAGGGATCCCTACAATTACAGGACACAAGCTAACTACAGTTAAGTGCTTTGGAGAACCATGAATTTCAATGGGAGAGCTAAGCATGAGTGTAAAGTACTCCCACTGAAATCAACCAGGCGTCAATGCTTCACTTTGGCAGGATCTTGTCCACAGTGCATAAAGAGGTTGTAAGAGGTCGCAAAGTAAAGAGGGAGGGAACATCCAGTGGAAACAACAGAGCTGGGAGAACATCCCTAAAGTAGCTTACTGTTTGTAGTACATGTTTACCACAGGGAACTACTGTACAAAGACTGGCAATCATTTACCATAGATGGCAATAAGCAAAAGCTGCTGCTTCTTGTGTCATTCTCATGGACAAAATAACTTAGTACCAGTATGTCCTGAGCAAGAGAAGTTCATTGTAATGGAGAAGGTAAAAAGATGGAGGAAATAACTGAGAGATTAAGGGCGCAATCCTAACCAACTTTCCAGCACCGAGGTCAGGGCAATGCAGCTCTGAGGTAAGGGAACAAACATTCCCTTACCTTGAGGAGGCCTCCGTGACTGCCACCAAACTACAGGATGCAACACATGCCACATTGGCGCAGCTAATTCAGTGCTGGAAAGTTGGTTAGGATTTGGGCCTAAGTGTAACAAGAGATGAAGATTAGTGTCCCTGAATAGCGGATTCAACAGCAGACTCCTTTCTCCACCTCTCCAGAGGTACCACAGTGAGGAGAGGGAGCTTCCCCTTCAATTCCACCTACTACATGACACTGACAAGCAAGAGACTCTGTTACAAGCAATACAAACCCGTTTCAGAGCCTTGTGATGGCTGCCATACCTTGACACCCTCCCCCCAATTCTGTATACTTGAAGAGTAGGAACCAGTAGATTCAAAGACCAAGGCTCATGATTCTCATAGGAAACCCAAAAAACATGAAGGGAGCAATCAGAAAGCCCTGTAGGGGGCATGGAGGATACAAGCATAAGGAACGATGGACTGCACATTTCTGGTAGCTGATGTTTCCAAAGAAGAGTGTGAAATAGATGGGTGCTTAAGCATCCACAGAGCAGGTTGAGGAGGAATACACATGCACGACACACTGAGACCATTGTCCTCTATCAGCTGTCACACATGTCAGTCTGTGGTAAAAGGTTCCATCATAGCTCCAAGCTTCAGGTCTCCTCTCCAAAGAGAAAGTACTATAGGAAACTTCTGATGTTGGCAAAAATTTCTGGTGGAAGGAAAGGAGAAGCATGTCCCTCCTGGCCAGTAGCCTGATACGAAGTACTAACAGTGTGCATGGTATTTGGGGGAGGGGCAGACATAGTTGGAAGTCTCCCACATCTCCCTGCCTTGTCAGCACACTAGAGTTAGTCGGAAGACTATGATCCAAGGGCTACACTGGAAAGCAGTGTCTAGGATAGCACAAACTCTTACCTGGCACAGTTTAAACACAGACCGTGTTTTGTGAATACCATGGATACTTGGGGGGGGGGGATTTAAAAAAAAACAAACTCTCTTCACTCTATCCAAAGCACTACAGAAGATCTTGCATATGGGGTTAATCCTGCATCCAGCGACAATCCATAAGTTGTTGTTTTTTTTTGGTCACATTCTAACAGCTTGAAACAAAGCAAAAGGTTGTCTCACTCTTTAGGTTAACAGAATGTATGCAGCCATGTTGTCCCCACTGGGCAACAACCACACAATAGATTGAATAGGCAATAAGAAGTATTTCCTAAGACTAGGTAGGGATGTGGACAATTTATTACAGCTTGAATCTGAAATGTGCAGAGTCCACAGTAGGCAAGTCTGTTTATACATAGTCCAGTCCTTGTTCACAGTCCTTGATCACACACAGCAATAAAGGGTACAATAGCACAAACATCCACAGCACTTTTTCATGAACGAAACTCTTCACTTTCATCATCTAACATTAATCTAGAAAGGAAAGGTGGTAGGGAGAGAATTATAAAGGGACATTGAATCTAGGTAAACAAAAGTCTAGAGTCCAGGTATGCAACAAGTTGGTCAGTATGTACAAGTGCAACACATATATCTTAAGTGAAATCCAGCAATGGTCCCATGTTCACTTATGCTTTTTCTAACCACTTCCCTTCTCACTGGAGAAATTAATGCTTCTACTCCTCATTTATTCTTCAAACAATGCCACACCTGCTACTTTAATTTCTTTAGGGAGAAAATTTGCCTGTTAAGATAAAGGTGTTCATGTATTCATGTTTTGTATTTATATTCCACCCTTCCTCCAAGAAGCTCACAGTTGCACACACTGTCTCCCCCCCCCCTTTCCTCACCACAACCTCCCACAAAAGACTGGAAGGTAGATTATGTTGAAAAGAAAGCCCAAAGTCACTCTTAGCCACTACACCACACTAAATTCACACTTATCTTATATGGTTGGGCAAAATACTGAAACAACCAAATACAAGGCCAGGATCATGCTATAGGAAGAGAACTTGTGCTGCAACCATTTCCCCTGTTTCATATCCCTATAGTATGAAGTGCTGGCAAGACACACAAGTTAGAGAAGTTGAGCCCATGAAGCCAATGACGCACTCCCAGCTGTTCACGCTTTCTCAGAAGACTGGGAGTAGAAGAGGTTACAAAAGCCAGTGATAGGATAATCTGTGAATGCAGCAGCCATACTTTCAGTGGAACAGACCCAATGATTCACAGCTCAATTGTAAGGATCATTTGGGATCTGGCTTCCAACTAATACCTAAAGGGAATTTCTGGAAGTACTCTTGTATTTGTTGTCCAGCAATAGACTCGATGGAATATTCAGTACATTAAGGAATCAGTGGAGGGTTTAAGGTAACGTAATGCCTGGAGGTAACCTACAACCTCCAGGACACAATGTGTGGCCCATGAGGCATGGTGCTTACAGTTGTTCACATACAGGGGTTGCCAGATTCTCCCCATGGTATTCATAAAGTCATGATAAGTACATAGGTCTGGGTTCAACACTGTAGCCCACAGAGATGAAAAGGGCCACTCATGCAGCCTACTCACTAGCCCAGGGGTGTTAAACTCATTTCATACCAAGGACTGAACAGCATTCATGATGCCTGCTGAGTGCCAGAAGTAATGTCATTAGGCAGAAAGTGATGTCTATATTCAAGATATGGGAGAGCCAATTTTCATGTGGGCTGCTGTAACAGCAGTAACATCTCAGCACTGCTCAGCTGCTGAGAGCCTGAGGGTCGGATAAAAAGCTTCCCTGGGCCACATTCGGCCCCTGGGCCTTATGTTTGACACCCCTGCACTAGCCTATGTTATCCATCACTGATTTAAAAGCATGGGGCTGGGCTATCCAATCATTATGAGGAACTATAGGGCATTGAAGTATAATATCCTAGGCTTTGTTTACATACTTTTTTTTTTTATCCCAGCCACAATCCCAGGGTTGCTGTACAACAACAGGAGACAGTTCTAACACTCAGAGGGCAAAGTTGGGGGGGGGGGGAAGAGGAGAGCGCTAGAGGAATAAAAAGCTGAAAATATCTGTCCCGCTCTAGTATAGCTCTGCTGAAGATATTCTGCATAGCACACGCCCAAAGAAAACCTCATAGTTTTGCTGCCAGGTTTGTCAAAGTTCAAAAATGAAACATGAGAGAAGTCTGAATTGGCTCTTCCAGTCACTCCAGCTTCTGAACTCCACAGAAGATTTTAATGTTAAAGATGTAATCCAGTGCATACTTACCAGGAAATAAGTTACACTGAACTCAGTAGGACTTGCTCTTAAGTAAATGTTTTTAAGGTCAGGTTACAAATCACATTTAGAAGTGAGGAAAGCAACACAGTGTTTGCTAAAGGGCACACTTTTAATGGGTGGTTTTTAAAAGAGCACTGATGAAGCCCTTTAGGCAGCATGATGAAGTTATTTACTAAAGACTCCCTGGCTCAAATGTTTGGGTTTCTGAGTGTTTCTGAGGTCTTGAATCCACTCTAGATTGTAGCACATCATTTTTTAAGAAGCTTTGTTGGGCAACCTTGTTATTAGAGTGGATCATAGGACCCAGCAATACTAGGGACAGAGGACCAATTTCTCCAATAGCGTTCATATTATTAGCTTGGTTCTGCTTCCTACTTGAAGTAACCAAAGCAGTTGGTGAAGGTGATCTTCTTGTTGTTGGCATCCTTCAGTCTCGGAAGACTATGGTATTGCGCTCTGAAAAGTGGTTCTGGAACAGAGTGTCCTCTCCAGTGCGCAAAGCCTGGGTAAAGTAATATGGAGGATAGACTGTTAACCATGCAGCAAATCCCCCCTCTACACGTCGCTGAAATGGTTCAATGGAAAGGCAGAGGCCAATACAGTTGGTTCCAGCAGCGTCGCAGGAGTTGCCAGAACGTGACTATGTTCAGCCATGAACTGCCTCAGGGACTCCAGCTCCGGATTTTGCCTCGAGGTTCATTCCTGAAGCATTTTCCGTAACTGGATGTAGCCACAAGGCAGTGGAGGTTTGGGATCAGAGTTTTCCTTCTCTCAGATGAGCTGCCTTCCCAGGCTAATGAGTCCCATCTACCTGGTGGCTGTTTAGTCGCCTCTTACGACCAAGTACAAGTACAGCCAAACTGAGGGCCTATTCTTATCCCCAGCCCCCAGGGGAAAGGTGATTAAGTGGATGTTTTCCATTGATCCTGGCATGTTTAATGGGTCTTATGAATGTTCCAACACATGTCTAGAACATATCACAGGAACAGCCTGAAGTTGTAATATCTGAAGCAAGGGTTATCAATTATATTTGAGCCTGATGTTTTGACCCATTTTACAAACCTGGAATAACTTACGCAATTACGAAAGATTTACTTTCTAGCTGCCAAAACTGGAGCTTTGGTACAGAATTCTGAGGACATTTGTAACCCCCGCCCCACAGAGAGAGAGAGAGAGAGAGAGAGAGAGAGAGAGAGAGCGCATATTTTCCATTTGTAATGCTCTGTCTCTGGCAATGTATAGGTTACAAACCTCCAAAAAGGCAACTTTTAAGTGAAAAAATAAGATTATTTTTATGACATTTTCTTCAGCAATCAGTTGCTTATACTGCAAATGAATTTGTTTGCTCTAGAGACACAAATATATGCTTGCACTTACTTGAGTGAAAACCTGTAGTTTTATTAGATCTCGTAAAACAAAGCAAGGACAGATAAGATCAGGTTTTCCAAAGCGAGACTAGAGGAAAAGGAATCCCAAGTGCTACAGGCAGGGTAGTCAGCACAAGATTTCTTTGCCTTTGGTGGGGAAGCTGCTAAGCAATGCTCCTGCAGGGTCCATCTTACACATGACATTTCAAGCAAGGGTGTCGATTGGATTATGCGTAGTTAAAGATTTTCTGGCACTTGCTAGTCTCTATTATCATCAATGGCAGTTGGTGGTTATAAATTCCAGATGGAGAAAGAAAGAAAAAAACAGGCTTTGTGACAAAACATGAGATTCTAAGCTACAGAGATGTTATATTCATCCCCACATTTAGGGCATGTAAACATTATTGTTGGAGGAGATATCCATTCAAACAGTGCATTTGGAATGCAAAACTAAGAAGCCATGCTAAAAGCTATGTTTTAAATGAAGTTTCTGAAATGAAGGACATTTCAGTTCACCACTACACACTCCGCTATGGAAGTGACGTCAGTGCGCAATACAAACAGAATCTCAACAGACCTAAGTCAGAGCTGTTTCAACAAGTAACTCTTTTCAATTTCTTGTACTTCCCACTTCAAGTGAAAATGTTAACTAGAAAGTATGTTACATTTTTAAATGGTTCTCTTGCACTTTTTATAGTGCATAAACACAGCTCATAAATAATTAATTCTAAACTAAATGTATTCTTTGTGCAATTTGTGAAAATATCCTTAGCCTTCTCCTTACCCCCAAGGCTGTGCAAACTGTAACCGTTCTTGCATCCTGGGAGGCACAGAAATGATATATTTTTATACAACTGGATGTGTACAACATTCCCAATTTCAACTGGGGCCCCAGATAACACACACATTAAGACAGGAAACCCTTGATTTGCTTCCTTGGCTGTTTCTAAGGAGAAGTATCAGGAGAGGACGGTGGCACTTCACCATTCTGTGCATATTTATGAGACGTGCTGCTAGCTGATTTGTACAGTTGAGTCTGCTGAGGACGTATCTTTTTTAAAGAGCTTTGATAAAATTTTAAAGGCAATGGAAATATTTAATAGAGAACTGAATTCTCCATCAGAGCCAGGATGCAAAAGAGCACCAGGAAATGGCATAAAAGAATGGCTCCAGCCTTGTTAACAAGCAACAACATATATCCAGGCACTCTTTTCTTCCCTACCCCCCAATTCTATCCCCAATTCAAAATTTAAAAAGAAAAGAAAAAAATCACAGAGTTTTCAACCCTGAAGGCAAATCACTTTGTGACTTCATTGTTTAAATTTAGGTTTGCAGGGGGGGGGGGGGGATCGTTAGACTTCAAGCAAAAGCCTCAGAGCCCAGGGACTGTCACTTTGGATTACTTCCAGTGCCACTTCCAATTATTTCCAATCACCATTCCAGGGACAAGGGGGAAAGGGAGCCAGATTCTCCAGCATCAGGCATTTTTTCCTCCTGAACAAAACGATTGTTTGCCAAACTGCTGCCAAGAGGCGGGTACTGGATAAATTCTGTTGCTGGATATACTGGGATAACCCAGAGAAAGCCCAACCAAGAGAAATTATACCAAACAGGCATGGTAGTTGGGGGGGGGGGGGATGTGGTCTAGAATCTGATATAAGCACACAAAACAAAATCTGATCAATGTTTCACGGTGGCTTAATTTACACTTCCAATGACACTGGGGGTCTTTCCTCACAACGGAATCATAACCGGTCCCCATTCCTTTCAATCTTACTTTAGGGATTCATCACTTTGACTTTTTAGAAGAATAAAAGCTTTTGCAATTGAAAGTATTACCAATGAGGTTCCATATAGTTAATACGGTAAGGCTAACTTTTAATTAAAATTGACCCCTTGTGTACTGTTAAAAACTCATTCTGCATGATGCCACATAATGCCACAACAGTAATTTACCTCAGACTGGCATCGCCTTCTGCAACACTGGTATCACTTCTACAGTTGATAACATATGCACACTAATGAAATTCTTCCACACAACCAACCAATACCATATAATTTGATTTTCTTATTATAATGTGCTTATATACTCTTATATCCTTTTATTATTTGAGAATACGTATCCAGTGTCTGGAGAACCAAATTAGGCAAAACCACTGGCCAATTCCTTTGCCATTTCTTGCAAAGAATGCCAGACTCCAGGCACTTTGGTCTGATCTGTTCAGCAAGCTACACTTGTTCTTCAGCAAGAGTGTATCTCAGGATAATTGAACACAGGTTCATTTTGCCTTGATTTAAGAGATCCTAAGTAGATAGTCTTGTTTTGCAAACTGAATTACAGTGGTGGACCATGGGGAAGTCTTCAAAAACAAGTAAATAAATACTAGACTATATAAGACACCCTTGCCTTAGAAGAGTGATATTTCAGAAGAGCATGAAGCAAGACAGAGTGTTGTGACATCTTACAGATAATCCAGCCTAATGGTAGCATGAGCTTCAGTCGCAGAAAGCCTACATCACCAGGCATGCTCAAAGATTCTTTATTGCACAACATTTACTTTCAATTGTCTAACTAACCCAGACCTGATGTACTGCTTGCTTTATAGTTACTTTTCAATAGTGCAGGCTCCATGTTGGGTGGGAGCCAAGTCATGGGAAACAAGACTTCAAAATGGTCACCTCTTCTGCTGCTCTCATCCTGTCAATTCATTTGCGCTCTCTTTCTGCACCTAGGTAAAGGTAAAGGTTCCCCCTGGCATTAAGCCTAGTCATGTCTGATTCTAGGGGCGGTGCACATCTCCATTTCTAAGCCGATGAGACGGTGTTTGTCTGTAGACCACTGGTTCTCATGCATTTAGCATCAGGACCCACTTTTTAGAATGAGAAGCTGTGGGGACCCACTGGAAGTGATGTAATGACTGGAAGTGATATCATCAAGCAACAATCCTAGGTTGAAATCCTACCCAGGATTAAGTCCCATTGACTATCATTGTTAAAAGAATATATATAGTAGCTTGTTTAATGAACAGGTCTGTAACATTTCCCCAAATGCAGTCACATACGATGGCAGCATCAAGTCTAATATATTAAAAATAAAAGACTGAAATAAATGAGGACCCACCTGAAATTGGCTCGCGACCCACCTTGTGGGTCCCGACACAGTTTGAGAAACACTGCTGTAGACGGTTTCCGTGGTCATGTGGCCAGCATGACTAGATGCCTAAGCGCACGGAACACTGTTACCTTCCCACCAAGGTGGCACCTATTTATCTACTTGCAGTTTTACATGCTTTTGAACTGCCAGGTTGGCAGGGGCTGAGACAAGCAATGGGAGTTCACCCTGTCATGCAGATTTGAACAGCCGACTTTGCAGTCATCAGGCTCGTTGGTTCAGCGGTTTAACTCACCATGCCACTACACCATTAACCAAAGGGGAGAAGGCAAGCCACTGCCTCTTCACCTTGTTCCTGTCAAGGGGCAGCAGAAGTAGGGCAAAAGGGTTAGAAGTAACCCACTGCTGGCAGGTGCCCAGGGATGCCAACCACTGACATTAGCCCTGAAAATGTTTAACTATTTCAAAAAAGTAGCCAACTCAGGGCCCAATCCTATCCAACTTTCCAGCACTGGTACAGCCGTAATCCAGCCCTGAGGTAAGGGAACAAATGTTCCCACACCTTGAGGAGGCCTCTGTGATTGCCTCCCCACCACAGGATGCAGTGCATGCTCCATTGGCACAGTTGCACTGGCACTAGAAAACTGGATAGGATTTGGCCCTCAGATACTAGAAGATCACCATTTCATTTCTTTAATCCCTCAGGCAGAGAAGGAACAAAGACTCAGGCCTGGCTCCTGACATTTTCAGGTGCTTTAGCAGAGAGAGAGAGAGCAGATCTTTTTTTTAACTGCTGCTTGGGTGCTACTCTCTTTATCATCACACTTTCAGGTGCTTCTCCAGGCTGCGTCTGAAGCAAGCTGAAACCTGTCAGGAAAGTTGGAAACAAGTATTAGCTAATGGCAAACTGGGAGATCCAAGCAGAAGGAATAAAACCTGGACTCTGTGTGTCAGGAGTCTTCTAAGCTGGTGCTGTTACTTGCTTCTGTAGGATCAATGTAATCAAAATAGGTGGGGGGATGCAGCTTCCTATCCTACTACCGTATCCTCGTTTCAAAATTAAACTCCGATGTGGGTCCTCCTCTGCACTGTATCCCACTTTAACAAACTTCACACATGGCACAGAGTGTAAAAGAAGTTCAAATGTGTTCTTTTAAGTCCAGTGTGTGAAAACAGTAGTGTGTGAAAACACGAGAGGTGCTAAATAAGCACAGAAAGGACACGAACTGGGCAGTGGCAGACAGGTTAAGGAAAGTTCTCTTCATTTTTAGGGAGTAAAGCTTCCATACTACCTGACTGTCATCTATTTCATAAAGTCAGGTGAAAAATTCAACAAATGGGAGCCCCTGAATAGAGCTATTTTCACCTTCAGGTCTCTTTTGATCCACCTTTTTGTTGTGAGCAAGCAAAAATGGGCTTGACTAGTATATAGGTTACCTTACTCTTAAGCTTCAAAGCATTGCTCCAACACTGGTTTCCTGGCCTGGTTGGTCCTCCTGGCCACTTGTCAGAAGCCACCTTGACTCTTTTTCTTGTTTTAAATATTCTGTGGTGTCTGAGAACTTTGAATAGCAAATGAACTGAGTGAAAACAAACCATTTTACGTAGATATATTGAATTAAATGTTTCAAAATAAGAGACATCAAACAGCTGCAAAATTTCTCTTGTGGGGGCTGGATCACGGACAGTTGAAAGCTTGAAGCATGGAACGTTCACATGAGGTCCTAAGGGCTCTTCCAAAAGTGAACAGAAGGAATGTATTTTACCATAGGGTACATAACCTATGTATCTTAATTCAGAATGGAAAGTGGACGAAAGCCATGGTCAGTATAGCTCTAACAAGATGTACTAAAGATGTAAAAAAAAAAAATTAAAGTATCAATTTTAGAATCACTTGTAAACAATTTAAATCTCCATCAAAGCTCTTCCCAATTCAACTCACCATAGATCAGTCCATCATGTCACATACAGTTTTGGGAAGGGGAAATGAGAATCGGTCTCCCAAAGACTCAGTTTCTCCACCAGTAAAATGAATTTACTGAAGTTTAAAATCCTCCTGCTAGCCAAATTTGTGATGCTTGTAGAGAAGACAAAAAAAGGTTCTAAGAGTTCTAAGAGTACGAAATCATAGCAAGAGAGGTGATGCTGAAAATGTTAGTCACTGCAGAAACAGGGTGACCTTTTATGAGAAAGTTTGAGGATTCCAAGGTCACTTGCTTTGAAGCTAATGATTCCATAATGCACAGTAATACTCCCTCTAATTACTTGGACTCATTCTCCAATTCAGTAATGCCTTGGGCAGGCTGTTATCCTAGGCTAGTGAATGCATATCCATTAGGAAGCAAAGCTACTGAAAGGAATAGGGTGCATCAATTTCTTGCTGCAGGTTTTTCAGCATGTCACCAAGGCTTTTAACCATTTATGGAGAGTGGACATTTTTCTAAAATCCTAGAGGCAACACAGAGATCATGGTAGTATCAGAAATAACATACTGGCAGAGGCTGCATGCACTGCTGAGTTCACAACACGGAGACAAAAGAAGGTTAGTGATTTATTTCCAGTATCACTTGCCTAGACTATTGTATCTAAAGAGTCAACCAATCAAACAAAACTGCATGACATTGATAGTTCAAACTCTTTAGTAGCATGACCCACCAGACTAATCATACAAAAACCCACAAAATGAGGGCACCCATTTCTCCAAGTTCCATTCACTTATAAGCCTTTGTACTGTGCCCTACCTTGGATCCCTTATGTAAGAGAAAATGTGATCTCAATTCTTACTTCAACTGGAAAAGTGTTTCTCAACTAGTGGTATGGATACCACCAGTGGTACTTGAGGTGGTGTCTGGTGGTACTTAAAGGACCCCAGACACCTGCCGCCCAGCAGCGAGACCAGGAATGTGATGCAACAGACAGTGGTAGGAGACTCAGCTCAGCAGGTAAAGCTCCAAAGCCTGCTTTTCCATGCTCGAAAAAGTCCTCCTGTCCACCCTGAGCCGCTTACTGGTGTTTGTCACATTGCATCTGGCCTCCCAACCCTGAAGTAACTGGTGATATCATCGCCAGTTGGAACTTTGAATAGGTGGACCATGTGAAGAGGTGGAGGGCAAACCTTCAGAAACACTGATCTGGAACTTCCCTCCTAGGAAGAATGGAGGTGGCCTGCAGACTAGCTGCTCAATGATCCACAAGGAACAATGCCATAACTTGTGAAATAACACAATTTATTCTACTGACTGTGAATGTGAAAGAAAGAATGTGAATCTTTCACATATACTGCACAAGGGTCCAGGGTCATTGTGTAAACACATAATTTTTCATTGCCAATCCACTTTTGATTTACTCACTTCTCCATTCTCAGAAAGTCCCCCATATACACATCTGCAAGATTATTAAAGCTTTTTTTCAACTGAATTAAGCTAACTGAAGCTGCATTAATAGTCTTCTTTCCCTCAGTAGATAAGCCTCCCATGGAAAAGCTTTGATAGGAGACAAACATAAGAGAAAGAGAGTTGATAACATTCATGCATGTGGAAGGATTTATTTAACTGGCCCGTTAAATAAATTACTTGAGATGCCAATATTGTCTTCTTCAATGATGAGGGGGTAAGAGACGCAACTGTTCCCAGAGCTCTCCAACTTGTCTATTAAAGGCACAAGACTAAATCTTGCAGCAGAAACATCTTCCCACACTGCAGACCCAAGCCCAAACTAGGGACAAGCAAGTCTTGTTATTGTTTCCCCCAGAGAAATGAAGGTATTATGGGAGTGACATTGCTGCTTACGATGTGTGCACATACATTCCACTCTGGTAGAATTTCATAGATCATATTTTATGGTTATTGCTTCAAAAATCTGTAGAACATTTGACCACGGACAACAGCAGAACAAAAGAGTATGTCCACTCTAGGAAAATCACAATTTTACACCATCTCTTAAAAATAAAAACAAAAGAACAGATGCTTATTGACAGCTGACCATGGAAAACCATGCCCTGTTGTATCTTTACTCACTTTTAGTCAATGAATCTTCTTTGGTAGTGATTTTTTAACTTAGATTTATGATTAGATTCTTGTCCCACACTTTCTCTAGGGAGCTCAGACTGTTGTGCAAAGTATACCCGCCACCTCCTTATATCACTGCAACAACCCTGCAAGGTAGATTAGGCAGAAAGACAGTGAATGGCACAAAGTCACCTGGTGAGCTGAATTCACTGCTTGCAGGGATATGAATTTGGCTCGTTCTGCTTGTGATACTCACTACTATCCCTCTAACAAGCAGCTCCAGGGGGCAGATCTGGCAAGCCAAAATGATGTACTCAACCAAACCTAGTCATGAACTTCAAGCAAACCCCCACTTCAAATTCACAAGTGGTCACACCATCTGGTTGCAATTATCCTGTGCTGAGTCAGAAAGATATGCTCTCTCCAGATCCAAAATCTGGTTTTGAAGTCATTTTTGCTAGAAGGGAGGCAGAGCAAGAGATAAAAGACATTAGAAAGGGGAGCAGGTAGGAAGCCTGTTTGGATTATCTCCTCCTGGAACTTGGGTAATGTATACCTCATGACCACTTTCTCAGGGCCAGATCTTATCCAATTTTCCAGTGCTGGTGCAGCCATGCCAATGGGGCATGCGCTGCATCCTGTGGTGATGGGGGTAATCCAGGTAAGGGAATGTTTGTTCTCTTTCTTCAAGGCTGCACTGCAGCTGCACCGGCACTGGAAAGTTGGATAGGATTGAGTCCTTAGTAAAAGTTGACGCCCAAGAAGTGTTTTTTTAAAACAATAGCACTAGTTCAACCAGTGTTACTCCACAGTGTGGCAGGCAGTATTTGGGCCGCCTGCTAGAGAGACTTTGGGGCACTGCAACATCCAGCCAGGCAGAGATAGCTGGGCGGGTATGCACCATCCATATCTGGTGTGTAGCTCTCTGGCCCTTCAAAAGTGGCAGTTTGGGAACAAGGTTGCAAGGGAAAGCCCCAACTAGTGGTGGTAGTGAAAGGTGGTATTTGGAAAAACTGTACTTAAAAATATAATAAAAAGGTTGAAATGCCCTGGCCCAGGGTATCTCCTTTTTCCAGACTCCAACTTCATCATAACAATGGGCAAGAAAAAACAATTGGCCTATCTGAGAAAACCCAGAATGTAAATTCTGTGATGCATTATGTCCTGCTACAGAAATCAGCAGCATTCCTATAGTTGCATTTGCAACTTCTGTATAAAAGCCTCCCTTCTGCTTTCCAGTTACTGGCATATAAAGGTTTTGTTCCGGTTTTAATGGTATCTGCAACATGCAACAGGAAACCGGCAATGCTGTATTTATAAACAATGAAATACAATAATTTGAAAACAGACTGGAAACACTGAGGAGGACTTGAATGACCAGAAAAGTGCATTTTCACACATTATACACAATGGCTCTTATATTGTGAACATGCTTTTGGCATTCTGAAATGGGAACATAAAACCTAGTGCCTAGAATGTACAAGAAATTTAAGAAATGCTTTCATCCACTTTCTATTCTGCTTTCATACATGGCACAAAAGGAAGGAGATTTGAGCTGCAATCCTGTACTCCAGATGACAAGCTGCACCTGCTGAAATTTTGTCTCCTATACAATTGTTAAAGGTCCAGGATCCCTAAAGTTGAAAAGTTTGCCCACCAGGCAAACAATTGCCTGGGAGCAAGTCCCTTTGAGTTCTACAGAACTTATGTCTGACTGACATGCTTAAGTGTGTGCTGTTAGAAAGGCTTTTTCACCATTACATGTGAAAACAGTCTGAGGGCCCACTCCTATCCAACTTTACAGCAGTGACAAAGTCATGCCTACAGGGGCGTGAGCTGCATCCTGCAGTGGGGGGACACTTACACAGGCCTCCTCAAGATAAGGGAGCTTTTGTTCCCTTACTTCAGGGTTGCATTGCAGCTACAACTGCACTGGAAAGTTGGACAAGATTTGGCCCAGACAGTGCAATGTAGGTGCCCACTAATTCTCATGAGTCCAAGAACTTCTCTCATTACACCATCACTTGGGGAATCCAATACAACAAACATGTTAGAACATGCGGTATCTAAAAAGATGACAACCCCTTTCTTCTACCTTAGAGTAGATGATTCCAGATTTCAAAGGGGTCTAATACCATTAACAGTAATTGGCAGAACAATTCTCGACAAGTATAGCCCTTACAACTACAGTGATACAAATCAATTAAGTTTTAAACTACTGTAATTTTAAATACTTTTCACTTGACCTCAGACTAATGATAAAGGACCCAATCCTATCCAACTTTCCAGCACTGGTGCAGCCATAATGCAGCCTGGAGGTAAGGGAACATTTGTTCCCTTGAAGAGACCTCTGTGACAGCCTCCCCAACACAAGAAGCAGCGCATACCCCATTGGCACAGCATCACCGGCACCGGAAAATTGGATAGGATTGGGCCCAAATTTGTCAGACAGTATACCCAGCAGGACAGTCGCATGAAGGAGAGAACTGTGGCAAATGCTACTTCCCCAAAATGTTACAGTTGGAAAAGCATATTTTGCTTCTACTGAACTTTTAGAAGATAACAGGATTGGAAACCCACATTGGTCCAGGAAATCCTATTAGAAAAGGAAGTTCTACCTATCTTCTTTGGTATAATAACCATCAACAAGAATGTAGATGATTTTTGTTATGCTGTTCCATATTCTCTGAAGATCAAATAGGGCAAAAGTAATAATTGTGCAATGTAACAGAATTACACTTCCTAGCACTATCCAGACCTACTAATTTACATCCCCAGCTAAATATCTCCTCAAATTAACACATTTTATGCATGTGGGCTTTGAAGTGAAAATTAATTTAACATTTAGCACAGTTCAACCTCTTTTTCGGCAGTGGCATTTAGGGAAGGTTTTCAGACCACATGCAATTATTTCTCAGGAGTGCTAAATCTCTGGTTATTATAAAGTATAAAAAGCAACCACAACAAATGTTCTTAGGATATGCTGGGCTGAGGATTTTATAGTTGTTGTTTTGCAATTTAATCTTAAATATGACCAGGAGCAGTTCCTTTGAACCTTGCTATGAATATTACCTCATGTGCACTGAAATCTTTCTGCATCTCAAAAATCTGAAATGCTGCTCTTATGAGCCCTGATTTATCATTTTCACCATTTGCAAATTTTCTGTAGCAGGGAAACTGCCTGTCACACATACTAAGCGACACAGAAAAGCCTTACTTGGGGCACAGTGAAATTATTAGAAATCTTTTAATAAGTAATTTGAAACACCCCCCTCCCCTTTATAAGGAAATGCACCCTTAAAGGGAATCGGACTGGATGAGAGCTATGCAGTAACAGGCTAGGAATTTATATTAGCTGAACATTCCTGATGTTGAAGGGAGAACCCTCCTTGTTCCTTTAAATCACTCCCAATTTTACTTTTCTGTGTCATCACTGCCAGTGCCTATAAGACTCAACCAAAAGAGGCCATCCTGCCCTACCAATGGTGGGGGGGAGTTGAAAGTGAGGAATCCCCTTTAGCAAGGATGTGGCAATCAGATTCATATGTTAAAATGAGGGAGGAGGAGGTGGGTGGAGAAGGGGGAATCCTGGGATAAAATAGTCAGGTCCAGATTGTGAAGGCTGCATTAGGCATTCAGCACTACTTGAGAAGAGCACCTTAGGATGCCATATCAGATATCCATTCCTTGTTTTAAAGGACTGGACCTATATTTCAAGGGTCAGTGGTGAATAGACTCCACAAAAAGACATCCCACAGTGAACATGCAACAGCTCTAGAAAGTCTCAAATGTGAAGGCTATCAAGTCTGGATTGTGGTTTTGGCATGAATAATTGTTATAAGGAACAAACGTGAAACCCTAGATCCTATTGCAAGATCTTTCTTGCTTCAGAAAGCTTACCCAGTGAACACTAATTTTTGTCTAGTCACATGTCCTTGTAATTCAGCAGGTAATTATGCATATACTATGAGCTCTTGCAACTGCTAATCCTTATGTTTTGTGTGCAACAAGGCACTATGTAACTGCACATGTCTAGTAATGTAACCAACAATGTTACTTTTGAATGCATTATAAAATACCTGTAGAAGGCTCTGGAGAGGAATAAAATATTTATTAAGTATGCATAACTATGTTTCATTAAACTTAGACTACAATCCTATGCACACTTTCCTGAGAGCAGGCCCCACTGAACACAATGGGACTTCTGAGTAGACCTGCATGGGAGTGGGCTGCTAGTTCCATTCAGTTGCCATTAAGATTAGCAAAAATCTAAACAAATTAATAGCTCAATGAAATCCAAAGGTACTTTTAAAAAGTATTCATTTTAAAAGTAGCAAAATAGTTTTGTCAAGATAAAATTCCCCAGCCGCCCTCAGCCAGATAAATTCTTTTCTGAAACTTTGTGTAGAAGATTTGCTCATTCTTCCTTCCTGGAAGCCTGTTTGCAAATCCATAAAGAAACAAAATCCAGATGTTATAAACTGGAATAAGGATGTTGTTTTGAGTGAAATGGTCTGAACTGCAGCTGTAACTTAAAACAAAAAACATCATCTGGCACTTTGCAGATTGAACAAACTGAAAGTGTTCTGGCACTGGGTGAAAGGGAGCAATCCAAGGAGCTTCACCAGACTATGGTTTCTCATAAAATCGGTTTCTCAGTCTATAGCGTCTCTGTAAGATTTTTAATTAGGCAGGAATTTTTAATTCCCTTACTGGCAATGCCAGGGATTGAACCTAAGTCCTTGGACATGCAAAGCAGGTGCTGTACCACTGCCACATCATTTCAGGATGCCTAACATGCTAACCCTTTTTAAGCTGTAAAAAAACGAGTGAAAGTGCACCAGTGTGCCTCTCTAAACTTTTCATTTATGCTCCTCAAGTTCACAAATTTATCCGGGTTGTGCCAGTGGCACAAATCAAATCAAATCAAAACCTTTATTGGCATTAACAATAAAACTAGGAGCCAGTGGCACAAGTAGGAGGTGCAGGGGGTGCAGACTGCAGTGGGTGACAACCTCAGGGGGTGTGTGACATCACTAGTGGCCAAAATTTTGGAAACCTGTGGGAAATTTGAGTTTAGGAATACACACCATCATGTTATATATTATTGGAAAAATAATTTCATGTGGAATGTAATGAAACACACCATGTTGAATTATCTGTTTTCCATCAAAGGTTATGTCCAATTCATTAGAAAAATAAAACACAACTGCCTCATGTAACAAAAAGTGGATTTTCTCAACTCAAAACCGATCAATGAGACTGATTTTTTCCAAGAGCCAATGAGTTGTTATTATGATACAGCAGGGAACCAGTAAGGCGTCACTATGAGTCAGTTCTCATTTCCATGTCTCAGAGTTAATGCTCTTATTGCCAGAACTAATCCTTATCTAGCACTAAGGTTGTCAAGAATGTACAAGATTTTAGCTGGACGAATGTATACATTTTCATTACATCCAAAACATGAAACCGTATGTTTTGTTATGGACAAGTATATTAAATGATTTAATTAAAACAAGTTTTAAAAGAAGTTTTTTTCTTCGTCTAAAAGGTATGCACAGGGCTCAAAACTGGCAAGGGAAAATTACTAAAGCTCCCTCTTTCAGCCATAGTTTTACTTACAGCCCCCTCCACTTGCTATTTAATTCTAAAACATCCCACCCCTGCACCTCTGACTTAAGCATACATCTAAGAGCCCAAATCGATGCATGTCTACTCAGAAGTAATACCATTATAGCCTATGGGGCTTATTCCCAGGTAGGTGTGGACAGGATTGCAGCCTAAGCTCTCAGAGATGTGCTACCCCATAGCTTAGGAAATTTTTACCTCTTCTGAATAGCGGTGCCAAAATCAGGCTGGCTTTTAGGCAATTGGGGCAATTTTACACAACTGGGCCACGTGCAAGGTGAGGGCCCTGCATTGCCCTTCCCGCCCACTGCTGCTTCCAAATGGCCTGAAATTGGGTCACTTTTTGAGAAACACTGCCCCATATTATCTTTTGTTTTACACATGCTTGTGCCTATTTATGATCCTTATTCCCATCATCTGCTGCTGTGTAGGGCAGGGAATTCATCTCTTGCAGTGAGATATGCTCCTAAATGAAATTAAAGCAGCAGAGAAACAAAATCCCCATTTGGATGAGCATTCAGCTGTGGATGTTCTCCTCTATTCATTACTTTAATTGGGATGCATATTTGTACCCCAATTCCATCTTTCTCCTGGGGACCCTTGCAAAGTTCCACACTTGTCACAAAGGGATGTGACAAATTTCAGGAGGGTTGGGGGCTCATTTCATGCAGTAGCTGGGTAGGAGTGTTCATGAAATGGCACCCCAATTTGAGCTCAGTGCTAATTAAAGCTTGCACAAGTTGTCCTTGAGCTTGTGATAGGTTTCTACATTAGTTCTTGGTATCCAACAAGATAAGCACCACTGCCTGATGCAGACAGACAGTGAAGAAAGTGGTCTAAGTGTTGACATCATGTGATTTGTGACACTGGGGTTCCACTCTGATTAGCTGACTTTGCTAGTCTCCCTGGAGTCCAGGAGATTTAATGATCTCTTCCTGCCTGTCTCATAATGCAAAAATGTGTAAACAACCAGAGGTTGGCGTGTGGCGTTTTGCTGGGGAGGCTTGTGCCTGGAGAGTGCCGGGGTTAGGGAAAGAAGTTCCTGTATTAAAACTTTGGCATGGGTTTCTTTTCAGTTTGTTTAAACAACACGGCTGTGTGGAGTTTAGCTTGGGGGGAAAGAATGTGAACTGTTTGGGACTGGAGGTTTCTCTGGGCTACGGTAGCTGTCAGATGTATATACACAAGCTATATCAGAGTGAGATGCCTTATTTCTCTTGGCAGTTGTGTGTATTTCACCTGATTACCATTTATAGTAAATGTTTTTTAATGAGCGCTGATGTGCCTGGGCCTGTGCTGACGCAAGAGCAAGATGGGAACTGCTCAAAATTGCAAGGGACTGTACAAGAATCTCATTTGTTGAGGAATTAAACAGAGCTTAGAGAGCAATGAGGGTTCCTCCTCTTACTGCTTACAGTTTTGAATGAACCACAGAGCCTGATAGTCACTGACAGCTATAGCTCAGATCATGACGTAACTTGCCCCTTTTCTAGAGGAGCCCAAGATCAGGACATTCCCTGCCACTGGCAGAAGAAGTCACAGAAGGTCAGCCTAGTATACTGCATAAAGAAGCTAATTTCTTGTTGTGGATGTATATACTTGGATGATAAACTGCTTAAGTGCCTCATGAAGAATGGGATAAACAGATGTTTAGATAAATAAAATTCTATTTACATAAAACAGATTCTTTAAACACTTCTGCATGCAGTTGATTTAATGCAAGACTTAAAAAGGCCTTGCAAGGCACAAAAGCCTACATCAAAGCAGAGACAATACTTTGAAAGCAATTTTATTTGCCAATGCCCCTTGAAACACAATTCCATAGATCAGAAGGTTTGCAACAGAAGGGAGCTATCAGGCAACTGGATGCTTCTTCAGAACTTTTGTCCCACCACTTTTAAGTTCTTGAATAAAACCTATAAGCCAGCAATAACAACATTGCTGGATCAGCAAACAGAAGGCGGTGACATTAAAAGTAATTGACATTAAGATGGCTCTGACATTAAAATTAATCATGTTTGATGGATGCTAGAGACTGAAACTAAAAGGCTGCAGGGTTCAGACCTCACTACATTCTTGCATTCAGACCTCCCCCTATTTTTTCCTCTGTTATGTAGTTTATTTTTTTCCTCTCTCAACTCTGTCCCTGACCATTGTTACTGTATGACTGGGTGACTGTGAATATATACCATATGAGATACTAAGCCTATTTCAAGATTAAAAGGAACCCTATTAAAACCACAGACACAATTTACGCTTGAAGGATTGAAGCCAGATTCCTAAATTAGCTATTCAGAATGCAATTAAATGAAAAGTACTGGGGAAAGCTTCCTGTTTCACTGGTTAATTCCTTTGGTGCAGGGGTGTCCAAAGTTTTTGGCAGGAGGGCCACATCGTCTCTCTGACACTGTCGGGGGCCAGGGGGAAAAAAAGGAATTAATTTACATATGTTTACATAAATGAATATATGAATGAATGAAGGTCTTGCAATAGCCCAAGGCCTATAAAAGGCCTTGCACAAAGCAAGGCTGGCCTCTCCTTTGCTGCCGCTACTGCATCACAGATGTGAAACAACAAGCAGTGGAGGGAGCTCTCATCCCACAGCTCACACGAAAGGTCAAACAGTCATCCTCACACTGAGAGCAGTTGCGTCCGGCCAGTGTGTGCTTCAACAAATATTCAGAGGGCCAGAGGCTCATTGGAGACTGGGGGCTCCCTGAGGGCTGCATTGAGAGACCTCGAGGGCCACAAGTGGCGCAAGGGCCGGGGTTTGGGCACCCCTGCTTTGGTGGATACAATCCAACCTTATAGAAGGAAAATAATATGAGGTTTAAAAAGCCTTTTCTTTTTTCCATGTGATTGTCATACCTAGAGGCTGTTTCTCATCAGATTACAAATTTAGAAATTGCTTACGTGAGAAATCTTCCCTGATTCAGTCTAAAAACACTCCAATTCCATTCTATATTTATTTAAGTATCCACGCTACAAGACCAAGTTTACATGGTGTACTGTTAACCCAGCCAAATTTGCATTATATTCACCATAATTATTCTTTCTCTATATGGTTTTGGCTCTCTGAGGGACATGAGGATTTGGAAAAGGGAAATGATGCATCTTACAAGAATCCACAGCCACCTACACACTGGTTCAGCTTTAAGACAGTTAATGCAGGGGGGAGGGGCAAGTTGCAACTCAGCCAAACTTCTATCTTCTTCCTTCTCCTCTGCTATAGAATAGGTGAGCATGTTTTAAACCAGAAAACCCCTACACAAATTGCCTTTTGCAGTCTTTGGTTCTCCTAGTTCTGCTGGCATATTTGGAAAGCAATCTAACCACCTTTTGGGTTTTTTCACAAAACAAAATGAAGCCTTGGACAGAAATGGGCTTCTCGTTCAGACTACTCTGTAGAACACCCAGGCCAGTACACATCAAATTTGGCATAAACTCTTTTAAGATGTTTACAATGTGAGCTTATGCAGGTCAAGAGGCTGAAGCTATTGTTGTTGGCAACCTTCAGTCTCGAAAGACTATGGTATCGCGCTCTGAAGCTAATGTAACCAGAAAGTGACCAACAGCATCTATCTTTAGAACATAAACACCCACCTAGGAATGGGTGCAGATACTGCTAAAGATGATGCTTGCCACATCAAATTGCACCACTTTGAAGAGGATACTTCTTGTTAAAAAAAACAAAAACATACACACACACACACCATTTAGGAAGGTATAAAAATATTTGCAGACAGACATTTGAGGTTTGCTGTCATTTGCCCTTCTCATGAATTTATTCTTCCTGGCACTGTTGAAAGGGGGCTAATTAAGCTTGTTTGACTCTTGGTTAAATAAGACTCTGCAGATGTGCCCTTTTTGCACGCTCTCTGTATCTTTCTACAATAGTACAATGTGCTCTCTCTCTTTTTTAAACATCTCATAAACTGATACAGAACTATTTAGGTTGAAAGGTGTATCAATTGCTACTAGCAATGATGGCTAACCCAAGGACAACGATATTCCTTTCTCTCTTGCTTGGGACTTCCTAGAGGCAGCTGATGGGTCACTTGCCAAGAGACAAGACACTGCACTAAATGGACCTTTGGTCTGATCCAACAGTGCTTTTCTTATGTTGTTGTATCAGACAAGCAAGATTTAAGATGCTAACAGCTAGAACAGGCAAAGAAATCACATACAGAAAGCCTGGGGACTGCTTGCTGTAGAAAGACATATCTAAACAGCCTAATCCTATGAATGCTTACTCTAAAGTAAGTCCCATAGAAGTCAATGGGGCTTACTCCCAGATAAGGGCACATAATATTGCAGCCAGGCAGCCCAATCCTGAGTATCCCAGAACCCAGGGCTGCAGTGGCACCAAAATGGCTACCGCAGCATCCCAAAGAGCTGGGAAGTACTACGAAGTTGGCTGGGAAGCTTACATTCCCTACCCCATCTATTGACCAGGCATCCCGGATGGGTCTCCTTGGATATGCACCAGCTATTGAGCGGACAAAGATTAGAGAAGACCTGTGTCAGATCTCCCAGGCCTGGAGGGGGGTTAGGACATGGCAGCAGGGGTGTCTTTCCACACCTCCATGGATAATGATCCCTTGGAAGATCAGTATTGGGAAGTGAGGCAGGAAAAAAAATGAAAACCTTCACAGATTTTCACCTCATTTTCCATTTTCAGTTGCAAAGGTTATTAAGGAGACTTGAAGTCCCAATCAAGGAACATCCCACAAGTTATATTGGTGACATAAAGGCTTTAATACAGGCATCACTCTTGCCTTAAAGATGTTGCCAATACCATGGGAGTAAATGCAAAGTCTGGAAACATGTAGCCATTGTATCTCTCTCCACATGATAAAAGTTGGAGTAATTCCTTAATCTTACGGAGGGACTCTAAAACTGGTTTCACTGATTGCTTTAAAAAAGCACGTTACAATCTCAGCATGATAGTATCTCAAACAGTGTCACAGCTTCTTTTCAACAGCACAAAATGTACTGATTTTCCAACACTGAAAGACTTTATGAGAGTAATTTTAGCAAAGCCTTCCCTGAGACAAACTTCATTGGCTTTTGCATCTGCAACTTGAAACTCTGGGCTGGCTCTGCTGTTAGGCAGATGTTGAATTCCTAACTCAGTAGGCAAATGTTGAAGAGGCTTTTTTTTTCCATGCAGTAAAAATGCTGCAGGCAGAAACACACACACTCTCTCCTCGCCCGCCCCCCCCCCCCAACTACCTGGATTTGAAGCATAGTGGGGCAAAATACTAAAGCCTCCTGCCACACTTTCACCACATTTCATAACCCTCTCCCATACACTATTTATTTAAAAAAAATCACTTAAACATCTAGCATTTTGTTTTATTTATTTAAAAAAATTATATACCATCTTTAGGTCCTATGTTCAAGGCGACATACAATTAAAAATACACAATAAATGAGTCAACTCAAAGAATGACATTTTAAAACATTTTAAAAACTATTTTCTCCCAACAAAATTCCAGTGCAATTTCAAGAAGCATGTGTATTTTTGCACAAATGTTTCAAAACATCGAACATTCTCCCTTTTTGTGAGTGTTGATTTATCAAATTAAAGTTTTAAGTTTTCAACTGATTTCAAAATGAAGTGGGGGTGTGTGTCCCCAAATAATAAATGTCTTCTCAGTAGCCATTGGGCCTCCAAGTCACGGACAAAAAAAAAATCTCTACTTTGTATAGGTAAATCAGAATTTAACCTATAGAGCATCGTAACAAGGACTAGGACTTCTCTCAGTTCTAAGTGTGCATGCCAACGCAGAACAAAAAGCAAAACTATTACCCTTCAACCAAAAGTCTGGCTCCTCAGGCTGCCAATGACTAAAGGGTGCAAAGAGTCTAACGTACCTCTTGCAAGAGGTTTTCCTGGGCACAAATGAAACTTACCCCTTCTTCCTGCACTAAGCCTAGCATACACTCCCTTTGACCTTCAGGAGTGTGCCTTAATAACATGGCTGGCCTTTTCACATTTAGTTAGTAGATCTACCTCATAGTTGACCACATGCAGCAGCATTTGTTGTAGTTCAGCATGTTAAAAACATGGTGCTCACTCACCAGAGCTCAATGACATCGTATAGCTCTCAGCTGGAGAGCATCCTTCTGTTCAGGTCACTGATATCAAGATGGTTGTTTGTTCAAAGGTCTCTGCAGCTTCAGCCAGACCTAGGGCAGCCTTCACTCTAAAACTGGGACAAATGCCCAATGAATGCTGTCCTATCCTTTCATGTAAAGGTCACAGAAATACTTCTTGGACATAGGGCGCGCGTGTGTGTTCCTTGTTCAGGGCTTCCCTCAACAGCAGCCTTGGGCTTTTTAGCTTTTACCAGAGGACAAAAACGTCAGAGCAATGAGTGTGCAAAACAAAGCAAGAAAGAAATAGCTTAGAATAAAGACTATGCAGAAGAGAAAAAAGAATGAGACTATAAGAAGATACACTTCAATGAGAGAAATGGGCTTTGAGAAGAAATTTAAATTGGATAATAAGGTCTTAATGGGATACGTAGCTTAGACAGACCAAGATCCAAATGCTGGATAACCAGTATTTTTCAAAAGACCAGTTTAGTGGTGCTGCCTCTAAGGCCAACAGTTGGACACAGAACTTCTGCAGTAAAAGGGACTAGAGCAGTGGTTCCCAAACTTTTTAGCACTTTTTAAAATGACACTCTATTGGGACCCACCTAGGTTTACCAGACTTTCAAAAAAGGAAATCTAGAAAGAAATATTTTGTTTATAAGCAATAATATCCAGAAAGACTCACAAACATTTATCTCCCTATATTTACACAAGCTTTCAAACTGCAGGAGCTCAGCTCCTTGCAGGGCAGTTAGCAGCTACAGCAGCTGATTTTTGAATAACTTTAGAGCTTGAGACAATTAATTATCTGATCTTTCCATCACCCTTTGGTAACCCACCAAAAATCAAAAAACCCAAAATCCAAAAAAATAAAAAATTTCATCATGCTTTGACAACTCACCAATGGATCCCAACCCATTGTGGGAACCACTGGGCTAGAGAATTTTCAGTACCTCTTGGGCATCCCTCATTGCAGTGCCAATCAGACTTGGAGAACCTGAGTAAAGCCCAAATATGACACATACTTTCCTACATCTATAATGGATGATAAAGTGAGACTTTAAACATTAAAGTGAAATAATCTTGACAAAGATGGGCTCACTTTTTGAACTGAACATGTTAGGAAAGACTTTTATATGATCATTCAGGAGTGATGAAAAGCCCCATAACCCCTTTTCTACAGTTCCTTAAATTCTACCACATAGAAGTACTTGAATGATTCATATTATAGCCTACAAGGACCATAAGGCAGAGGCTGTTGCTGTTGTTCAAGTATTTGAGTAGAGCAGTGGTTCTCAAACTTTTTAGCACCAGGACCCACTTTTTCGAACAAGAATCTGTCAGGATTCACCAGAAATGATGTCATTAACCTGGAAGTCATGATGTGATGTCATGGCACCTCCCCCCGTACAACAAATAAATTATAATTAAGCAAATAAGGGCGCGATCCTAACCAAGTTTCCAGCCCTGGCACAGCTGTGCCAATGTGGTGTGTACTGCATCCTGCAGTGGGGAGGCAATCAAGGAGACCTTCTCAAGGTAAGGGCATATTTGTTACCTTACCTTGGGTCTGCATTGCAGCTAGATCAGTGCTGGAAAGTTGGTTAGGATTGCGCCCCAAGTAAATTAAAAGTTTACAATAAGCATAAGTTCAATAACTTATTTAAAATAAAGAGCCACCTTCCTAACCCCCCCAAGCAGTTGCTGATGTGGTTAAAAAAAATTCCCCAAACATCCCAAAGGCTGCAAACCTATCTACACTTATCTAGGAGGAAGCCCCTTTGACTGTCATTGTTAAAAGTATATACATAGTAGCCTGTTCAAAGTACAGATCTGTAACATTACCCCAAATACAGTCACATACCATGGTAGCATCAAATCTAATGTATTACAACTAAAATACACATTGAAATGAATAGGGACCCACCTGAAATTGGCTCGCGACCCACCTAGTTGATCCCAACCCACAGTTTGAGAAACACTGGCCAAGAGGAAAGCTGTGGTCGTGCAAGGATGTTTCCGGTTATGGGGCAAAAAGGAAAGCGACGAAGAACTAAAGTATCAGTCATTCATTTTTATTTCATATTAGTAATGCATATAGTGGGTAAGTTAATGTCATATCCTATGATGCATAATTAATGGAACACAACTGAGCACTTTGCTAGGGTAATATGGAAGTGGTAAAAAGGAACAAGGCTTGTATCTAAGTTCATTAGATTTCAGTAAATGTGCCGAGAAGCAGCAAGATACAATGCAATAAAGTTACTTCTCAAGAACTACTTTACCTGTTAAAATAAGACGTTTCAAAACAAGACATTTTCTAATAAGGAAAGGCAGAATAAACAGCAGTATATTATGATTTTGGATAGAAAACTTGTCTGGCTTTCTTATTTTATCAGTTCCTTGATATAAATTGTGATTTGTCCAGAAGTTACAGCAAGTCCTCACTTAAAGTCATTTTGTTATAAAGTTGATAAGGAAAAAAAAAACATTCCTGGCAGGGGCCACTGTCTGGAGTTTGCAAATTCTCCCCAAGTCTGCATAAGTTTTCTCCAGGCTGGAAAGCTCATATTTATTTCATGTTTAATATAAGAAGTGTTTTCAGTCTTTATTTAGAACGTTGGTAATGTTTTTGTGAACAAAAATATACATAAACAAGAATTAAGTTCCCACAGCATATCTATTGGCATATGGCAGGGCTTTCAAACTAGGGTGTCGCAGCACCCCAGCCTGAGGGCCCTGGCCTCTGCCCCTTTAAGCGGCGGGGGCAGGAGGGAAGGCAGAGATGCGATCCCCAGGATTGCCTCGCTCAGGGGGCTGCAAGGACTGACATGTACTCACCAGTCCCTGCAGCAGCCCTCCCGGGGTGTGGGAAGCCCTGCGCGAGCATCTGCAAGGCTCCCCAGGCTTCTAAAAGTGAAAGTGGAGACTTTGTCCCAGTTACATGGAGAATTCCCCCCAAAGTTTACCAACAATATGTAGCCAAACGTCCATGAAGACCCAGGCGAGGCTCTGACTAAGTCCAATTAACCACAGGCAGATAGAGAGTTAAAAGGGTTTATTAAAGATAGATGGTCACGGGTGAATACATAAGGAAGAAAGAATAAAATAAACATACTTGAAAAATGACTTGGGGATTGGCAATGCCCAGGTGCAGATCTTAGTAAAAATATAAGCAGGCAATTGCAGGCAAACAGAAAGTAATATCATTCCCTAGCACATCTAAATCTCATTGTTCCTTAATTGTACTTATTCCAGCATCAGCTTGAATGACCAATTACAGCTGTCTGATCCTCAGAGAGGCAGGTGAGAACCTGAGCAACCACAAAAGCATTCTTTGAGGGAGCCAAATTGTTAACACACCCAAGCAGCCTCGCACTTCACCTTGAGCAGCCTAGGCTTGACAACAGAACCTCAGTCCCTTGGCTGTTTTACAGTCACCTTGGCACTCTTACTTGCCCTCTGACCTGATCAGGTTGACTCAGATGCCCTGTTGACTGACACATGCCAATTCCAGAATATGGGTTGGCTAGAAACTACTGTTCTTGGGGAAAACAGAAGAAGATAACATAGAATACACAAAGCTACCTGCCTGCTTGATTATGCAGTCTTTCTGCAATGACACAGATTTCAAAGTGTCAAATTGGGAGAAAAACAGGGAGTAGAAGGGCTCAGTCATCACACACCTAGAGGACACATCAGAAGCTAATACAAGAAAGCCTATAATGTCATTGGAACCAGACAGGTTGTTGTACCAGAGTTTTCCCAAGAGGTAAAATACGTCTGAAAGCATTAAATAATACCACAAAGCAACAAGCCTTCTGTATATAAGCAGAGTCATTTTGTCATTCTGAAGAGACCTTTACTGCTCGTGTTGCAGAGTGGCAAGGTTTCTCTACAACAGCTTACAGGACAATTGGGAATGAAGGGAAAAATTTGGAACCATTATTTTAGCATACCTGTGCAGACAAGACTAATTAAATCAGGCCATAGTGCTAGTCAATGGTAATACTGACATAAAACAGAATACAGTTTTACTTCACATGTGTTTGTATTTTGTCACAACACAGGTGTATCACATACTATTTTATAACTCTTCATTGTCCTCTACCCACCTAAATTTTCAACAGCAACCTGAAATGCCTCTACAAAGCATCAGGGAGGCCTTCTGAGGCATGGGGAGGCCATGTGCAACCTCCCTTGACTCAGTCCTCCCAGAAGCAACCAGAAGGCACTTCCAGTCATGTCCAGGAGATCCCTGAGGCCCTCCAAACACAGGATCGGCACCTGCACTAAGTGAAATCTATGGGTGCCAAACCACACAGATAAAGAGGGCCCACTCTACTCAAGCACATACCTTTTTTATGTAGATCGGAGTTCATTGTAGCTGCATAGAGAGTTGTAGAGGTGGTTGCAAGCTTCCAGGATCCCCCCCCCCCGGGAGGCTGCGGGACACTCCCAGGGATATGGGGGAATGTCCCTGGGTCCCTGCAGCGCCGCGATCACTGCGGTGTGGTCAGAGACCCATTCCTGGGCAACTCTTCTTAAGGGGGAATGGTCCAGGTTTGGCTCCCAATAGTGGGTCGCGACCCATGACTTTGGGAACCACTGCCCTAAAGGATTTGAAGGTTGTTCAGATATTTTCTAGATGAGATCATATTTTTTATTTATGGTGCCTTGCCAAAAACTAGCCCTCGTCTCCCACAGTAATACCAGTGTAAAAATGCATTAATATGCCCTCAAAGTTTCCCAAATGTTCTGTACTCGAATAGCAACTTTTGTGATGGAGCCAGGAAAATAGTGATAAGTTCCCCACATACATGCTGGTAAGTCATCCATGTTTTAGACTACAGTGAACACTAGCACAGGACATCAGATTCTGGCCTTATTTCTTCTTCGAATTAGTTTACCCCAACTCTTAGTTCAACTGGGTTTTCTCCCCTAGTTTCACTTGGTTCTTATTAATCCCATTACAGTTCAGATTCCAAATGCCTCTCATCACTGACTGAAAGAGCAAAGAAATGCACATTCATTGTATCTTTGCGCAAGGGGGCCTTTTGAAACCCCAAGCCCAAGCACATATGATTCAAATTAGGCAGGGCTCTGAAACACATTTCCATTGATGGGGCTCAATTGACCTCTGTGTTGAGCACAGCTAGCTGCTCCCTGTGGGAGCTGACAGCAGTAAAATATTTTTTATTCCAGACACTTCTGCCTCTCGACCAAATTCCTGAAGTCTACAGAGCAGCCTAAGAGAGCAAGCTGCAGGCATCATGCATGCAAGAGCGGGTCTCACTCACTCCAAGCGCCCACAGTCTCTGGAGAAGGTGACCTATAGCCTTTTTCCTCTTGCTAGCCAAAGAATACAAAGAGCAGATGTCCCAGTGTGTACACAGTCTGGGCATAACAGACTGATTATCCCACACACTGTTCTAGTCAATCTCCAGTCAATTTTTTTTCAAGAGGAGGGAAAAACCTCTTGAAAAAAAATGTAAAAAAGGATGCCATTTTTGCATTGGCTTGGCTTACAAAATTGCTAAATAGTAAAAAAAAAAAAAAAAAAAAAAAAGGTTTGTAAATGGAAAAATCAAAATGAAGCATGTAAGAATAACTTTTAATGAATCATTTCCCAATAGTGCAGAATGCGGGCCAATGAGTGTTACAGAACTCTTCCAACAGGAACATTCTCCTATATAACTTAAAAGTTTACATACTTCAAGCAAGTCGAAAAGTTATTTTATCCCAGCAACTTCCTCACATTGACTTTACACCCTATGCTGCAACATCTCCAAACACTCATCACATGATAATGGCATCATCTCATAAGTTTTTCCACTCCCATCTGTAGTCATGATTGATGTGGTGTGGGAGTCTAGCAATATGACAGAGCTGCATTACATTTCTTCTTCTATGCATTACAGCACAGGGTGGAAACACTGGGGAGACAAGGTAATGTCTAAATCACTTGGTTCAACAAAATAACCCTTTACATTGTCAATAACATCTTGGATCAACACAGCAACTAGACTGAAAGGGGAGGCATCTAAAAAAAACAGTGCTGAATGCTCCGAAAGACCAAGAGCCAGCCCTCAATTTCTATTGGGGCTGTAATGTCAGCCACCAAACGTCCACTTTCTCTTTCTATTAAAACAGATTGGAACCTATTATTGTCCATGAAAAGGAAAAATAAAACCCAGTTCCTAAACTTTTTCTCCCATTTCCCACTTCATAAGAGTGAAAATTTTCTACATTTGCATAAAAATACTTTAAAACTGTCTCATGACAGAAGCCAGAGGGTGCATGAGTATTTGTTTCCTTTGATGAATACTCTGTTATAAAAGTGCATACTTTGACATATGCAATTTCAAGTGAAAGCAGATAAAGCACCACAGGGCACCAACTTGCTTGTACGAAAGTCCTATGAACAGCAAAATGATTTTTTTTGTTCCTTTCTCCACAGAAGACTTTCTTTAGTGATTTCCTATAGGATTTTATGGGATCAAACTCCCTGTAGATGAAAAGAATTTAAGATGTCTAGGCTGCTAAGGTGAATCCAAAATGCATGCTGACAGAACATTAGTTTGCATGGTTCATTGTAATCCCTCCCCCTTTCAGTTAATTTTTGCAAACATGTTTTGCAGACTCAATTGATCAAGATCCTTATACACTACTCAGAGGGTGGATACAGATTAGTGCAGTCCTTGGTCTTTATGTTTGTTCATCTAGCACTTCCCCACACCTGCAAACTGTTAGGCAAAAATGCTTGGCTTCTTGCCCTCAGCAGGATATACAGACTTCATCAGCATTAGTTATTATCTACTCATATTTTGAGGGGTGGGCAGGCAATGTGAAATATTCCAGCCCATCTATTTATATAACTAACGCTGAGCAGCCCTTACCTCAGAATCACTACAACAGCATTAAATTTATATACAAGTTCTTCAAATCATGAGATTAGCTACAATTAAAAGGAATCTTGTATATATGCAGGTGGGCATGCATGTGCTGATTTGGGGGTGAACTTTGATTTTTGAGACCGTAAAGGATGAATTCACATACAAGTGTGTACTAGTTACTAGGTTCTGCCTTTCATTTTCCAGTATGACAATGGGTGGGCTTGTGTCAGTGAACATTTGGAGATACACAGATACCTCTAAAAGGCTGTCACTGCATCAGCTGGGCATGGTAAGGAGGCAGCTGTCAGAAGCACCTGCCCTCTAGACAAGGCTCCCTCACTCAGACAGTACTGCCGAAGTGCCCTGTAGCAGAATGCTTCTCCATCCCTGTTCATCATAATGACAAACATTTCACAAGTAAAAAAATAAAACATGAAGTTTCTGCTCTTTGCTTTCTTAGTTTCTAAAACATCTTGTCTTGTTTAATCTTGCACCTTCACAATGCTGCAGGCAATTTTTTTTTTGAATGAACACAGAAATCATAATTTTAAAATTTCCCCACTGTCAGCAATTTAGTAAAAGGAGCTTTACCCGAGCGAAGTGTATAGGACAAAGCAGCCCTTAATGCCAACAACTGATACTTTAAAAAAAAATGTTACCTCCTCAAAGACCCATGACATCTGTCCTTTGGGTGAACTCTGCCCTCTTGTGGCACAACTCCTTAAAACTATACTACACTTTTTAAAAAATTAAATATCTACGTCATTGATTTTCATCTTCTCACCCTCAATGCCATCCATGCAGATGCTTCTGGGAAGTAAAACTGCCCAGTGCAAAAAAGTGCTTTGATTTCAAGGGCATCAACTCTCAAATGGCAAGTCAGGGCCCAACTGTGGGAATAAAAAGTCTCATGGCTACATTGCTTAGCTACCAGAAATCTAACAGGACAATGCAAATCCAAGAGCTAAATGCTCGCTTGCTCTCTCTCTCTCTCTTTTTCTCATACATGACAGAGATCATATTCTCTGTTGGAAAAAAATGTACAACCATGTGAACCATCATGTGTGATAACTACATACTATTTTTGCCCTCTCTTTTGGGGGGGAAAACCACTGCATGCTGATTTGCATGAACAGTATGTAGTTATCACACATGATGGTTCACATGGTTGTACATTTTTTTCCAACAGAGAATATGATCTCTGTCACGTATGAGAGAGAGAGAGAGAGAGAGAGAGAGAGAGAGAGTGCGAGCATTTAGCTCTTGGATTTGCATTGTCCTGTTAGATTTCTGGTAGCTAAGCAATGTAGCCATGAGACTTTTTATTCCCACAGTTGGGCCCTGACTCCGGCCTGAATTTATCTTTGACATTTATCCCTCATGTTTTTGCCCTCTCTTTTTTTTTTTGGGGGGGGGGGGGGGAAACCACTGCATACTGATTTGCATGAATTCAGGCCAGAGGATTGCATTTCACTTGATGATATACCTAACATACGTAGTTTATAAGATATACACATACTTTCAGGAGGAAAACGGTAAACATAACTGAGAATGGCAGGGCTTTTTTTCTAATGGAACGCGGGGGGATGGAGTTCCGGCACCTTTTTGCAGGGGCCCCTCCCCTTCGAAGGCATTCTGGGGGGGGGGAGCAAAACAGAGGCAGATTAGACAGGCACAGGATTGGACTCTAAGGCTGCCATCCTATCCACAGTAAGCCCCATTCACTAAAGTGGACTTCTGAGTAGACATGCATAGGATTGGGCTCTTAGGCTGCAATACTAGGCACTTTCCTGGGAGTAAGCTCCATTGACTAGAACAAGACTTACTTCAGAGTAGACATACCTAGGATTGGGCTCTTAATCCTGGCAGAGATAAATATCTGCACCCGTTTTCACATGCTAAGGCAGGTGAAAAGGGATTCTACGTGTGTACAATGTGCTGTCCAGCCTTGCCAGAGATCCTCCTCATCCTTCCCCCACAAGCATGCCCTCCGCCAGCTAGCGTTTGCAGCTCCTCTCCAGCAATGCACAGCAGCTGCTCAGGGCAGCAGAGAACATACAATTGCATGCCAAGCGCCTTCCCAAAGACACAGAGTATTCTGATACCTGAATTAAACCATATTTAATCGCTTGTTTGCAAAAGTAGCTGTTTCTATGTGCACCTAACGACCCCTCTCATGTAAGAATTCCTTTTTTGTTCTTACTCCCACAGTTGCTTAGAGTAATTTTATTACATGGAACTCATGTAAGCCATTTTTTGGAATCCATTCACTGCTTCCTCTCCTTGAAGTAGTGCCACACTACATACTACACGCTACAAGTGCACCTGTACAGTATTTTTCCCCTTGTGTAGAAAAAGTAGCTAGGGGGAAGGGGATGTGGAGATTGACAGCCGAATCCTATGCATGTCTACTCAGAAGTAAGATCATCTTTAGGGGGGGGAAGCACATAAAAAATACTTATTTCTCCAATAAAAAATGGTTTAAAAATAAATGAATGAATGAATAAATAAATAAATAAAAGATTAACAAGTTGTGAGTTCCTGCACCTTTTTTTCCACAAAAAAAGCACTGGAGAATGGAATAAAAATATCCACAAGCAACTCAAAGCCACCATCTTCTTTCTCAAGTCCATGAAGTGCCCCCTTTGTAAATCAACTGATTGCTCTTCACACAAGCAGTCGCCACATGCATTTTGAGATAGTACAACGATGAGAGAGGAATGTACCATGCAAGATATCTGAATGTTAACGTTATTTGGTTAGTGGTTCAAAGTTAATTTAAGCCACTGTTTTGTTAGGAAGCTACCTATTTTGTTAGGAAAATACAAATCTAGAAGAGCTAAGCAAGTACCAAGGAATCGCCATTGCTACTTTACCAAATGACAGCTCCTCAATGAGTAAAGTTCTGTAACTGCCTCTGAGATTAGGACATCCTCAAGTTAAATGCAAGGAAGGGAAATATATGCCAGCATTGTTATTGTCCCTGTTGTCCTCCAAAAAAGGGAAAGAGAAACACTAAGTAGAGAATATTTTCTAGGGTTTTAAAAACAGTGGTCTCCAAATTGCAGACCGTTGCATCCTGGAAAAGCTGACCCCATGCAGCACAGTGCTTTCTATTCTATGCTGCAGCCTCTGTTTGTCGTGCTCCATCTTCCCCCCAGCCTTGTGCCAGCCAGCTGCTTCTGTCTCCTGTTGCCCCAGATGCTTCTGGGCCCAATTTCCCAGGGGACATGGCTGGCCTGTGTGAGACTGGGGGAAGACTGGGCACAATGAACAGAGGCTGCAGTGCAGAACAGGAAGTGCCACACTGAGATGGCTTTTCCAGGATGCCGGATCCAGACCGTGGGCAGCGCTTGGTGCCTGCTAAATTAAAACATACATGAATTAACTCATCAAGAACACACCAACCAACCCTGTTAATGGATCTGGGTTAATTCCTTTTTCCTTAAACAATTTGGCCTCTCTACCTTTTTGGCTGTTTAAAAAAAATAGCAAAAAAAAAAAAACCCACATAAGCAGTTACTAAGGGAAGCGATGGTAACCTTCTCTTTCAAAAAGCAATCTTTTAGAATCAAGGCATACAAAGAAAGCTAGGCCAGGCCCTTCACCTTTTGGTTCTATTCATATTAATTTTCTCAAGCTAAGCATCACAAAAGCATTTGAGGCCCTCTAGCTGTCAACACTGAAACACCAAGCATATATATAAGTGGCAAAATTATCAGCCCCAGATACTTTTCTATTAAAGCCGTTGTTTCCTTTTGTTAAAAAGAATTGGTTGAAATTTTCTTTTTTATTAGATTAACAACTGTAAACAAAACTTGTCAAAGCTTGAAACCTTTGCATATGCCACAATCACACCACACAACAGGGGAAGGGGTTGCTGCCTCAATGAGTAGCCAGCACACTGAACAGTCAAAACAGCCAGTTCCTTCCACACAGCCCATGCGATGAAACAGAATTGCTTCTCTGGGCACAAGTTTCTACCAAAGTGAATGAAGTTAAATGAGCAGATCTAGCTCTAAAATTCCAATAGAGTGAAGAAACCTACAATCAAAACCTATAGTGTACACTTAAGAAGTCCAAGAGTTACTTGAAATTCATGAGTAGCAAGCTAAGGGCGCAATCCTAACCCATTTTCCAGCTCTGACATTAGGATAATGCAGCTCCGAGGTAAGGGAACAAACATTGCCTTACCTTGAGGAGACATCCATGATTGGCCCCCCCCCAACTGCAAGATGCAGTACATGCCCCACAGCACAGCTATGCCAGTACTGGAAAGTTGGTTAGGATTGCGCCCTAAGTGTCGTTGCTTCAAATTTTTCAATTCTATTCTGTCTCAACAATTCAAAGCAATTCACCCCTTAGAACACAGTAAAGTTCAAACATCAATAAAGATGGCATGACAAAATGCACAAGAAAAAGATCATAAATTTAAATCATGAAAAAACAATAATCCCTTCAAGAACCTTTCTTGTGGAGAATGAGAGAGTGGATTCTCTACAGCACTGTTTCTCAAACTGTGGGTCGGGACCCACTAGGTGGGTCGTGAGCCAATTTCAGGTGAGTCCCCATTCATTTCTATATTTATTTTTAATATATTAGACTTGATGCTACCATGGTATGTGACTGCATTTGGGGAAATGTTACAGACCTGTACTTGGAACAGGCTACTATGTATATGCTTTTAACAATGATAGTCAATGGGATTTACTCCTGGGTAAGTGTGGGTAGGATTACAGCCACAGAGGATTGTTAAAAATTCCTGCTTGATGATGTCACTTCTGGTCATGACATCACTTCTGGTGGGCCCTGACAGATTCTCATTCTAAAAAGTAGGTCCTGGTGCTAAATGTGTGAGAACCACTGCTCTACAGCATATAAATTTGCTTGTAAGTCAATGAAGGAGTTGGAATAATATCCTATGAGACATTAAACACCTATGACTGAGTGAGAAATGGCATTTTGTGGTCCTTTAAAAACATTCTAGAACTCCACAGCTAGAGAGAGAAGGCAAAAATTCAGTATCTAAGTGCTGAAAGTAAGATAACAAAGCATCACTCTGAAGACTGAAAAGGAAGCAGTGTGGCCTGTGGTATTTCAAAGATGAGGAAGAGAAGATTTCAGGACATAGAATCCATATGCCTTCAACCGACACAATTGCGGCATGGTATGAAAATGTGAGGGCAACTATTTATTGAGTTAGGACCATTGGCAATATTCAGCTTGATCTTTGTCTTTCAGCATCCTGTTCGACTTGGATGTCACAGGCTCAGACCGAATTTAAGAAGGTGGCTGGAGCAAATGTTACTTTGCCCTGTCACCACCGCTTGCACCTCCTGGAGTCAACAAGCTTGGATATAGAATGGCTGTTACAGGATTCAGAAGCCAAGCACAAAGTGGTAGGTCTGACTCAGATTGCTATAAGTTCACTGTAGGTGCTTACTATACCCAGATAAATTCTAGAATTAACAAAACAAAACCAGTTTGCCCTAACTTATGCTTAAATATGAAATAGATGTGGAACAATGTCTGGCCTTTCCACACTGTGAGCCTCTTGTAAATGCAAAATGATACATGACATCCACACCTTTGGTCACGTTAATGTAAAAAAAACTAGCTAAACAGTGATTATTTTCAATTCACTCCTGACTCAGCACTAGACATTTTAAAAGGCATTTTTTCCATAGTATACTAGCAACACTGTATTTTAAAAGAACTCTTAGTAATGAGCTGAACTTTGGAAGTTTAAATGAGTTGGACATGACAGATACATGGTGGTTACAGATTTAGTAAATGTTCTTTGTTAGCTGATGGGTAAGTTATATGTGTGTGTGTACACAAAAATTTTTCTTGGAGGTATCATTCAATGAGCTCAACTGAAAGTATTTTATGAATAAACAAATCCAGTAGTTATCCACCATCTATGTCAGCAGTTCTCAAACTCTTAGGGAATTTGAGGATTCCCTAAGAGTCCTTGTGGGGGAGCAGGGAAGGCAGTGGGAGTGGGGAGAAGGCAGCAATGCGATCCCCAGGACCGCGTCGCTGCCTCCTCCCTGCACCCACCCCCTAAGGGGAAAAGAGTCCAGGGCCCTCAGGCTAGAGCGTCACAACACTGTAGTTTGAGAAGCCCTGATCTACGTGTAGCGCCATTCCCAAGTTTCAAAGGCCCAAGACAATGCCCAAGTCAGAGGACCTTTATCCCAAGTAACAATGCTCATAAGCAGTAACTAGTCTTAAGCATAACTAGTCTTCCCAGCACAGATGTTAATAGGTATGAACTTAAATTGTCCAATACTATACTAACCACCAAGAACCTAATTGAAAATCCTAATGCCATCTTCTATGCCTCCAGCTCCAAGTATGACCATACTGAAAATCATGGTACTGAAGTATAAAGCTCCTGATGAACTACTATTGGACTCTAATCCAAGTATTGACCTCTTCCTAATACTCCTAGAATTCTTCCTGCAGGGTTTGTTTTTCACAACAGGAAATATAATAGTAAATTATTCTAATCTGATTCACAGTGACTACTTAATTACAATTGAATCAGCAATAGAAAGCACCAGAAGAGGTACATCAGTCATGCTCATTTAATCCAGTCTATCCACCTAAAAACTGAACTAACCACAAAGTATAGTTCTTGGTGGTGGACAAACTCACAGGGGCACCACAGGATGTTCCCAGCAGCCTCTTCTTCCCAATTGTCCTGGGTGCCATCATCCTGCATCACACAAGATCTTGCACAATCCAAGATGACAGCACCTAGGATTACTGGGAAAAGGCTGCCACAAAAGAAGAGCACCATGACCATAGTAAATTTTGGAAACCGCTACCATAAGGCATTACGTAGTTTTAAGTTCTGCTGGTATAATTAAACTGATCCAATACAGATTATTGCTATCAAGGAGGCATACCATTGCAGTTCTCAACAACTTATTATAAATTGTGTGAAAGAATAATATTACTACTGAAGGACAGAAGCTCAAACGGCTGTAATGCCTCCATTATCAGGAGGTTTCCCCTCCACATCCCTACTATAGTAATGGCAAAATAAGAGACAGAGAAATCAATTACTGCCTCTCTCTCTGCCTCTCAGGTGATCACTTCCTCAGGAGGCAACATCTACAAAGATATGAATGAAGAACAAAAGGGTCGTGTTTCATTTGCCTCCAGTTTCCTGAGTGGAGATGCCTCATTGGTGATCTCTCTCCTACAACCAAGTGACGCTGGGCAGTACACATGTAAAGTTAAAAACGCTGGACAATATGAATGGACCCATATCACCCTGAAGGTTCTGGGTAAGGCTGCTACAAAATTATTCAAAATAATCAGTCTTCTGTTAAATATTAAGTGTTTCTAAATTTCAGTTAGTGCAAGGATCTCACATATTTTCTTCTCCTCCCAGAGAAACCTTCCAAACCTAAATGCTGGAAAGAAGGAGAGATGTCTGAAGGCAGAAAAATCAGTTTACAATGCAATTCCATTTCTGGCACTGCACCAATTATGTATGAATGGAAACGGATAGATGAAGAGGGAAAACCAGGGTCCCTGCCACCCATGGCACATATCAGTAAGTCATTGCTGCTTCAAATCCATTCAACTAACTACATAATAACTCTAAAACAAGTTCTCTTGTGGCTGGTAATAGTAGTGGTAATCAGATGCAAATTGACCAGAAAATGGGGTTGGGTCTTCAGTTCAGCAAGGTCTTAACCGGCAAAGCACCTCTATTCCCTATCAGAGCTCCAGAAGGCCTTCTGCACTGAGCCTTGTAGGTGCAGTATGTCAAATATGGAAATGCACAGGGACCAGAATAAAGATAGTCTCCTTTCCCTCTTCTGTTCTCCAAGCTTTAGGGTCCATTCTTACAACTCGTAAAATGACATGCCAAGATAGAAGATGAATAAAAGTGCATTAGGGGCGAAGATGTCGCCTGCTTTTTTCAGTGTATATCCTAGTTTGTTGCTCAGCTCATGGATTGGTGCTACAAGATGACAGAATCCCCATACACTCAGTTACACTTCAGATCCATTTCCCTCACCTCTTGGCATGTCAGTGGCAGAATACTCAAAAATATTTAGAACAATCGCTCACACACTGCAGGGAACAGTATGTGAATGGCAAATAACCAACAGAAACATGCCAATGAGCAATCTAGCCTCTGCATACAGAAGGTCTTCAGGGGGATTCTGAGTGCTTTATTCAGACACAGCAGGATGCCTGACAATTACTCTGTAATGTATTTCTTAATATAATTCCAGATCATTTATGTTTTCTAATTCACTAAAACTTGATTCTTGATTTTCCAGACTTTTCCAATCCTGCACAAGTTCTGATGAAGAATCTCACATGGGTGGCTACAGGTTTATACCAGTGTACTGCCTTCAATGAGGCAGGAAGGGAAAGCTGCACTGTTGAGGTGACTGTGCAGTGTAAGTGGTAATTAAAGAATGTTTTCAGCAGCTACAGCAGCATCTCTAATCAGTTGCTTCAGCTTTCACTAAACAGCCACTGCTCTGCTGCAAAGGTTACACTTTCAATTGCATACCTGTATAACATTCTTCTGAACCTCATTCTATGCTTCCAGAAAGTATAAAATACATGAACAACTGGAAGTGGGGGCAGGGGTTGAAGAACACACCTTGTTTCCCACAATGAGTATATTTTGCTTTCAAGCCTAGGATCCTAATAATCAGCATCCCCTAACAAGTCACTTAAGATGTTAATTTTTTTTCCAATTCACCTTTTCTGTAACATGGATAATAAAAGGTAAACCAAATGTGTTATCACTGCAGATCACTTAGTAAACCTTTGCCACATTACCCACAAACCTATTTGTGCAACCATGATTATTTAAAAAATAGGTGGAAGAACAAGAGCCCCTAGGTTAACCAATAACAATATTGAAATCACACACAGCCCACTAGACCAGGGGTCTCCAAACCGCGGCCTGGGGGCCAAATGCGGCCCGTGGCCAGTATCTATCCAGCCCGCAGCCAGCCTGTGATCTACTGAGAGCCTCTGGTCAGTTGATCAAACACAACCAGAGTTGTGCTTGTGTGGTGGGGGTATGGGGGTCTATTTAAGTGTGTGCTTTATTTCTTGGACTTTGTTGGTGCTTGGAGAAATCCTGGGCATTTAAGCCCATTCATCCACTTACTCATTCATCCAAGTTCCATCTCTAATGTATTTATTTAAATTTTATATTTTTTTTTCCGGCTCTCGACACTGTGCCAGATATTTCAACCCTTGGGTTGAAAAGTTTAGAGACTCCTGCACTAGACAAAAACTGCATCTTCCTATGTACTAAAAAGTTTAGGAAATATACAAAAATGCCCATTTTAGCTACATTTCCAAATCTTTATAGATTGAATGAATAAGCAGTATAGAAAAAAATGACCAAAAGTGCATAAAATGAAAGTTTATTTTTAGTGCATAAAATGAAGTGCATAAAATGAAAGTTTATTTTTATCCTCAAGGATTTTTTTTCTGGTCAGGTATTTCCTATGAAAATATTTACGTAATATATACTTTAGTATTTTTATATTATATATACTTAGAGAATATACATTTCTCCTCTTTAACCCTGACCAAAGCTGATGATCGAGGCAAGAGGGTATTTTCCTGCAAATAAGTAAAAGTGTTAATGCCTTGTATTATGTTGCTTATATTATTTTGTTATTTTATTACTATTGCACTGTTGCTTGTTTACTCCTATTTTTGGGAGTGTGTGTAGTTCTGTTTTACATGCTTAAACATGATTAGACTTAGCAGGGAGAGAGCAACTCCCCCCCCCCCCTCAGTTGCTTGCTGCTGTTTAGATTTAGTAGTAGGGAACGACCTTTTCATTTATTTTGCTAGGTAAACAACTTTGTTTTCCTGTTGAAAAGTAATACATGAATATTTTTATTAATAAATATTGCTCAATGGAAAATATAACACACCACACATTTGTGTATCAACAGATGCATTAAACATGGGCATAGTTGCTGGAGCAGTCTGTGGAATGCTGGTGGGGCCCTCTATAATTTTCCTGACTGTATGGCTTACTATCAAGAGAAAAGAGAAGAAGAAATATGAGGAAGAAGAGACCCCAAATGAAATCAGGTAATTACCTCAATAATTCCCCTAGTTAAGCCTCTACAAACACTGGAAGGCTAAATGTATTTCTCTATCACAACACAGCAGAACAGCCAGGGAATACTGTTGAGCATCCCAGATTCAATCTCTGGCACCCCACGCCCCAGCTTAAAAAGATATCAGTGTTATGAAAGCTCTCTCTGCTCTAGATCTTGGAAATCAGATATAGCACTGAATTACATGGACCAATGGTCTTGTTCAGCATATGTCAGCTTCATATATAACCTTAATCAGCCTCATACTCAGAGCTTACATTTACAGTTGAAAGAGATAATGGCCAGGGAAAGAGATAAGCAATCCTGCAGTGAACACACAAGCCGTCACTTTTTCTTCACATGTTGTCACTAAAACATGTTGTCATTTACTATAGTACTGCCCATAATATATAATTTCTATCCACAGGGAAATATGAACCTTGCTGCAGTGCTGTGTTACAAACCCAGTATGAGCAGACTGAATAAATTATTCAAGACAAAAGTTTCAGGGCTAGATAGTCAGTAAGGGAATGTTTGGGCTGCTAATTCAGGAATGTATGCTCGATGCTGCATGCTTACATCCTAGACCAACTTTTGTAAACCAGTAGGCATTCCTCTGAACTACAGAAGAATTAAGTAACATGTATTGTATGTCACTGGTCAATACCAGTTTAAAACTATTTTTAAAAAACTCTAGATGTTCAGTAACAGCTACAGATGCAGAAAATGGCAACATAATACAGAAAATATATAAGCTATTTGCTCTTTCCCCCAACACAGCTCTTACTATTTTATGTGAAAAGGTCTTACACCCAGAACTAAATCTGAATCGCCTTAGAGTTTCTCAGGGCCAGATTATCCATGGGGTCAACTGAAGCAGTCAATCCAGACAGTAAGCTGATGGGGGCTACTCCTTCTTGCTTGCCTCCACTTCTCCTTTTCTTCCTCCTCCCACTCCATGGATTGGAAAAGGAAGAGGAAAACAGAAGAGGGAGAAATGTCCTGAGTTAGAACTCTGAAAGCAGCAGAGGTTGGCACATCACTGGGTGAAAGGAGTCAGCATTTGGCATTTTGCCTCAGTTATCAGGATGCCCCTCTCTGAAGTTACTGCAAGATAACATTCTTAGCATATGTAAATTAATACTTCAGCTCTCTCCAATCTGGCGCAACCTTTGCTAGATGTTTCTTGAACTTCTGCAGTAGGGCGTTTTCGGAAGTCTCTGAAAGAATGATTCAGCAGACTACACCCTTGGAAGAAAAAAATGAAACTGCTTGCTATCTTTAATTCTACTGAAGACTGCTCACCCTGAGTTCAACTCACGTTGCCATATAATCAAGAAGATGATTCTTTATGTCCTTTTCGTTAAAGAAAACAAAACAGACTCTTTAGCTGAAGTAAATTACTTCTTTAGCTAAGCCCCAGTTTCAAGATACATATTCCTTTCCTATGTCACTCACCTGCACATTTTTCTGTCCCTTGCTTTCAACCTCTCCTTCCTCATTTGTCACTCAGCTCCAACCTCCTTGGACATTTGTCTTTTGTTTCATTTGCATTTTTTTGCCTCTTTCTGTACCTGAAAGCCACAGGGCAACAAAATTATGATATAGAAAGACAGTTGAGATAGGGTGGGGGACAGAAGCACCTAAGCAACCTTGGGTACTTTATATGAAAGTGAGATTAAAATAATAAAATAAAAATAAGCTTGAATGGTTGACTGGGGGCAGAAATACTCTTTCAGAAGTTACAAAAGTGAGTGTAGTACAGGATTTGATGTGAGAATCCAAGACTCACTAGATAAGATGCAAAGCATCTATGACTAAATTTCCTGCAATCTCATCTAGTTGCACCCTCAGGTATGAAATTTACTTGGGTACAGGCAACACACTCTCTCACAGCTTACTTCTCGTAAATTACCACAACGCCTTGGAAGGGCGGGAACCCATGCAAACAAATAAAAGAGTCAGTCAATCATCAAATTATTTTAGCAACTAAATACACATCAGATTTGCTCAACTAAACCAAAAAATGTCGCAATGACTTAAAGTAGTCTGTGGTCCAGTTACAGCAGCAAGTAGTTCAAATTTCACAACTGACTCCACTAAACTAATTCACACACCAAGGAATGACTTATTTACACAACCTATCTTCCTTCATCTTGACCGTTCAGGGTTGCAGTGCCTAGCAAAGTGTTGAGCTACACCCCAGAAACTGTGTTATTGTGGAGCCTTAAAACTTGATACAAATAGGCCCTGCTTCAATACTGGCTAAAAATACAAGGGTACTCTTCTTCTTCTTGCTCCCAGTCCCCCACAAGATTTGTGATGTAACTTACCCTGGCTGATGGGATAAAGTGGCAATAGGTGGCTCTCTTGACTGAAAGAGCCACTCCATCACCATTGCACAAAGCCTAGGTACACAGAGTGGCCCCTGGAAGCTGCCTAACCATGCCAATATAACACTGACCCTTCTCTACCCAGTGCTTTCTGTACTGGACTACTGCAGAGAATGTTAACAGCTTAAAAAATACAATTTTGTATCATATGAAAGACAATTAAGTAGTTGTCCATCAATTACCATTTTCATGCCTAGGGAAAACAACCATATTTTTAAGGAATAAGCTGTAAGATGATAATTCCAGAGACTAGATTGTTCAACAACTTCAATATTTCTCAACTTAGCCTAAAGCTCCCAGTATTGGCCTTACTGAAAAACAGGATTGTTGTGTGGAAAACCCACTAATCCAATTCAAAATGATGGTCATGGCATTTTGGGGGGTCTGACAATTATTGAAAAATATAGTATTGATGTTACAGTACACAGCAGCACAAAGCATGCAGCCTGTAAAATCTCACCAACTGCAAGTCAAAGGAGACCCCTAATAAAATTGTTTTACAGAATGTGGGCAAGTAACATGATGCCCTTCGAGTACAACTACATGAATTAAAACAAGTGTGTGTGCCCCACTGTGGCTCAGATTAGAATATGCAGCAAGTAGACATAAGATGGAATGAAAGTGCATCACACCAGATCAGCCAGTAGTACAAGTTTCTCAGTACTGACAAACTCAAGCAGTTTCTGTTGGTACCCAATCACTAATATGCAATTATAGTAATTAATATACCAAATGTTATGACCAAGAGGAATAAATTATATACCACTGATACTACTTGTTAATTTTGCTAACAATTGATGCTTGATCACACAAACCTCCTGAAAGCAGGTACCCAGTATTCTTTCATCCTCTTAATTTTATAACACTTTGCACACAAACTTAGCATTCCTTCCAATGACACTCTTATTCTTTGTATTAAAAAATCAAACATGATGTTTTGATATGGAAATCAGACATGAGGTTCTGATATAAACATTACAACATTAATTGTGCTCCTTTCACAAATTGTGAATGATACAGAAATATGCAATAACTAGAGATAAAAATCTGATAAAAGCTCCTGAACCTTGTTGAACTTCAAAAGCATTTAGAAATCTCTGATGTAGGACCAGCTCCAGGTTTCAGAAGACCCTTGGCAAACTGTAGAACCCTCCTACTTGGGTGGACCCCAAAAGTGTTACTACACCACCACCACAAAAAGCTGCAGGCCCAGAGGGAGTCTTAGGAACAGCATGGAACCCTTCTAAGGGCTCTGAGCCCTCAGCAGCTACCCAATGATGCAAACCCTGATGCAGATTCTGCTGTGAAATATGGATGTTTCTGGTGCTCATTATTTAGTATGTTAATTATGTTGCCTCTCGATTACAGAGAAGATGCAGAGGCACCAAAAGCTCGACTAGTCAAGCCTGGGTCCTCCTCTTCTGGCTCCAGAAGTTCACACTCTGGTTCCTCCTCAACTCGATCAACAGAAAACAGTGCCTCTCGCAGCCAACAGACATTGTCAACAGAGGCTACCCCTCACATAACTCCAACACAACACTGCCAGGTGGAGACAGATGGCAGGGAAGCTGAGCCAAAGAAAATTAGTCACACCAACTTGATGAAAAAAGAAGCCACACCAACCATGGTGCCTGCTCAGAGTCGGGCTTTCCAGACAGTTTGATTGAGTTTCATCTATGCAGGCTCCAGTCATGTCCAGAACTCACACACACTACCAGCTATGTATGACTAGATTAGCTTGTTTATCTTCCAAGACAACTTTTTTCCTTGCACTCACGCACTGTACAACAAAAACCTTCACTCAGTATTTACTGCATATTCCTGTTCTGAGGCATAGACACAGATTTTTTTAAAAGGGAACTCATGTTGAGTGATTTTCAGTTTGCTTTTTTGTTATTACTTTTTTAAAAGGAAAAGAGAGGGGAATGTTGATTTTTTTATTTTTTAAGCTGCAGATGTAACATACTGGAGTCTGGAACTTTTGTTTGCTTTTTAGGAAACACAAAAAGCATAATATTCCAAAATAATTATGAAAAGAAAAATTCTTTTGTACAGTTCTTTGTGAAATACATAGATGGACAGTTATGTTCTCAACTATGGCACCAGTTTCACTTGTGAACTCATTCTGATCAACTTCAAAGAAAATAGATAGCTGCTTTGCATGAATTACACACAGTGGAAAGCTGTAACACTGAGAGGCAGCTCCGGACTTTGAATTGCTCTGTCTCTCTGGAGGAATTTTCTTTGAATGTGGAAGGGCATTAATCCAAGAAGGTACATAAGCCAGAAAGAGTACACACATTGCCCACTGAGACCAAGCCCAATGCAGCCCTTATTTACACCTATATTAATTGAAAGCAATTCCTAAGTCAAGGGACTGCTATTCATGTGGCTCACTAGAATGGGAGATCAGAACCAAATTCCAAGTTCCCCTTGCAAGTTTGTTAACATTTTTGAAGGTAGATTACTTCCAAAGATTTTTTTTATCCCACACATGAATGCAGAAATCTCTGGGGGGAAAAATATAAATGGTGTATTTCCTGTCTCTATATGGAAAATAGTGACATCCATTTTTAGGATAAATACTGCCAAAGTGTCTTTTCCTTTTGTTCTTTTTCAATAGAGAACATAACAGACAAGGTGGATAAGTTAAATATCCAGGTGAAGGTTTGGAAAATCCTGTGGCAAATAATGATGAAGGCAATGGTTACATACATAACTGTTAACGGCAACACAAAGGCAATGAAAGAAATTGTGTTTGCTTGTCTCACGGGTAGGTTACTGATTTTAGGAATTTAGTATCTCTCTTACAAAAGAAAAACACTTCCTTGGAAACTACTTGTATGACATGATAATGAAGACAGAAACATGCAACTGGCTTGATTTCAAATGTTAGCTGAACATAACCGATGGTCTAAATGTTATAACTGATGGTCTAAAAAACAAAGTTATGCTGTGAATTATTCCATCACAAACTTTATCACAGAATGACTGCCACTGTCAGGAAAAAGTAACTGGTAGGATCACAAGTCTAATTCCCAAATGGTTTTGTTCCCAAGTCAGTAAAAGACCGATACCCACATGGTTCTTTAGAGTGTACCTGTGGATCATAGGGGAATTACCAATTGGTTGACAGTGAATGCTGCAAACAGTACAAAAATTTATAAGGAAGCTGTCTTCTCAAATGACATCAGAGCTAAGCTCTCTTTCAAATAAAGGAAACCCTCTACTGCGGAGAATCCTTCATAAACAAAGTCTCTGCAAATATTTGAGGCATGGAAAGACCAAAGCTCTAGTATGATTAAAATCAGGTCTGTATGAATACTGTTTGTTTCCTTGCCCTTCAACAAGTAAGTCTTATTTTCTTTTTCAGATAAATTAATTAGAAGCTAATGGCATTCATGTTTGCACTTCATTAAGAGTTCACGTCACGAAAATTCTTAATACGAAAAAGTCCAATGCAAGACTTACGAACCACTGAAATATTTAACTAGTGCATTGGCTGTAGGTGATGACAGGGTAGGCAGAAGATCCAGATTTACTCCAAGTTGTTTCTACCAAATTCTTAGTGAGAAAATTCTACAGGCCACATTAGCCAAGGTTTATTGACCCAAATAATGGCAAGGTATGATAAGATAATTTACCAAAGAATGAAAGATATTGAAATTGGCCAAGATACACCCACAAGGTACTATGTGTATCCTTTGAGCCTTATCGTGATATTAAGTCAAACTGCCATTCTTTAATAAGGGAAGTACATGCTATAGTCCAGTGTTTCTCAAACTGTGGGTTGGGACCCACTAGGTGGGTCGCGAGCCAATTTCAGGTGAGTCCCCATTTATTTCAATATTTGCCTTTGAATATATTAGACCATGCTACTATAGTATGTGGCTGCATTTGGAGAAATGTCACAGATCTGTACGTTTAACAAACTATTGTGAAGATGCTTTTAACAATGATAGTTAATTGGACTTACTCCAGGGTCAGTGTGGGTAAGATTGCAGCCCAGGATTATTAAAAATTTTCCTGCTTGATGATGTCACTTCCGGTCATGACATCACTTCTGGTTGGTCCTGACAGATTCTCATTCTAAAAAGTAGGTCCCGGTGCTAAATGTGTGAGAACCACTGCTATAGTCAATACTATTAAGGGAACCCTCAAATATTGTGTAGACCTGAGTGAATTTCAAATATATTAAATGAGAAAAAAATGAATTTTCTGGATATAAGGTGAAGATTATTTCAAGGTAGAGATTATTTCAAGACACCAGGCATTTCATTTTCAAAGGGAATCTAGGTGCAATGGCTTCTGAACTCAACTTTGTACTAAAAGCTCTTTCAGAAGGGAAACTACGCTCGTTTTATGAGAAACCAAATGTTGTTTTGTAAAATACTGTATTTAAGGCATTTACTGTAATCCTATATACCAGTTACTATTTAGCGTGGTTGCCTAAATCTTCTCTAGTTTCGTTTTCTTGATTGATATACCAAGGTTACTTCTCTTCTGCTTGCTATTATTGCTGTACTTGTGCTCAGAATGAGCAACAGAAAGGGAAGCAAATATTTATTATAGATTCCTTTGAATCAACAATTTAGTAAAACTGTTTTCTTGTTTTTAAATAAAGAGGGTGCAGTATTTATACTGCAGTTCAACCAAACATGGACAAGTGTCATTATTTCTACAGTGCAACTAGATTTTCCAAGATAAACTCTGACCTTGCAGCTCTTGCCATTAAGGGATAACAGCTCCTCAAAGTACTGTACTTCATATACAAGCCTCATTAAGAGGGTTGTCCTGATTAACTCCTGGCTAGTTGGTGGAGGAAGATCTGGAATCTGCACTGAACTAGAACAGAACCTGGTTGCACCTCAAAACAGTCTTATTATGCAAATCCTTATTATGCAAATATTATGTGGAACTTTAAAGGTCATGAAATTCAGGGACTGCCATAACATTTCTATGCAGAACTGCAATCCACAAAAAATAAGAATAGAGAGATCCAGTCACAACTGTCGTTACTGTACTAATTTAGACTATCATGTTTTACAGTACCTGTATGATTCATTACAGAATACTGTTTAGACCAGCGATTTTCAACCATTTTCATATCATGGCACATTGACAAGGCACTAAAATTATCTAGATACACCATCAGGTTTTTGACAATTGACAAGGTACACCATGGTGCCAGTAGGGGCTGACATGCCCCATTGGCCCTACTAATAAATGACCTTCCCCCAAATTCCTATGGCACACCACTATGCAATTATTTTTCCTATGTAAAAATAATTATGCAAGTAGTTTTCCTATGGCACACACACCTATGGCACACCTATGGCACACTGTGCCATAACACAGTGGTTGAAAATGGCTGGTTTAGACAAAACTAGCAAGAATAGCTGCAACAAAATGGAAACTGAATTTACACAATCACAAGAGAGTTCTACAGATTCTATACAGTTCTGCTAGGGGAAAAAATAATTGCAAGATGCAAATTCCCATAAGGCCTTATTAGCAGTTATAAACAGATCCTAGCTAAAGTAGTTTTACTATGTCTAAAGAATAACAAGTATAGCAAACACATCTGAACATAAAAAACTAAAAAAACAAAGCCCCCCCCCCCAACTGTGAACAGACCATTCAGTACAGGGAGAACAAACAGAAATCCTAACCAGGCATAATTTTATAATTATGAGTTTGAAGAGCACTACGTTTTATAATGGGCACTCCTGACCATTTGCAGGAGGCATTTTTCTCCCCTCGCCTACAAACACAATAACACAGAGCCCTTATGCCAAGGGATCAGTCAAGTTGCCTGTAAAAACAGGATAAAAAAAATATTTGGGGTTGCACTCCCTCTGAAGGAGCAGGTCCGCAGCTTGGGGGTCCACCTGGACTCGCAGCTGCTCCTGGATTCCCAGGTGGCGGCTGTGGCAAGGGGGGCCTTCGCTCAGCTTCGGCTGGTGCGCCAGCTGCGGCCGTACTTGGATCGTGCAGACCTGGCCACAGTGATCCATGCCTCGGTGACATCGAGATTAGATTACTGTAACGCGCTCTATGTGGGGCTGCCCTTGAAGACGGTTCGGAAACTGCAACTAGTGCAGAATGCGGCGGCCCGTGTGGTTACTGGAGGTAGGCGGTTCGACTCTGTCGGTCCGCTTCTCCAGCGGCTGCACTGGCTGCCCATTCGTTTCCGGGCCCAATTCAAGGTGCTGGTATTGACCTTTAAAGTCCTATACTGCTCTGGACCAGGGTATCTTAGAGATCGCCTGCTCCCGTACAATCCGGCTCGCCCTCTCAGATCATCAGAGAAGGCCTTTTTACAAGTGCCGCCGCCTAGGGAGGTACGTGGGGCGGCTGCAAGAAATAGGGCCTTCTCAGTAGTGGCACCAACGCTATGGAACTCCCTTCCCCTTGACTTAAGAATGGCTCCCTCTCTTGAGACCTTTCGGCAAGGCCTGAAGACCCTTCTGTTTAAACAGGCCTTCTGAGTTCTTGGCCTTTTAACATCTTTTTAACATCTTTTAATATTTTTTACAGGCCTGATTCTTTTATGACTTGCTGCTGCTCTATGCTCTTTTTACCTATTTTTTTTACTCTGATTGCTGTTTTTAGTATGTGTTAATATGTTTTTATTTGTTTTTAAATTGTTTTTAATTATGTTGTAAGCCGCCTTGAGTCCCTTCGGGGAGAAAGGCGGGGTAGAAATAAAGTTATTATTATTATTATTATTATTATTATTTAAATGAAACTTACACTTTTAAAAACAAACAAAAAAGCAACAAAAAATTACAAATAAAACAAAACAAGAACATAGAAAAAGCCTGAATGTGCAGCAAAGATTTGGTGGCAAAAGTAGACCTTTCTAAGAACATCAGAAGAGCCCCACTGGATCAGGCCAAAGGCCCATCTAGTTCAGCTTCCTGTATCTCATAGTGGCCCACCAAACATTTCAGTGAGCATAGAAGACAACAAGAGTTGCACATCTTGGTGCTACTTCCTTGCATTTGGCAGTCAGAGACAGCCTGCTTTTAAAACCAGGAGGTTGCATGTACCCATCATGGCTCGTAACCTGTGATGGATTTTTCCTCTATCAATCAGTCAAATCCCCTTTTGAAAGCATTTAGGCCAGACACCACCACCACATCCTGTGGCAAGGAGTTCCACAGACTAATTACATGCTTGGTAAAGATGTATTTTCTTTGGTCTGTCCTAACTCTCCCAACACTCAATTTTAGTGAACATCCCCTGGTCCTGGTGTTGTGCGATAGAGAAAAGAACACCTCTCCATCCACTCTATCCCCTGCATAATTTCGTGAGTCATGTCCTCTCTTACGCATCTCTTTAATAGACCCAAATACTAGCCTTTCTCGTAAAGGAGGTGGTCCAGCTCTTGAAGGCATCCAGGCCAGATGCCGCCACCACATCCTGTGGCAGGGAGTTCCACAGACTATTTTCCCACTTGGTAAAGAAATATTTCCTTCTGTCTGTTCTGACTCTCCCAACACTCAATTTTTGGGGATGTCCCCTGGTTCTGGTGTTGTGTGAGAGGGAAAAGAGCAGCTCTCTATCCACACTGTTTTCCAAGAGGCAAAGAAGATTGTGCCTCAGCACCTCTCATGTCCAAGGCCAGGAGCCCCAGTTTCTTACAGGAAAGACAACTAGGGGGCGGGCAGAGGCGGCCTAATCCTATGCACTTCCTCTCACAAGTAAGTTCAATTGCAGTCAATGGGGCTTACCCCCAGGTAAATGTGGATAGGATTCTAGCCTGAGAGCCCAATTCTAAGCACTTATTATTAACTTCTACTCAAAAGTCAGTCACACTGTAGTCAATGGGGCTTACTCCCGAGTAAGCGTGGAGAGGAAGGCAACCTCAGAGCCTAGCCCTGTGCATGTTCACTCACAAGATCCATTGTAGTCAATGTAGTCATTGTAGCCAATGGGGCTTACTCCCAGGTAAGTGTGGAAAGGAGGGCAGTCTCTGAGGCCTGTGCAGGTCTACTCAGAAGTAAACCCCATTGTAGCCATAGCCAATGGGGCTTACTCCCAGGTAAGTGTGGAGAGGAAGGCAGCCTGACTCCCCACCATGGGGGCTCCTTTGGGTGAACGTTATACATCTACTTCAGGAACAGGGCCTCTCTCCCCGCCCTGCCTGAGGCCACGTCCTCAGTTGACCCGATCTTGGCCCTCAGCCAGCGCCCTGCGCCAAGCAGACGCCATTTTGTCTCCTTCTCTTTCGCTCCCTAACGCGCTCCCCCTCACTGCCCCCCACTCCACTCCTTCCCGCGCTGAGGTAACGAGCGTCCTGATTGGCTCCTTCACGTCCCGCCTTCCCGCGCGTGAACCGCATTGGTCCTCCTTTCTGCGCGCTTTCCCGCCTTTCTTTCTGCGCTCCCCTCCCCCAGCCTTATCCATGCAGGACCCTCATTCTTAAAAATCATTGGCTGATCCTCACCGCTCTCCTCTCCCCCGCCCGCGCTTATGCAAATAAGGACTGCAATAGAGACAGCCCATTGGTTCTGCCGAGAGTATGCAAATACGAACTGTAATAACGAAAGCTCATTGGCTCAGCGAGGGATGAAGCATCATGGGCTGTCCCGCACTTATGCAAATAAGGACCCCAACAGAGAAACCTCATTAGCTCAGCGAGAGATGACGCGCCATCGCGTGTCCCCGCCCACGCACGCTTCCACCAGCCTGGGAGGGATGAACGTTCTAGAAGGAAGGAGGACAAAAAAGCCGGCCGGCTCCTCGCCTCGCCTGCTTTGTGACGTCACACGCGCCGCGCCCCGCCTCTGCAGCTCTGATTTAGAGGGGAGGGAGGGCAAGTTGACGTGGAAAGAGGCTCAACGCGATTGGTCGGCGGGGCGGAAAGGGGCGGGGCGGTTCTGGAAGGTTCTCCAAGGGTATATAAGCTCAACGGGCAAGCCGGGGAAGTGGCTTTTCTACAGCAATACAGTGAAGGGTGAGCCTTCCTAGTGGCTGGTGTGCAGACGAATCAGGTAATTTTTTGAATTTATATATATATTTATATGTGGTTTTTCATATGCATTTTACTAGGCTTTACTCCTAGCACCCCTCCCAGACTTTGTCTTTGGTTCCTAAATTCTAAGAGGTGCCTGGTAGAAATGCCAATTTTTATATTTAATTGCAGGACTATTTTTAAATGGGCAACATGATATACATTAATGTGTCTCTTTTTGCATTACTTTCCTCGAACCCAGTGGTTCCCACCCTGGGGTTCATGTAAACCCCCCCCCCCCGTACTTGCTGGCACATTTTTAAAGATACTCAAAAAATGATTAAATGGTTAGGAAAAAGCAGGTCTGTATCAGAATACCTTGTGGGGCCGGGAAGGCAGCTAGCCGGCTGCAAAAGCCCCACCACTGTCGACTTTTCGGTCACCAAATGTGGATCACTAATTGGAGAACATAAATTGTTTTAGTTCTTCCAACTACTGATCCATATATGATAACAGCAACTGTATTAGCCCTTTTCTGCCCAGCCCGCGGTGTATACATTTGATCCCTGTTGCAGAAACGTTGGGCAGAAATGGCTTTGTTGCAAGCATTTTACTAATATGAGGGGTATAATTTCTAGAGGTAGGTTGCCAAGGTGTATGAAAAATGGGGGGAACTGCTACTCTCTCTTTAAAAGAAAACCGCTGCACTTTTGTCTTCTAAGAGAAGCTAAATTGTACTGCTTGCCTTTCAATTTCTGTGCAATGTGGAAGGAAGCTGTATTGCAACATAATGGAATCCAGCAGGGCTGGGCAAGGGTGGTGGAGCGAGTGCCTTGGGCTGAAGGGGGGGGGGAGGTAGAAGATAAGATGGCGATGGCTTTATAGGACTGGGGAAACGAGGCTAAACCTCTCAAAGACGATTAACTGCGTAGTCTCGCCTGCTGGGCGGCGTATCCTTTGTTCCTCCCTCAAGTGGGGTGAGTGGGTGGGTGAACTAAGCTGGTTCCAGCCTTTGTTCTAAGCTCCTGTAAGGGAGAAAGGAAGGGAATGGGGGGGTCGCCTTAAGCTGACTCAGCCTTGGCTCTTTTCCTCCCTTCGAGATTTAATACAGTGGCAGTATTTTCAGGCTTCCAGGTGGCTTCCTCTTCGCCCTTCTTTACAGGCAGGGCTCACCCTTCAGGAAGTAGAGCCTCTGCAATGGCAACCTGCCTTTTCGTAGTTGTACAGTTGAAAGGGACAGGAAAAGGGGAATCTATTTGAACTGGCTTTGGAGAAGTGGGGTGGGGGGGAGCTAGGAATCCTTGCTCTCTGAAATAGCCCTGACCTGGGGGGAGGGAAAGAACCATTGGGGGGTTATAAAGCATCCCTCTTGTACATGAGTACAACAATTAAAGGCAGTTTCATGCAAGCTGAAAATGGTTTACAGCCCTATCCTAGGCAGGTCTACACAGAAGTAAGCCCCATTGTGTTCAATGAGGCTTACTCCCAGGAAAATATGGATAGGATTGAAGCCTTGGTTCACTCTTTTCCTCCTTACCCCACACCAAAGGGAGAGGCTTCTGCCTTCCCTTCCCCCTGGAAGGCACCAGTTGCTGCAAAGCAGCTTACCTAATCCGTCTCCATTCTTCCCTCCCACGTGCTCAGCAGCGCGCTCTGCCGGTTCCGGGTGGCACAGGGGCACGTGGTCCAAAGAGGCTCCTCCTGCTTGCTGCTAGAAGCCCCCTCCCTTCGGATAGAATGCCGCAGGGCGTGCTGGGAGGAGTCATTCATTCCCACGTGGATGGTAGCCATTGCTTCCGGCTTAGCCACGTGGTCCCCCTTTTCAAGGTCATCCCATCTTGCCGCATGGCTCCTGCCGTAGACTAACTGTGAGATGATCAGGCTGGAGGGTTGGGAAGCAGCCCAGTGCATGGTGAGATGGAGTAGATGTGGGAAGTATATATTAATTTAAATAAAGTAGAGAAATGTATTTATCTAAATATGTTATATTTAAGTTAAATAATTAAAAATATTTTAATATGATTACGTTTACATTAAAATTTTAATATAACAATTAAATATATTGTATTTAAAAATACTTAATTCAAAACTTGCATTTTTAAAAAAAAATCACAAGAAAATTTCTTTTCCCTTTGTTAAAATTGACTAACACAAAGCAACAAAACCTTAAACATATAATTCAGAGGTGGGCAAACTTTCAACTTTAGGGATCCTGGACTTGTGTAGAAGTGTTTCAGCAGGTGCAGCTTGTCTTCTCTGAAATGAGAAGCTGCAGTTGCTGAAATTCTCTTTTAAAGGTTCAGGATCCCTAAAGTTGAAAGTTTGCCCACCCTGATCTAATTACACACCCAAAAACATGCAGGTAATGAAAATGTACTGTGAGAGTTAATACAGCAAGTATAGAATCATAAATCTCCTAATCAATTACTTAACTGAATTATCTTAACAAAAAATCTTTCATGAGAAGCAGAGAAGAACTTTTAAGGCTTCTCACAACTTTGTATCCATACTGTTAAAATGCATTTTCTCATAAAAAGAGTAAATTTTTAAGCAGGACTTTTGCTAGCAGTACTGCATATATAAAATATGGGTAAATTAACTTGAAACTTTTGTGAGAACAAGGTCTCTTTTGCATACTGAGGAAAGAATTTTAACAATGTTTTAGGAGTGAAATTTTGTAATGGGGGAGGGAGGCTTTCTAGTGTACTTGTTTGAAACTGCTTGGTTAATTTTTGAAAATGTATTAATCTGTCCACAGCTACAATGTCTAAGGGACCATCTGTTGGGATTGATCTGGGCACCACCTACTCCTGTGTAGGCGTCTTCCAACATGGGAAGGTGGAAATCATTGCCAATGACCAGGGTAACAGGACCACGCCAAGCTATGTAGCTTTCACAGATACGGAGAGGCTTATTGGAGATGCTGCTAAGAACCAAGTGGCAATGAACCCCACTAATACAGTATTTGGTAAGAGATCCTATAATACTTATTAGTTATCTGCAGGGCTCTAAAATAACTTTACTAGCATTTGAAACCTCCTTATTCTTGGTTGCAGCAATACTGAGCATGTGGAACTACTCAGCACCAAGTTCAGCTATTAGTCAGGCCCAAATCTTAACCAATTTTCTAGCACTGATGTAGGTATGCCAATGGGGCATGTGCTGCATACTGCGGTTGGGTGGCAGTCCCAGAGGTCTCCTTAAGGTAAGGGATAAACAGCTGCATTGCCCTTACCTTGCTGCTGGAAAATTGGTTAAGATTGCACCCTTAGTTGACATATAGTACTAGAATGGTAGTTTTGCATGTATTTCAGGGATTCTCTACTTTTACAACCAGCAGATATAAATTTGCTTGTAGCATAGAAGTAGCAAGCATGGTAATTGACTCCTGATCAAAATTTCTTTTACAGATGCAAAACGTCTGATTGGTCGCAGATTTGATGATGCTGTTGTCCAGTCAGATATGAAGCATTGGCCTTTTACTGTAGTGAATGATGCTGGCAGACCCAAAGTTCAGGTGGAATACAAAGCAGAGACAAAGAGCTTTTACCCAGAAGAAATCTCTTCCATGGTGCTGACCAAAATGAAGGAGATAGCAGAGGCGTATTTAGGAAAGGTAAGGTCATTAAGAATCAGATGAGGCAGTTCTAGCAGCAGAATTAGTCTGGCACCCTGTGAACTTGTGCACTGTTCTAAACTTGTGTGTTTCTTTTATAGAATGTCACAAATGCAGTGGTCACAGTCCCTGCCTACTTTAATGATTCCCAGCGCCAGGCAACAAAAGATGCTGGAACCATTGCTGGTCTCAATGTGCTCCGGATCATTAATGAACCAACTGCTGCTGCTATTGCATATGGCTTGGACAAAAAAGTGAGTATAGCGAAGGTGATGAGCAAAGGGGAAGACTTAAATAGGATCAACTTTGAGATTTAACTTTATTTCCTTGTTTTTAGGTTGGTGCTGAAAGAAATGTACTGATCTTTGACCTTGGTGGTGGCACTTTTGATGTCTCCATCCTTACCATTGAGGATGGCATCTTTGAAGTAAAATCAACAGCAGGTGACACCCACTTGGGTGGAGAAGACTTTGACAACCGAATGGTCAACCATTTCATTGCTGAATTTAAGCGCAAGCACAAGAAAGACATCACTGAAAATAAGCGAGCTGTTCGCAGGCTTCGTACTGCCTGTGAGCGTGCAAAGCGCACACTTTCATCCAGCACTCAGGCCAGTATTGAAATTGATTCCCTGTACGAGGGCATCGACTTCTATACCTCAATTACCAGAGCTCGATTTGAAGAGCTGAACGCTGACTTGTTCCGTGGCACTCTGGATCCTGTAGAGAAGGCCCTGCGGGATGCCAAGCTAGACAAATCTCAGGTGCATGATATTGTATTGGTTGGCGGGTCCACCCGAATCCCCAAAATCCAGAAGCTGCTTCAAGATTTCTTCAATGGGAAAGAACTTAACAAGAGCATCAACCCTGATGAAGCAGTAGCTTATGGTGCAGGTAAGTGGGACATATACACAAGTCAAAAGTGTTTCAACACTTACTAAAATTGTCTTGCATAGAAGTTGAGAACCCAGAGCCCATTTTAACATTGCCTACTTGCAATGATGACCGGTTCCAAAACCATTCGTAGTTTCCACCAGAAGTCTACTAATGATGGCCTAAATCTTCCTTGGATGTCTGAGCGAGTAGAAATGCAATGTTGCATGTTGGAGATCAGTCTGGTATGAATCACTCATGCAACTGTCTTTTTTTTCCCTAGCTGTTCAAGCTGCAATTCTTTCTGGGGACAAATCTGAAAATGTCCAAGATCTGCTGTTGCTGGATGTTACTCCTCTGTCGCTGGGTATTGAAACGGCTGGTGGTGTCATGACCGTCCTGATCAAACGCAACACCACAATTCCCACCAAGCAAACCCAGACATTCACCACTTACTCTGATAACCAGCCAGGTGTGCTGATTCAGGTATGGACAAGCAGTGTCTAAATCATGCAGTGTTTGACTTGAAGATGTAGCTGTAGTTGCCGCTTAGGGGGAATTTATATATGATTAAAACAAGTCTTTGAGTCATTTTTAAGACTTTTTTATGGTGTTGGTAGTTATGTAGAGGCAGCAGAGGAGTTTGTCTGGCTGCAGTGATGAAGATGATCCAAAACCATTCGTAGTTTCCACCAGAGGGTGAAAAACCAGTGTTGGCAAAAATACCTTCCTTGGATGTCTGAGCGACCAGATGATTCACATACTAGTTAAATGTTTTCTTGCTTTGGTAAAGTACTTATATAATCAACAGTGCTCTTTATTTAACCTTTTATTTTTTTCTCTCATCAGGTGTATGAAGGGGAGAGAGCAATGACTAAAGACAATAACTTGCTGGGCAAGTTTGAATTGACTGGCATTCCTCCAGCTCCAAGGGGCGTACCTCAAATTGAAGTAACATTTGATATTGATGCCAATGGCATCCTTAATGTGTCTGCTGTGGATAAAAGCACTGGCAAGGAGAACAAGATCACAATCACCAATGACAAAGGTAAATTGCACAAGTTTTGCAGTAGGGAAAATGACCTGCACACCAGAAAGTTGGTTTATTCTAGCTGGGGTGTGCCCTTGTCTTCACTTAAACTATGCAACACCTGTTATTTTGGAATGCCTGATGTCATTAGTTTCCCCTACTAGGTGGCCTTACTTTAGTCAAAGAACAGCAATATTCACCCAAGTATAGCTCTAATATTTCAGTGCTTCAAGTAAATGCAGCCTTCGATCTAAAGTGCAAGTACTTTTTCTTTTTAAAGGACGTCTCAGTAAGGAAGACATTGAGCGCATGGTTCAAGAAGCTGAAAAATACAAAGCTGAAGATGAAAAGCAGCGTGACAAGGTGTCATCCAAGAACTCCCTAGAATCCTATGCCTTCAACATGAAGGCAACTGTAGAAGATGAGAAACTCCAAGGGAAGATTAGTGATGAAGACAAACAGAAGATTCTGGACAAATGCAATGAGATCATCAATTGGCTGGATAAGAACCAGGTATGTGGTTTGGTTGGTGACTCAAATGCTAAAAAAAGCTTAAAGATGCTGATATGCAAGTGTTTTTTCAGTCACATGTATGTGTTAAGTGACTACAGGCTAGGGCAGTGGTACAGAGAGGTGGAGTTGACATAAACTGGATAATTTGGTCGCAATGATGAAGATGATCCAAAACCATTCGTAGTTTCCACTAGAGGTTGAAAAACCAGTGTTGGCAAAAAACCTTCCTTGGATGTCTGAGCGACCATTTAATACTAACACATAATGGACCTGGGGTCACAACCTTGCTTTTGCTACCCAGTATAGACTTGTAAGTAAAACTTGTACAAAACGTGGGAGTTGAGGAAGCACTCTTGGTGTATGTGCCCCTTTAATTTTTTTAAAACTTTCTGGGTAGTCCCAAAGTTGTCGCTTCTAGCAGTGTTGCAGTTGTACAAGTTGGCATGAATGAATGAAGAAATTTATTATATAACCAATTGGTCATTACAATATAAAAGTACATATAAAACAAACGATAACAATCCGACCCTCCAAACGCATACAATGAAATTGAAGAATTGAAACCCAACATAGGCTAAAAATGTAGAATATTAAAGTGGTTCCAAAATTGAACAGGCTTCAATAATTTTCAAGATCTTACCGGCTGATAAAAAAAGGAAAAAACCTTTTTTTAACAGAAAATTAGCACGGATCTTTTCCATAAGGGCAAAGCTAGCCATACAAGTTGGCAAGATACTTGATCCCTGTTTTAAATTGATGACTGGTGACTAGGCAAACTTGGTGATAGAGCATCCATGGCTTTCATATTAATGCATAATAATTATGCATTATGCACATTAATGCAAGTTTCTTCTGTTTATATGTAGACTGCTGAGAAAGAAGAATTTGAGCACCAGCAGAAAGAGCTGGAGAAGGTCTGCAATCCCATCATCACCAAGCTGTACCAGAGCGCAGGTGGGATGCCTGGAGGCATGCCTGGTGGGTTCCCTGGTGGTGGAGCTCCTCCCTCTGGAGGGGCATCTTCTGGACCAACCATTGAGGAGGTGGATTAAGCTCTGAAGATGGCATTCCATAGCTGCCCTTGAGGGCTGTGAAGGACTAAATGCAATTACAAAGGGCATTCTTGATATTTTGATCATGTGCACAAGGAGGGGAAGGGCAAAATGTTGCACTTTACCAGTACTGTAAAAAAAACAAAAAACCACAGACTTGACTCCAATAAACTTATTTAATTGGCAACATTAAGATCTTTGTGTGCGTGTGTTTTCTAGCCCTGAATATCAACTCTGCTGTTGTGCTTCCTAGTCAAGCTGGCAATGGCTATGGGGGAAAAAAGCCTGTCTCAAATAAGTCTGCAGTGGTTTGTGTTGAAGGGCTAAACTTCTGGCAATTGCACCAGGCAATCCTGTAAGCATCATAAGATATAATCTGTAGGGTTTGTTAAAGGCTGTCATTTAACGGTTACAACCAGTAACAGTCTTGAGGGGTTAAATAACAGTGTCTGTACACTTTACCCATAGCAATTTGCTACATCTGTACACTACAAAGTTAGGTAAAATTTAATTTTCAGCTTCAACAGATTTCAGAGAAAGGCAGGCAGGCTGAGGTTACCCACAACATAACCTTATATGGAACAACTGGTACCACTCCCTGGGATGGGGCCCAATTAAGCTACTTCATTGGGTGTGGATCTAGTAAATGTATTGATCTAACAAACTGCTAATGAAGGGAACTGAGCTATGTAGTTTGGCCAAAACTCCCTTCAAAGGGTGGAATTTCTTAGTAGTTATGTCTGCTTCTGTGATGCAAATTTACATCCTGCCTACTCCTGCTTGCTTATGGGTCAGATTTTGTGAACATTGGTTGTTAGGCTTCATTCCCTGAGATATTTGTTCCAGAAGCTGCACCTGTAGGCAAAGGGGGTCTGGTGTAGTTAACTCCATAGAATATTTTTGCATGCTGAGAACAATGTCCCTTGCGAAGACATGTTCTGCATGCATCCCCAAAATGATCTTGGGAATGAAAATACCATACGTCTCAGTTTTGGAGACCAGCTCAAGGGATGGAGTACATGCTTGTAGAAATGTTTCTATTGGCGTTATCAACCAGGTTGTCTAAAGAACTAAATCTTACCACTAGTAGCTTGTAAGGAAACTAGCCCTCCCCCCAAGTATTGGATCCATGTTACTGTGGGTGGAACGGGGTGCTAAAACAGGAAGTAAAGCTCCATACAATGCCTATAAGTGAATCTTTGTTCAGTGTGTTTGACCCTAGCTCTGGGAGATCACCATTCTGGAGCAGCTTATGCATCAACTAGCTGACAAACAAGGTGCTATAGTGCTTCAGCTGCCAGTAGATGGAGCTGTTATCCCTCTAAAATAGTGGTGTCCAATGTTTTTTTTCATGGTTTTTTTTTTTAGTACCCCTAAAGGTCTTAGCAAGTACCCCTGGGGCAGAGTGACCAGGTACAATGGAGGACAGAGTACCTATACCTTTAACCATTGTATAGAGGAGGGAATTTTGGCAGGTGCAGCTCAACAGGGTCTAAAAAGCTGCACCTGCCAAAACTCCTATGCAGTGGTTAAAGGTATAGGCACCTGGCCTAGGGCTACATAAAAAATGAATCTTCAAGCCAAGGGTTAAATCATGTTTAAGATCTAGACCTAATGTTTCACTTTTCAACTGGAAAAGCATCTTTGGGGGTTACAAAGAATTTTATATATTTATAATCTGGATAACATCCATTTTTGTATGTCACCTAAGTATGTAATCTGTCTCATCTGTTAGCTGGCCACAGTCTTAATTGCTGGCACCTGCTTAAATTTTAAAGACATACGTATGCCCCTGCCTGTTCATCATTGCCATTTCTATATAGGTATCTCAAAAGTTATATTGTTATAAAAGTTTTATATATTCTAATAAAACTCCTGAATTGGCCTTTTCAGCCACACTAGACGATGTTCCAAAACCACCTTTCAGAGCGCGATACCATAGTCTCTCGAGACTGAAGGTTGCCAACAAACATATATTCTAATATATTTCTGGAAGGCAGGCATTTATTTTGAGTCTCTTGTTTTTGAACTCGAATGGCTTCTCTATAAACTAGTATGGTACTGTTGCAGTGTGGAAAGAACCTGAGTTTGATTAAAATTTATTTGGTAACCAGTTCTCACAGCATGCTCTGCCACTGCTGATTTTTCACTTAGAACAAAGTGGCAGTAGCAATATCATGCCCCTTTTTGTGGTCCTTATGTAGGCTTTTCCACACTTGCAAGGAATAGAATATACAGCAGCTGTGGAAAGTGATGGTCTTTTATCCTTCAGACCAAAACACCTTAGATTTTTGGTAGGCCTATAAATGGGTCTGAAGTTGGCTTTCTGCAATCCAAACTTATCCATGATGTTCAGATATAAGGCAAAAATATTTTTGTTGCAGTTGTCATCTTGTGAGGTTGCTTTTCATTTGGGTCACAATATTCTATTTCACTCTATATCCATTTTGTTAAGTTCTGGATACATGTGCATATTCTCAATGTACAAGACTGCACAAGAAGATGAAAGCAAATGCCCTCCCATTACCCCAGTATTCACAAGCACATTGCTGCTGAACTTGAAGCCTGCACATATAGACCTGCCTGTGGATTTGACCAGAAAATGTTCTCTTTACAACTGCATGCTGTCCAAGCCAAAACAACCACCTCCCCAAAAGTATAAATGCACACCTTTGTCATGATTCCTGTGGTTTTTATGCCTCCCTCCTCAACCACTTTGAAAAACAAAGGAGAAGCAGGTGAATTTGTCTGCCTGCCAGCATCACTTGCTCTCAAACTTGCCATTTGCCCAGCCTGCTGGCTAGGATTATCTCTTCCCCCCCAACCAGGTGGCACAAATGATCCTGAAATTGTGACAAAATGAAATAACCAGGTGTTGAAATGTGACTCCTTACTGACAACTGCCACTGAGGGTCTGTACTCTTCCTCATGCTGACATAATTGGTGTCCCTAGCCCAGTGGTGCTTCCCACGCCCACTTGCCCCTTCTAGTGGAGTTGCCATTTGAAGCTTTCTACATGCAGAAGTATGTACTCTGCAGTTGAATTATGGTCCCTCAGGTGTTTAATACATTCCAGAAAACCAACATCAAAGCCACACCTGGAGCAAAATGTGAATGTCAAAGATCCTTTGGTGTCATTTGAAAGCCTGATTGCAATAGATTCAACCTCCACGCTCAGGCCCCAGTTTAATAAAAGCTTTGGTTGCAGCAATTTTTCATACCTTGCTATAATATTCTCTGTACAGGTCAGACTTGCCCATTTCCTCCTGTGCGCATATCCTTGGACATGCACAGCTAATAGTCCTGTTTTAATTGCTTTAAGCAATGATGATGTA